>NC_137086.1:69490147-70052647 GCF_951640355.1 Cnephaeus nilssonii | reverse complement strand
CCTTCCTTCCTTCCTTCCTTCCTTGGTTCCCTCCCTCCCTCCCTCCTTCCTTGGTCCCTCCCTTCTTTCCTCAATCCTTATGCTTTGGAACTAGGGTATTTGGCACCTCTGAGTGTCGTATGAATTTATTTCCTTAAATTAGATGTTATATTACAGGAGCCTAGGTCTTTGGTTGGGAGAGACAGAGGGGGAAAAAAGAGTACCTTTGAGAAGGCGCACTGGAAAATTTCTAATTTAGGTCACCTGGGAGCAACCCAATACGGCCTAGAAAGATAGCTCACTCCCTTAAAAACAAACAAACAAACAAACAAACAATCAAACACACACACCACCGCAGGCTTCCATCAAACCACTGCAAAGCATTGCTGCAAAGCTCAAGAACAGTTTTCATCCATTCACTGGGCTTTGGCTAACAGACGCGCCACCTGAGAGCCGGATCTGTGAGGGCTGCTGGGCAGCAGGGCGGCGGGCCTGGTCTCCACGCTGATGCATCTCCCCTAAGTTCTAGACCCATCTGCACAGCCCCCTGGTCACGTCTCCATGATGTCCAAGAGGCGAATATGCAGGCCCAGCATGGCAACCGAACGCCTGCTCCACCCTCCCCACCAGCACTGCCGCAGGAAAGGGAATGTCCCTTCTTCACTCACTTGCTCAGTCAAAACCCCAGTGCCATCGTCTGCTGTTCTCTCTCTCACATCCTAAATGAGGCACCTACATTTTCCATCTGGAAAAACTCTGATTATCTTGCTCATTTTGTTGTAGAACAAGAATAAACTTTTCTGAATTCCATGGAACTCTACCTAGTAATGGCATGGGAATGGAAGGTAGGAATGTGTCATTATGACACGGCACGGCAATATGTAAGACACATGACCACTTATTTACCAAACTCAAGCTTATTTGAAGGCTCACACACTGGCTTAGGAGAGTGAGTGCCGGCCCCTCTGAGCTGAGAGGCTGTGAGCAGGGTGTGTGGGCCGCGGGGCGCTCCCTGCTGTGCAGTGTCCACACCTCTGCAGAGGGCGCCACAGCACAAGGCCGACTGCTGTCACTCAGGCCTCGTCAAGGTTGCACTTGCAACAAGCTAACTCTGGAGATAAGGTGTGCTGCCCTCCGACAAAGAGAGTCCGGCCTCAGCTCAGCCCTGCCCGCCCCTCGGCCCCTGTACATGCAGGCCTTCCCCAGGCCCTGGTGTCACCCACAGGGACTTCGTGTGGAGAACTGACTGGCACCAACATGAAGGACTTCACCCTGAGTAAGAAAGCCCTTGGTCTCTGACCCGAGAGTCAGGTGTCTTCTGCAAGAATCCATGAAAATGTAACAGCAACGTGTTAACCTGCTAGTGAGGGGAGACCCCACACTTCACCACTCAGGCCCCCTGTTAACCTGCTAGTGAGGGGAGACCCCACACTTCACCACTCAGGCCCCCTGTTAACCTGCTAGTGAGGGGAGACCCCACACTTCACCACTCAGGCCCCCTGTTAACCTGCTAGTGAGGGGAGACCCCCACACTTCACCACTCAGGCCCCCTGTTAACCTGCTAGTGAGGGGAGACCCCACGCTTCACCACCCAGGCCCCCTGTTAACCTGCTAGTGAGGGGAGACCCCACGCTTCACCACCCAGGCCCCCTGTTAACCTGCTAGTGAGGGGAGACCCCACACTTCACCACCCAGGCCCCCTGTTAACCTGCTAGTGAGGGGAGACCCCACGCTTCACCACCCAGGCCCCCTGTTAACCTGCTAGTGAGGGGAGACCCCACGCTTCACCACCCAGGCCCCCTGTTAACCTGCTAGTGAGGGGAGACCCCACGCTTCACCACCCAGGCCCCCTGTTAACCTGCTAGTGAGGGGAGACCCCACGCTTCACCACCCAGGCCCCCTGTTAACCTGCTAGTGAGGGGAGACCCCACGCTTCACCACCCAGGCCCCCGCTGCAGAGCAGGCACAGCACCATGGCCAATGGAGGCCACAGAGACTGCTGCCCGGGAATCCCAGCCAGACAACCAATGGGTGGATTTCCAGAATTCTGGGGACCTGCTGCACGATTATAGGGATTAATTAAATAATAACTTTGTGCTCTAATCATTTTTCCTTTCCAAGAAAAGATGTTAAGTTTTTCTTCCTTTTATTACCATTTTACTTAGTTAAAATTAAACATAGCAAATCATCCAGTCCAATCATCGGCCAGTCCCTGCATCAGCGGCTGTGCTCAGATTTCCTCTCTGCTGCCTGGGAGGAGGGACAATACCCAGATCCCAGAGCCCAGTGGGCGGAGGCTTGCAGGGCTGTGAGGAGCGGCCAGACTACCCACCCACAGCCACTCCCTTGGCGGGCCTTTCCACCTGGGCTCCACCTCTGCCTGATCTTGAGTGTAAGTTGAAAACAAGAGAGACAGCTTATATTTTATGTAACATTACCGACGTTATTTATAATTTTATAATATTTTAAAATTCTCACCCAAGGAGTGAGGATATTTTTTCCATTGTTTTTAAAGAGAGTGGGAGGGAAGGAGGAAAGGCGGGGTTGGGGGGAGAGAAACATCCATGTGATAGAGCTTCAACCCACCTTCATGGAGCTGCACCCTGCGGAAGGGGTTCATATGTGGGAAACAGGCCTCTGTGATCCATCTCCAGCACAGTCACCTTTTAATGGAAATGGTTACTGAATGTTCCCAGGGCAAACCGGATGTAGGGAGGAGGGGAAAGGGTTTAGAACTCTGTAGTGACCAGCAGCACATTTTCCAAGAAGATCTGCCTGCCACAACTAGACAAAGAGAGGTGGAGGCAACTAGAAAAGGCCTCAGCCCATTTTTAAAAAATAACCCAATCGAAGATAATAAGACCTAGGCGATGTATGGGGAAAACTGTTTACCCCATAGTCCTCAGCCAATGAGGAACCGGGGGAGGGACTCTCGCACATTAGGGACAAAAAGCCTGTGATCACTGCTCTGTGTGAGCCTGTTCAGCCAGACACCCGCTCTTTCAAGACCACACTGACAGTCTCGTTTCGCCACACTTCTGTCTCCAAACCTACTAACTGAATTCAGACAGGTGAGCGTTTCTCACAGTTATGACAGTCTCACAATAGGTTTCCTCCTGGTAAAGGTAATGACGTTGCTGGGAGAAAAATACTCTACTCACCAGAATGAAGACAGTGAAGAATATGACGACAATTGCAGCCGTAATGAAGAGCTTTTTCCGGGGAAACACAGCAGCAGGAAGGAGAAAGACCAGCGCAAAGCAGATGGCCCCTCGGAGCCCTCCATAGGCAATGATGAACTGGTCCTTAAAGGTCAGGGGAATTGTCCGGAACCAGTTAATGGCCTGAGTCAGGACAAAGACACCTGAGAAGGAAAACAACCAAAACACCAGCCTGTGTGAGCCAGGTGTGTGAGCGCGAAGACTCCCTTCTGTGCTTCTGTGGCAGGGAGGGGACTGAGGCACAGGCTCTGACCCCCTTCCTCTCCTTGCTCCTGCGACCAGGCTCTTGGAAAAAGCTCCTGGGTTCAAGTGTGCACTCAGAGGAGTCAAGAAGGTTAAGTTGACTTATAACGAAGGCAGGAAGATGCCAGAGGAAGAAAGAACAGAACAGGCAGAGGGGGAAGAGAAGAAAGAGGACACAGAGGAGGACGAGAAGGGGATGGGGAGCATGAAGACAGGAAGGAAGATGCAGCGGCAGCAGCAACAGCAGGGAGGGCGAGAAGGAAGTCCCGCTCTTTCAGTGAGTTGATGGGTGTTCTTTGGGGCAACGTGCTCCTCACCCAGTGCTCTCCAGATCAGGCAGAAGGCCAGCGTGAAGCCGACGAAGGCCCAGTTCCACTCGTGGTTCTTCCCCACGGTGGACACGCCCATGAAGATGAAGATCAGGGTCTCGCTGACACTGCTCAGCATCTTCATGAAGTACTTGATGGTCGTGTAGGATTTCTGAGACACATTTTCCTCCACGTACTTGTTCATAGTCATTGCACAAGTGGTGATTCTGCAGGGACAGATTCAGCTGCCATCAGTGACTCTCATCAGAACATGAGTGGCACTGAGAGCTAATCATGGCCCACCCTTCTGCCCTTCTGCCCACGGCCACAGCATCATCACCGATTTCTGTGATCGGACGTGGTTTGCCTCCTTGGGAATCCTGCTTCTCTGGAGGCCTCATCGGTACCCATGGTCTGAACCCCTCGACTTCACCCAGCTTTGTCCCTGCCGTCGTCTTGCTCCAGATCCACATGATCAAAGGTCATGGCCCTTGGCCCATCAGCTATCCTGTCAGCATCACAAAGAAAGCAAGTCCTAGGAACTGCAAACCCCTCGTCTTTCTATCTACACCACCAGTCCCACTTCTCTTCTCCTCTGGTGCCGGAAATGCCGCCCCTGCCTAAGACCCTCACCTTGAAACTATTGAACGCTCTCCCCGCCACGCCTCCTCAGCGCCCCTACCACTCAGCACCCCCATGCCACCATGTAATTGGTCACCAGGTGTTGTCTATCCCTCATCCTGGGTATTCTCCTCTCTCTCTCTCTCTCTCTCTCTCTCTCTCTCTCTCTCTGATGCTTTAATTCTGGGTCTCATTTCTACTTATCTATTATATCCACTACTGGGAAATTTTAAGTGTGCTACTAGGCTCTGAGGATTTGTAAAGGAAAGAAACCCTTTAGCCTTTTCCCAGCATTTCCAAACTCGGGACCACACGGCACCTATTTTCACACAGCCCCTTGCACACCGGTGAAGGAAGGGCTCTGGCTCAGCTCCAAGCTGGGTGCCTGAGGCTCCTCACACTGTTCTTAGGGGACAGCGCCAGTCGCACCTCCTGCCCCTCTGCACCTGGCACTGCCACCTGCCCACGCTGTCTGTCCCCCCAGCGAGCCCTGACCTGTGCTGCCTTCCGCCTCACAGCGCACAAGCTCCTCTCGGCCTGGAATGAAGCGCTTTCCCCCATTGCCACCGAGAGGGGGAAATTTCCTATGAGCTGGAAGGTAGCTTATATGGGGCGCCGTCGGGAGAGCCAGTTGCCATAAAAGTGCCCAAAGGCCGCGCCACCTGAGGGTGCTGTCTGGGGAAAGAGGACGGAATCCGAGTGAATTCCCTTCCCGGAGACATGGCCAGGCTGGCTGTGAGCTGGGAAGCTTCTTACGTTCCCACAGCTTCAGAGTTAGACCCCCAATTGGCCCGCACGCCCAGCACTGCAGGAGTCCTCCCTACCCCAGGCAGGTGTCGGGGTTTTAGGGAAATCTGCCTGAGGGCCAGCACAGGTAGGAGGACGTGGACCCAAGGGCTCGGAGTGAAGACCTAACGGTAACCACAGACCTGTGCTTGCATAAGGACACGTGGGCTCATCTCTGTGCCCAGTGAAAACAGAACAAACGCCCACCAAGCAAGGACCATGCGCTCAGCCCAATGTCACTGCCCCAGACGAGCAGGGACTCTAGCTTTAGACACAGAGAAACACAGAATTCGTGTGGTCGCCAGAAGGAAGGGTGTCTTATTAAACAGGCCAATAAACGTGGGCACCATAAACACATAGCAAAGCCTGTGGACAGCTGCGGGCTCAGATAACAATCGCCAATGTTTACAGCACCTCCGCTCCGCCGGTGCCAGGCGCTGGGCAAACACTGCGTGCACCAGGCCGTTCAGACTCCTAACGCCCGAGCGGGCTCTGTTATCACTCATTTCACAGACGAGAGAGCAAAGGCAGACGAGGCCCACTGCTCCCGACGACACTGCTGACCACCGCGGGGCCGGGGCTGCCACCAGGAAGGCTGGTTCACAACACACCCCTTGCTCTCTCCACGCTGCACGGCCCGCTCATCTCTGACCCAGGAAGGCCTTCCTCCCCAGGCAGCCCTGGCTCTGCCCTCCTCAGCCAGTCTGTCTGGTGCGTCTCCTGCGGCCGCTGTAGGAAATGACCAAGAACTGAGTGACTTGCATGACATGTGCATCATCTCACATGTGCAGGGCCCCGAAGTCCGGCATCCCTGCCACTGGACTAAAACCCAGGCTCCGGGGGCTGGGTTCTTTCTGGAGGCGCTGGGAGAGTCTGTCCTTTGCCGCTCTGTGTCTGGAGGCTGCTCGCAGTCTTTGGCTTGTGGTTGCGCCACTGGCCTCTGCCTTGTGGTCCTCATTTCCTCCTCTCACTCTGACTGTCTGCCTTCCTCTCACCAGCACCCACCTGGGTAGCCTAGCGTCACCTCCGAGCTCAAGAGCCCAAAGTGCTCACATTGGCGAAGCCCCTTCGCCCAGTGAGGGGAAGCACTTGCAGGGCTGAGGAGGAGCAGCTGTGGGCTCAGCTGCCCAGCCATCGCTGGCACTCACCTCCCTGTGGTGGTGGCCACGCCAAGGGCATGCCCCCGGAAGAGTGTGGCCAGAGCTGGTTGCTTGTTCTTGGTGACAGGAACGGGCAAGAGCTCTGTCCCACTGACTCACAGGAAATACAGGGCCCCCACAGCCTGCAGCCCGCGGCAGAGGTGGGAGCGGCCTCCCTCGAGCGAGCCTGCAGGGGGCGCCTGGCCAGCCCCACCTGAACAGAAGCCACTGGTTAACTACAGTTAACTACATCCTCCTCTGTCATATTTGGGTTAATTTTTCTTTAACCAGAATTTTAAAGGCAAGACTTTACTCAATACAAAATAATGAGGGAAAAAGCCAGAATCAATTAAGAAGCTGAATGTGTTATAGGGGAGAGGCATACCCAGCAACACAAAATACGGAGCCTTTCTGAAGTGTGGCCACCTTGAAAATTTGTAACAAAAATGATTATCCTGGCCATATTACATCTTGAAATTCTCTAATCCTATGCACACAAGGCTTAAAAATGATTTTATTATAAAGCATTTAAGCTTAGAGGCAAAAATGAAGAAAAATAAATGGCCAAATACTCACTACCCAGCTTTTCCAAATCACTTTCACCTTTTTTAAAAAAATTGAAATTCTTTATTGTTTAAAGTATTACATAAGTCTCCTTCTTCCCTCCCGCCCCCGTTGTCCCCTCCTGCTGGTCCCACCACCCAGCACATGCCCTCTCCCCACTGCTGTTGGTGTCCATTGGTTATGCTCATATGCATGCAAGACCTTTGGTTGATCTCTTACCCTCCTCCCCTTCCCTTATAGGTTGTACAGTCTGTTCGATGCTTCTCTGTCTCTGGGTCTATTTTTGTTCATCAGTTTATGTTCATTATATTCTACAAATGAGTGAGATCATGTGACATTTATCTTCCTCTGACTGGCTTATTTCACTTAGCATAATGCTCTCCATGTCCATCCATGCTGTTGCAAATGGTAACAATTCCTTCTTTTTTTACAGCAGCGTAGTATTCCATCGTGTAGATGTACCACAGTTTTTTAATCCACTCATTTGCTGACGGGCACTTAGGCTGTTTCCAAATCTTAGCTATGGCAATTGTGCTGCTATGAACTTAGTGGTGCGTATGTCCTTACTGATTGGTGTTTCTGTTTTCTTGGGATATATTCCTAGAAGTGGGATCACTGGGTCAAATGGCAGTTCCATTTTTAGTTTTTTGAGGAAACTCCATACTGTTCTCCACAGTGGCTGCACCAGTCTGCATTCCCACCAGCAGTGCAAGAGGGTTCCTTTTTGTCCTCATCCTCGCCAACACTTGTCGTTTGTTGATTTGTTGATGAGGGCCATTCTGACAGGTGTGAGATGGTACCTCATTGTCATTTTGATTTCCATCGCTCGGATGATTAGTGACTTTGAGCATGTTTTCATGTATGTCCTTCTGTATGTCCTCTTTTGAAAAGTGTCTATTTAGGTCCTTTGCCCATTTTTTGATTGGATTGTTTATCTTCCTTTTGTTAAGTTGTAGGAGTTCCCTGTAAATGTTGGAGATTAAACCCTTATCGGAGATAACATTGGAAAATATGTTCTCCCCGGCAGTGGGCTTTCTTGTTGCTTTGTTGATGGTTTCTTTTGCTGTGCAGAAGCTTTTTATTTTGAGGTAGTTTCATTTGTTTATTTTCTCCTTAGTTTCCATTACCCTTGGAGCTGTATCTGTAAAGATATTGCTACAACATATGTCTGATATTTTGCTGCATGTGAATTCCTCTGAGATTGTTATGGTTTTCCATCTTACATTTAAGTCCTTTACCCATTTTGAGTTTATTTTTGTGTATGGTGTAAGTTGGTAGTCTCATTTCGTTTTTTTTTTTCTGCATGTATCTGTCCAATTTTCACAATACCATTTAATGAAGAGACTGTCTTATCTTGACTTCATTGTATGCCCTTGCCTCCTTTGTCAAATATTAATTGGGCATAGTGGTTTGGGTCGATTTCTGGATTCTCTATTCTATTCCATTGATCTATATGTCTGTTCTTGTGCCAGTACCAGGCAGTTTTGAGAACAGTGGCTTTGTAATACAGCTTGATATCTGGTATTGAGATCCCTCCAACTTTGTTCTTCTTTCTCAGGATTACTGTGGCTATTTGGGGTCTTTTTTTTATTCCATATGAATTTTGGGGGAGTTTCTTCTAGGTCTCTGAAATATGCCCTGGTATTTTAATGGGGAGTGCATTGAATCTATAGATTGCTTTGGGTAGTATGGACATTTTAATGATGTTGATTATACCAATCCATGAACATGGTATATTCTTCCATTTGTTTATGTCTTCCTCTATCTCTTTTTCAACGTTCTGTAGTTTTTTGAGTACAGATCTTTTACCTCCTTAGTTAAGTTTATTCATAGGTATCTTAATATTTTTGTTGCAACTGTAAATGGTATTTTTTTTTTAGTTTTTCTTTCTGCGAGTTCATTATTTATACATATAAAAGCCAAGTGATCAGAATGACCGGAGCGACCAGACAACTGAAACAACCGGAATGACTGGTTGCTATGACACACACTGTGGCCAGCCAGCCGACCCTATCAGGGATGGAGCCGGCTGACCAACCTCCTGCAGCCCCTCCCCTAGGCTGGCCTGGCCCCGATTGGCCTTGCTCCGGGTGGGCCGGCTGGACCCCACCAATGCATGAATTCGTGCACCGGGCCTCGAGTTGATGTATAAAAAAGACATAGATTTCTGGGTTTTAATTTTGTATCCTGCTACATTGCCAAATTAAGTCTAGTAGTTTTTTGGTGGAGTCCTTAGGGTTTTCTATGTATAATATCATGTCATCTGCAAATAGTGACAGTTTTACTTCTTCTTTTCCAATTTGGATGCCTTTTATTTCTTCTTATCTAATAGCTATGGCTAGTACTTCCAGTACTATGTTGAACAGGAGTGGTGAAAGTGGACATCCTGTCTTGTTCCTGTTCTTAGGGGAAATGGTTTTAGTTTTTGCCCATTGAGTATGATGTTCACTGTAGCTTTGTCATATATGGCCTTTATCATGTTGAGATATGCTCCTTTGATTCCCACTTTGCTGAGAGTTTTTATCAAAAATGGGTGTTGGATTTTGTCTAATGCTTTCTCTGTGTTTATTGATATGATCATGTGGTTTTGGTTTTTCAATTTGTTTATGTGATGTGTCACACTTATTGATTTGAAAATATTTTACCAGCCTTGCATCCCTGGAATAAGTCCCACTTGGTCATGGTGTATGATATTTTTAATATATTGCTGGATGTGATTTGCTAATATTTTGTTGAGGAATTTAGCATCCGTGTTCATTAGGGATATTGGCCTGTAATTCTCTTTCTTTGTAGTGTCTTTATCTGGATTTGGAATTAGGATAATGCTGGCTGCATAGAAAGAGTTTGGAAGTGTTCCTTCCTCTTGGATTTTCTAAAATAGTTTGAGGAATATAGGTGTTAGTTCTTCTTTGAATGTTTGGTAAAACTCGCCTGTGAAGTCGTCTGGACCTGGGCTTTTGTTTGCTGGGAGTTTTTTTTATTACTGCTTCTATTTATTCTATTCAGGTTTTCTGATTCCTCCTTATTCAGATCTGGGAAATTGTATTTTTCTAGGAATTTGTCTATTTCACCCACATTGTCCAGCTTGTTGGGTGTTCATAGTATTTTCTTACAATCCTTTGTATTTCTGTGTTGGTAGTGGCTACTTCTCCACTTTCATTTCTGATTTTATTTATTTGGGTCCTCTCTCTTTGTTTCTTGATGAGTCTGGCTAATGGTTTATCAATTTTATTTAATTCTTTCAAAGAACCAGCTCTTGGTTTCATTTATTTATCTTTTTTAGTCTCTATGTTATTTATTTCTGCTCTAATCTTTATTATTTCTTTCCTTCTACTTACTCTGGGCTTTTCTTGTTGTTCTCTTTATAGTTCTTTAAGGTGTAAGGTTAAATAGTTTATTGCTGATTTTTCTTATTTTTTGAGGTATGCCTGTACTGCTATGAACTTCCCTTTCATGATTGCTTTTGCTGTATCCCAGAGATTTTGGGTTGTTGTGTGTTCATTTTCATTTGTTTCCAGGAAGTTTTTTAGTTATTTCTTGATCTTATTGGTATCCCATTCATTGTTTAATATGCTATTTAGCTCAATGTGTTTGAATGTTTTTTTTTTTACTGTAGTTGATTCATAATTTCATTCCACTGTGATTTGAGAAGATGCTTGATATGATTTCTATCTTCTTGAACGTGTGGAGACTTGTTTTGTGTCCTAACATGTGGTCTATCTTCATGAATGATCCATGTGCACTTGAGAAGAATGTATATTCTGCTGCATTGGGGTTAAATGTTCTATAAATGTCTATTAAATCCTTCTGACCCAGTGTGTCCTTTAGAGTCACTGTTTCCTTGTTAACTTTTTGTCTGGAAGATCTATCCAGTGAAGTCAGTGGGGTGTAAAGTCCCCTACTATTACTTTATTGTTGTTGATCTCTCTGTTATAGTATTCTGGAAGTTTTTTTTTTTTTTTAAATATATTTAGGTGCTTCAATATTGGGTGTATATATGTTTACCAGGGTTATATCCTCGTGTTGGATCGATCCCTTTAGTATTATGTAGTGACCTTTGTTGTCTCTTATGATGGCCTTCATTTTGAAGTCTATTTTGTTGGCTATGAGTGTTGCTACTCCAGCTTGTTTTACTTTTCTATTTGCATGGAAAATTTTTTTCCATCCCTTCACTCTCATATTGTGTGTGTCCTTTGTTTTGAGGTGGGTCTCTTATAAACAGCATATAGTTGGGTCAATGTTTTTGTATCCATTCAGCTACCCTATGCCTACTGATTAGAGCATTTAATCCATTTACATTTAGGTTATTATTTTTTTTCCTATTTATTTATTTATTTATTTATTTAAATTTCTTTATTGATTAAGGTGTCAAATATTTGTCCTCATCCCCCCATTCCCATCCCACACCCCTCCCCATGGATGCCCCAACCCCCTGTTGAACTTAACCATTGGTTAGGCTCATATGCATGCATACAAGACCTTTGGTTGATCTCTCCCCCCTCCCCCCACCCTCCCCTATCCTCCCTCTGAGGCCGATAGTCCGATCGATGCCTCCTTGTTTCTGGTTCTGTTGTTGTTCATCAGACTATGTTGTTCATCATTTCCCCTAGATGAGCGAAATCATGTGTCACTAGAGATATACTTATAAGAACTGAATGTGAGACGAGCAATAATAGTTATGCTGACAGGCAAATGAATCAGTCTGTAGTGAGTTTCTTTCTGGACCAACAGTTCTTTTGAGACCCAATATCAATGTCCACCAGTTCCTCATGTGTACATGTCGGCACTGACCCCTCAGCTCTGGATGGTGGACAAATGGTGGTAATGCAGGTCCGACTCCCTCTGCTTTGGTCTCGGCTGGACCCAGGGGCACGGCTTCACCCGGACCCAGGGGCACGTGGCCTCACCCGGACCCAGGGGGTGTGTGGCCTCACCTGGACCCAGGTGCACGTGGCTTCACCCGGACCCGGGACCCAGCCTCACCCAGATCCAGGGGCACACGGCCTCACCCAGACCCGGGATCCAGCTTCACCCGGACCCAGGGGCGCGTGGCCTCACCCGGACCCAGGGGCGCGTGGCCTCTCCCAGACCCAGGGTCGCGTGGCCTCACCTGGATCCAGGGGCCCACGGCCTCACCCAGACCCGGGACCCAGCCTCACCCAGACCCAGGGGCGCATGGCCTCACCCAGACCCAGAGGCGCGTGGCCTCTCCCGGGCCCGGGACCCAGCCTCACCCAGATCCAGGGGCACACGGCCTCGCCCAGACCCAGGATTCAGCTTCACCCGGACCCAGGGGCACATGGCCTCTCCCAGACCCAGGGTCACGTGGCCTCACCCGGATCCAGGGGCGCATGGCCTCACCTGGACCCGGGACCCAGCCTCACCCGGATCCAGGGGCACACGGCCTCACCCGGACCCGGGATCCAGCTTCACCCGGACCCAGGGGCGCGTGGCCTTACCCGGACCCAGGGGCGCGTGGCCTCACCCGGGCCCGGGACCCAGCCTCACCCAGATCCAGGGGCACATGGCCTCACCCAGACCCGGGATCTAGCTTCCCCCGGACCCAGGGGCGCGTGGCCTCACCCGGACCCAGGGGCGCGTGGCCTCTCCCAGACCCAGGGTCGCGTGGCCTCACCCGGATCCAGGGGCCCACGGCCTCGCCCGGACCCTAGGTTATTATTGATAGGTACTTATTTATATCCATTTTAATTCTGTATGGCTAAGTTTCTCTCTCTGTTTCTTCTCATTACAGTAGTTCCTTTAGCATTTCTTGTAATGCAGGCTTGGTGGGGATGTACTCCTTTAGCCTTTTTTTTTTTTTTTTGGTCTGTCTTGGAAGCTCTTTATTTGACCATCTATTTTGAATGATAGCCTTACTGGATATAGTAATATTGGTCTCAGATCCTTGCTTTCCATTACCTTGAGTACTTCATGCCATTCCCTTCTGGCCTGTAGAGTTTCTGATGAGAAATCAGGTGTCAGCCTTATGGGAACTCCTTTGTAGGTAACAGTTTGCTTTTCTCTTGCTGCCTTTAAGATTCTCTCTTTGTCTTTAACTTTTGGCATTTTAATTATGATGTGTCTGGGTGTGGGTCTGTTTGGGTTCTTCTTGCTTGGGGTTGCCAGAAGCCAATCATTGTTTTAATAATAGAGAGCTGTGGACAGGGAATCCGGAGGGCTGGTCAACTTTAATTGCTCTAACGGGTCAGAGCTAATTACTAGATATTGGTAGTTGAAGAAACCCCCACCTGTTAGTCCTAAATTCACTGATTGGCTTTTATAGGAGTTTCCTGCCTAGGGCATATGGGTGTATCCTATCATTTTAATCTTAATAAAAGGGATGGAAAAGCCAGAGCGAGTAGTAGTCCTCCCACTAGAGTTGGACTACTGCCTGGCCCCCATTTCCCAAATTAAATCTTTTCTAAAGTCTCTTTTCATTTGTGTGAGGCCTTCTCCAGAACTCGAACCCTGAACCGGAACCCTGAATCACGTGGGACGTGAAAGGGGCTTCCACATGGGGTTCTCTGTGCTTCTTGAACTTATGTGACATTTTCCTTTACCACATTATGGTAGTTTTCTGCCATTATTTCTTCAAACATATTCTCTATTTCTTTCTCCCTTTCTGTCTCTTCTGGCATACCTGCTATTTTAATATTGTTACATTTCACATTGTCCCACAGCTCCCATAAATTGTCCTCCTGTTTTTTAATTTTTTCTATTTGGTTCTCTGATTAAGTGATACTTTCAACTCTCTCTTCTAATTCATTGATTTGATCTTCAGCTTCCCCTAATCTGCTGTGTATTCCTTCCAATGTGTTTTTTATTTGTGCTATGTCATTCTTTATCTCAGACTGTTCTGTTTTCATAGTTACTATATCTTTATTCATATTGTTGAGCATCTTTACCATCATTACTCTGAACTCTGTTTCAGATAAAATTCTTATCTCTGCTTCATTTATCTCTTCTTCTGGAGAATTCTCTAATTCTTTCATTTGGGGGCTCTTTGTCTCCTCATTTTGGCTTTCTGACTTTGTGACTAGTGTTAAAGGCTGTTTCTGACTAATTAGATCAGGCAAAGATGCAAAGCCTCCAGAGACCACCTCTGTTACAGACTGATAGGATTCTGACTTGAATTGCACCCCAGGTGTGGTGAAAGTGTTTTTCAACAGGGTGGGGCAGTTGCTTCTGCCTGAAGGCTAATTGTTATTTTTAGTCACTTAACCAGTTAACTGCCACATGTCCAAAACAGAAACCATCCCCACAGGCCATGATATTTTGAATTTAATTTAAAAAATCAATTTGCAATGAATATTATAAAAATAAATATATTACTCACAATTCGGGTGTTCTTGAATATTTTCAGTTGAAAATTCTCATGAAAAATGATTTTAAAGTTGGTCAGGGCTGCCACTTAGGGAAAACATTTTTTTGACGCGCTTGGCATGTGGGAAAGGTCCGCTGTTTGTCTCTACAGATGCTTATGGCGTACATGGGTTAAGTGTCTTCAGGGCAAGTTGTTTTCCAATAAAGTGTGTCAACTGTCTTCCCCACAGGCACGGCAGATGTCTATGTGGGAAAGATGTCCTCCACTGTGTGAGGGAATGACTCAGCCCAGGAAACTTTGGGTGTCTGCCATCTGAGCTCTATCCCTTGAGTCTCCAGTCCTGGGTTCTGCTCTCACAGCTCCAGTACACTTCATCCTCCCTCTGCCAGAGCTCAAGGTGGGTGGTTCCACAGGGAATTTTGTGCATTGGCCCTTTAAGAGGGTGCCTGAATTTTCAGTTGTCACTCCCTGGCAGACAGCATGCCGCTGCTTTTCACAGCCAGATATTATGTGGGTACGCTCCTCAGTTTTGGTGCTCTCTGCTGGGGGACCCAGCTTGGGGATTAGATTCCAGAGTTCTCAGTAGCACCCACCTATGGCTGTGATCTCTCTCCAGGGCTCAGTTGCTGCCTGTGAGCTCCCAGCCAGCCCTTCCACGCCTCTGCCCCTCCTACTAGTCTCTATGCCGGCTCCACTTTCGGTCCTCGGGTGTCAGGGTTCTGTCCAGCGAGTTTTCCATTGATTATTCAGTAAGTTTTTTCTGTATTTTAGTTGTAATTCCAGTTTGTTCCTGGGAGCGTGTCTATGCAGCATCCACTTACTCTGCTGCCATTTTTCACTTTCACTTTTTAAAAATAAAACATTTCTCATTCCAACCCTATTCCACTCACTTACTCTTGGCGTTAGATTTTTTTCTTTATCCTTCAAAAGGTGATTTTTAACCGACTGGAGAATACTGTTTTTTTTTTTTTTTCATGTGTTAAACATTTCCTTCTGAGATCATGTTCATATTAGTCACCCGACGAAAAGGGAATCAGGCAGAGTACCTTCAGTTCATTATGTGAGCAATTTCATGAAAATTTCTATTCAGAAATGATTGAAAAAAATACAGCTTTGGTGTAGGAATAAAAAGTTGGATAAAAAAATTTAAATATGCTTTTGTTGATTTTAGTGAGAGAGGAAGGGAGAGGGAGAAAAATATCGGTTGGCTTCCTCCTGCACACCCCCTACTGGGGAACGAGTCCATAACCCAGGCATGTGTCCTGACTAGGAATCAAACTAGTGACCTCTCCATGCACAGGTCGATGCTCAACCAACTGAGCCACACCAGCCAGGGCTAAAAAAATGAATTTTATATGAATGTCCACAGGATCAATTTCCATTGCTCTGTATCCTTAGCAGGACCCCAGGACTGAGTCTTTGTCTGCCAGACACCTCGCTGTAACTTAATTATCTTTCTTCCAGTCCAGGGAGATGCTGAAGGGAGCAGCGCTGTCTCGCAGGTTCCAGAGGCTTCGGTGCTGGCCTGTGCCCTGTTCAGGGAGTGTGGGCACGTCTACGACACTGATGCCTCATGCAGGCTGGGACAGGTATTCCCAGAATCCCTGTCCTGGTCTGTCATGTCTCTCAGCAAAGGCCAGCAGGTGCTCTCACTGAACGGAGGTTTGCATTGCAGTTTACTCTGACCTCAAGTCAAAGCACCTCAGTCACACCATAAGTTCAGAAAACTACAACTGAACTTGTCTCCTTCCAATTAAAGTGGCAAATACAATAGAGTCTCCAGGAATAGAGGGAAATAAAACCTTCCTTGTCCCCTTCATAGATCATCTATAGCTGATAGTCCCAAATGTCACCATAAATCTGAGTCACCTTCATTTTTTTTTAAAGCAAGAGAAACTCACACCGCTGGGGACCGGTGCCAGCTGGTGTCTGACTGTCTCAGCCTTGCTGGGTTTGAAGGATGTGGCCAGGAGTGTCCTTGGATAAAAGGTCATGTCCCAGCATATCACAGTAGTGCTATACATGACAGAGAGATGAGATTTCTTTCTCCGTCATGTAAACAGGTGAGATTTCATGCCTAAAGTCCACAGCCTCTCCTCCTCGTTCTGAACATCAATGTGATAGTATGAACAACAAAATAATAACCTAACTAGACTTGTTACATTGCAGAAAATTCTAGTTGAATTTCTTAACTCTAAAGACCCTTCAAACATACAACTTTGGTATTCCCACTATGACCTCACTTTTGTTAGCTGGTGCCAGTGAATTATTCCCCTCCCCCCTTCCATGCCTGTCTCTCTATTCTAACCTCTATATTTAATTAATATGTTTGTGAAAAACAATTTAGTATCAATCAACATTTTCTTAGCATCTGCTCTGGGTCAAGTTCTGTGCTGGGTAAGGAAGGTGAAAGCAAATGAGACGTGGCCGCTCCCTTTGAGAGTCCACAGTCCAAGAGGAGAACGAGTCACAGAGAGCATTGCAGCGACCCTGTGGGTGCTGCAGATGCGAAAGGCAGTGATGCTCGGGGACTGAAGGTAAAGCGTCCACAACCTCCACACAAAAGCAGCGAGGAGAGGGGAGAAAGTAGAAAGAAAGAAGAGTTCATGTGCAAAGGCATGAGACAGATGAAGAGTTTGGCACGTTTGGGGAACTGTGGCAGGAGTGTACCAGGTTCAGGAGAGGAGGTCAGGATGAAGGTTTACAGGCCAATGAGAAATGACACTGATATATGCTATCCTTAGGAGAATAAACTTTATTCCACAGGCTGGAGGGAGAAAGAGATTATATCTTTGATCATATATTTATTTTTCCAGCCCAATGGAATATTTATAAAGGTAAAAAAGTGCAATAAATGCTTAGCATAGTGTCTGGAATGTTATAAATGTGTTTTGAGTCAATGGTTACATGGGTACATGAATGAATTATTGATGAAAATGGTGGTATAGTATGAACAGATTTGCCTCTTAGAAAAAAACTGAGAAGGACATGCATAAGACAGATTTGGAGGATCAGAATGATGTATGGAGGATGGGTCTGGAGGACCAGAAGGATGTGTGGAGGACGGGTCTGGAGGACCAGAAGGATGTGTGGAGGATGGGTGTGGAGGACCAGAAGGTTGTGTGGAGGACGGGTCTGGAGGACCAGAATGATGTGTGGAGGACGGGTGTGGAGGACCAGAAGGATGTGTGGAGGACGGGTGTGGAGGACCAGAAGGATGTGTGGAGGACGGGTGTGGAGGACCAGAAGGATGTGTGGAGGACGGGTGTGGAGGACCAGAAGGATGTGTGGAGGACGGGTGTGGAGGACCAGAAGGATGTGTGGAGGACGGGTGTGGAGGACCAGAAGGATGTGTGGAGGACGGGTGTGGAGGACCAGAAGGATGTGTGGAGGACGGGTGTGGAGGACCAGAAGGATGTGTGGAGGACGGGTGTGGAGGACCAGAAGGATGTGTGGAGGACGGGTGTGGAGGACCAGAAGGATGTGTGGAGGACGGGTGTGGAGGACCAGAAGGATGTGTGGAGGACGGGTGTGGAGGACCAGAAGGATGTGTGGAGGACGGGTGTGGAGGACCAGAAGGATGTGTGGAGGACGGGTATGAAGGACACATACCTAGGGGTTGGAGTCGATTTGTTTCCTGCAATAGTTTGTCATTTTGTTTTCAAAATCTAATGCAGCACCCGCCCATATATCCTCCCAAGACATGTTCATGTTTTGAAAGATTAGGACCCATTCTGCGCACCACATGGAGGTAAGGTAAGTATAGAACTCACTGGTGCATTCTCCTCTGATCTTCCTCACATTATGTTTTAATATAAATGTGTGGTGATTATCACGTGTAGAGACAGAGAAGCTAGAGCACTATAAGTTGCTTTCACATTTACAATATTGAGGTTTTCTTCAACCTTCTGTCGCTCTAAACTCAGCATAGAAAGAATTCAGGCCAGCGAATATGACCTCAAATCTTTGGAGGGGGAATTGGGGGATCAGACTTTGTATTTAGATGATCTGTTATTTGACTAATAAAAAATTCCAACCAAAACTCTTTCCATAGTATTCCATGACTGCGCCCTAGCCGGCACTGCAGCCGCCTCTGTGGGTGCTGCTCTCCTCACCACAGAACGGACGCCTGGAGAGTCCGTTCAGTATGCTTAGCATGGCCCTCTGCCTGTCGTGGTTCTGAGTGCATGTTCAACCGCTGCTGGCTGAGTCTAGCTTAATGCAATCCACACCCTCCACGCCTGGTCGCGTTCTGTTAACCTGTGGGACCAGGCATATCCGAGGCAGGCAGGGCAGCAGGTTTCTGGTTGTGCAGATAAAAATGCATATCCTGCCTGTGTTTACACATATATGTGAAGCCACACCTCCATTAGTTCCATTTATAAGTAACAACTGCTTTTATTTTTTTCAAGAGTGGTCAATTCTGTAATTTCTATTCCCATGTAAGGTGACCTTTTCTGTGATCTGAACTGCTTAGAATTAAACTGATGGAAAGAATGTTGTAAAATTCTTTTGCTGCCATTCCATATCTGTGTGTGATCTTTAAAAGTATGGATTCAGCCCGGCTGGTGTTGCTCAGTGGTTGAGTGTTGACCTATGAACCAGGAGGTCATGGTTCGATTTCCAGTCAGGGCACATGCCTGGGTTGTGGGCTCAATCCCCAGTAGAGGGCATGCAGGAGGCATCAGATCAATGATTCTCTTTCATCATTGATGTTTCTATCCCTCGGTCTCTCTCCCTTCTACTCTGAAATCAATAAAAATATATATTTTTAAAAAGTATGGATTCAATTGCACGAAAATACAGCCCAAGTAATATGTGTATGTTCTCCATAAAGACTTTGCCAAATATGAAAGCGCAAGCTGTGTCTCATTGGATAGCATAGGCACTGTGAGAGCCGGGTCTGGTGGAGACTGGTGGGGGGGGGGGGGGGGGGAGGATGGGGGGGGGGCGGGGAGCACTTTGTCTTCTCAGAGTGCAGCACTCACTCACGAGGTCAAACAGTGCCCGAGTGTGATTTCCTACACAACGCATTGCCTCTTCCAGGAAACCTGACAACCAAGAAAGAGTGAGCATGACATACGGGAAAATGCAAGAAAATAATGGTTTTCAAAGCAGGATCCAGGCATTAAAACTGAACCACCTTTCTTAAAACTATCAAAAATGAAATAAAGTAAATTCAAGCCATTATAAGTGCTTGATTTTTCATGTAGTCTTGCCAGTTTCATGGATTTTCCCACATCCTTTGTGGTGTTTTCCCCCCTTTGTATGCTTTCAATTCAATTCAACTAATGTTTATGGAGCACTTACTGAAAGTAAAGCAGGCATGGCTTTGTGGTGAGAATGAACACATAGAGGACCACAACCGTTGTCAAAAATGTAATGAAACCGAAGCATCAGGAAAGCCATGGGGCCCCTGCTCTGGGGGAGAGGGGTGGGGTGAGGGGCCGGGGGGGGGGGAGTGCTGATGAAGTCCCGAGAGGTAGGAACTGAGCCTGGATCTGGACAATGAAATGGAAGGTCTCCAGCTGGAGAACTACTTGTGTTGGGGTGAGCTCTGTGGGACCTGGGTCTGAGAAACAGCATGCAACAGCCCCGTACCAAGTAAACACCCAGACCACTCAGGGTTCCGCACCGGCACTGGGAGCATCGGTGAGTCTTCTTTCTGGTACAGTCCACTTTTACTGTTGTTACTGCAGTGCTGCTAAAACGTATGGTCTGCTTATGATATTGTACATAGAAAACCCTAAAGACTCCACCAAAAAACGGCTAGACTTCATAAATTAATTCAGCAATGTAGCAGGATACAAAGTTAACACCCAAAACCCATAGCATTTTTATACACCAATAATGAACCCACGCAAAAAGAAACTAAAAAATAAATCTCATTTATAATAGCAACAGAAAAATTAAGATACTTAGGAATAAACTTAACCAAGGAGGTAAAAAACCTGTACTCCAAAAACTACAGGACATTGAAAAAAGAGATAGAGGAAGATATACACAAGTGAAAGAATATACCGTGTTCATGGATTGGTAGAATCAACATCATTAAAACGTCTATACCAGCGGTTCTCAACCTGTGGGTCATGACCCCTTTGGGGGTCGAATGACCCTTTCACACAGGTCACCTAAGACCATCGGAAAACACAGATATTTACATTATGATTCATAATAGTAGCAAAATTACAGTTATGAAGTAGCAACGAAAATAATTCTATGGTTGGGGGTCACCACAACATGAGGAACTCTATTAAAGGGTCATGGCATTAGGAAGGTTGAGAACCACTGATGTATACCATCCAAAGCAATCTACAGATTCAATGTAATGCATATTAAAACACCAATGGCATATTTCACAGATCAAGAACAAATACTCCAAAAATTTATATGGAACCCGAAAAGACCCCGAATAGCTGCAGCAATCTTGAAAAAGAAGAACAAAGTTGGAGGGATCACAATACCAGATTTCAAGTTATACTGCAAAGCCACTGTAATCAAAACTGCCTGGAACTGGCACAAGAAGAGGCATATAGACCAATGGAACACAACAGAGACCACAGAAATCAACCCAAACCATTATTCTCAATATCCGACAAAGGAGTCAAGAGCATACAATGGAGTCAAGACAAGACAGTCTCTTCAATAAATGGTGTTGGGAAAATTAGACAGTTACATGCAAAAAAATGAAACTAGACCAACAACTTACACAATACACAAGAGTAAACTCAAAATGGATATAGGACTTAAATGTAAGCCATGAAACCATAAAAATCCTAGAAGAAACCATAGGCAGCAAAATCTCAGACATCTCTTGTAGCAATCTGTTTACAGATACATTTCCCAGCACAATGGAAACTAAAGAGAATATAAAAAAATGGGACTACATCAAAATAAAAAGCTTATGCACAGCAAAAGAAATCATCAACAAAATGAAAATGGAGCCCACTGTATGGGAGAACATATTTGGCAATGATACAACTGATAAAGAGTTAACATCCAAAATATATAAGGAACTCACACAACTTAACAAAATGAAGACTAACAATTCAATTAAAAAAATGGACAAAGGACCTAAGTAGACAATTCTCCAAAGAGGCCATTCAGATAGCCAAGAGACATATGAAAAAATGCTCAAATTCACTGATCATCAGAGAGATGCAAATTAAAAAGACAATGAGGCATCACCTCATACCTGTCAGAATGGCTATCATCAACAAATCAATAAATGACAAGTGCTGGTGAGGATGCGGAGATAAAGGAACCCTTGTGCACTGCTGGTGGGAATGCAGACTGGTGCGGCCACTGTGGAGAACAGTATGGAGTTTCCTCAAACAATTAAAAATGGAACTGCCATTTGACCCAGTGACCCTATTTCTAGGAATATATCCTAAGAATCTCGAAACACCAATCAGGAAGAACATATGCACCCCTATGTTCATAGCAGTGCAATTTAAAATAGCTAAGACCTGGAAACAGCCCAAGTGCCCATCAGTAGATGAGTGGATTAAGAAAGCTGTGGTACATTTACACATGGACTACTATGCAGCAGTAAAAAAGAAAGATCTCTTACCCTTTGAAACAGCATGGAGGGACCTTGAGAATATTATGCTAAGTGAAATAAGCCAGTCAGAGAAAGACAAGTATCTCATGATCTCACTCATGTGTGGAATCTAATAAACAAAATAAACTGATGAACAAAATAGACCCGCAGACATAGAAGCATGGAACAGATTGTGGAATCTCAGAGGGAAGGTGTGGGGTGGGTGGGAAGTGATCAACCAAGAAATTTAAATGCATATATGCATAACCCATGGACACATACAGTGGGGTGGTGAAGGCCTGGGGAGGGGGTGGGGAGCTGGAAGGGGTCATTGGGAGAAGAAAGGGGACATACGTAATACTTCCAATAACAAAGGTTTTTTATAAAGTACTAGAGGCCCAGTGCACAAAATTTGTGCATGGGTAGGGTCCTTAGGCCTGACTGGCAATCAGGGCCAATCTTTGGGGCGACTGTTGGGGCAGTCAGGGGACCCCCATTGACACCTGTGTTGGCTGGCCTGGGGCCTGCAGGCTGGAGGCAGCTCCTGCATTGAGCGTTTTCCCCCTGGTGGTTAGTGCGCCTCATAGTGACTGGTCGTTCCACTGGTCGTATTGCTGTTAGATCGATTTGCATATTAGGCTTTTATTATATAGGATGGTCTGTGGACGACATCATTACTAGAAACCCTTGGGAAAACACCGGGTCTCTCCCAGGCCTATGGAGTCAGCTGTCTGACTGGGCCTGGACTCCATGTGTGGACACCCCAGGTGGCCCCTAAATACGTCTGCGTTGGAGGAAAGCAGGTGGATCACCAGCAGAGGCCAGGGCAGGAAGAATGAATGAGAAAGAGCTGAAACTCGAACCACTTTATTTAAAATTTTATTGGAGAATGAAAGTGAGGGATAACATCAGATTTGAGGACTCTTGTGGCCTTAATTACACTTCGCCACCTGTTTTCCCTTTCCTTCTCTGATTTTCACTCCTTGGTCCGTGTAGGTTTCTATCTTCTTTTGCCTGGTCTAGAATATAGGCATCTTTACAGCTTTCTCTCTACCTGTCTTTCTCAGGCACCTTCCCTCTCCTGCCAGTGGCAATTGGCAGTCCTGGCCTCCAGGAGCCTGAGGCCATGGCTCAGCCTTTACCAGAGCTCCAGTGAACCGCTGGGCTCTGTGATGGGGTAAGAAGATGTATCCACTACAGCAACCTGTATACAACGTGTCCCCTCTCTGCCTACAGCTGCCAAAGGCTCTGGGCTTACAGAACCAAACAGGCCAAGACCAGGCCCCCACTCTCCTCGCTGCCTGAGCGCCCCTGCTGCGGCAGGAGCCCCCTGAGCCTCTGGTTCAGTGCTCTGTCTACCCAGCATGCCCTTCTCTCTATCCTTAAGGCTTCCACTGTGGCATGGCCAGCCCCATCATACTGTCCTGTGGAGAACCGAGTTTTCCTAGTAACTCAAACGTGTGAGGAGCCTGGGGAGCTGAGCAGCTCTGGAATCTCCCGGGTCATCTTCAACACAGAGGTGCCACCTCCCGCTTCTTGTTTGTTCGCTGCCTCCCTGAGAGATCAGGCGTCTTTAGAGGTGGCCTGCAAAAGCTGCTTGGAGATGGCACTGAGAGGCGGCCGCGCACCGTCGGTGCCGAAGGCCCCAACCACATCCTTTTATCCATTTGCTCTTAGTAGAAAGACACCCATACAGTGAGCCCCACAGAGTGAAACATGCCATGCTGGCACTCACTATGTAGCTGTGTTTAATTTTTAGTCCGTCCTGCTAAGAACTATGAAATATTCCATATACTGTTTCCTGCATTCTCAACGCACCTCACAAACCTCACCACACTCCGTGTAGTGAATCCTATCTGACTCCTGTGACTGAGAACCCACAGGCTGTACATGTGACTCTTGTGAGTGAGAATCATGTGTAAACTATATTTTCCACACAGACCATAACATATAGGCTCTGCTGTCAGTCAGCCTGCAGAGCAAATCCAGACAAAATCAGAGATTATATAACATTCTTAATGTTGTTTTACTTTTAAAAAGACAAGGCAAGAAAATATATTATTTTGAACATTAAATATTGTATAAGTGTGCCATCACTATTTGTGAAAAATAGAAAATGCCCAAGCCCAGGGAGTCTGTTTGAAGGACTTTGCTCATTCCTACAGAGTGACCACATTCCCTCAGGGAGGGCCCCTCTCAGCCAGGGCTGGAGGTGACCACACCCAGCCCCGGAGTGTGTGTATTGGGGGGACACATTCCTCCCTCACGGAGGCTTTAAACTGACTTCTCAATCCTCACAAGCCACTCATAAGAAGCCCCACTCTGCTCCTCCCTGGCTCCTGGACCGCCCCTGCTCACAAGTGAAAGTTCTCTGTAGAGAGTGTGACGGCCATCAGTGGAGGGAATGGCCTCCCTGTGTGTGGAACTGAAAGAAACCGAAGTCACAGAAACAGAGAGCAGGGGGGCTGCTGGGCAGAGGTGGGGCGTGAGGGAGGGGTGATGGAGACCCAAAGTGCAAACCTGCAGGGACAAGAATCAGTTTTGGGATCCAAGGTGCAGTCTGCGACCTGGTCACAATGCTGCGTTGTAGACTTGAAGTCTACGTGCGAACAAATGGTAGTTGTGAGGTGATGCAGATGACCACAACCTTACTGTGGAGGTCATTTTGATATGTACAATTTGAACTTACACCCTGTTATATTTTAACTAGAGGCCTGGTGCACGAAATTCATGTGGTGTGTGTGTGTGTGTGTGTGTGTGTGTGTGTGTGTGTGTCCCTCAGCCCAGCCTGCACCCTCTTCAATCTGGGATCCCTCTCATAATCCAGGACTGCTGGCTCCCAACCACTCGCCTGCCTGCCTGCCTGATTGCCCCTAACTGCTTCTGCCTGCAAGCCTGATCACCCCCTAACCACTCCCCTGCCAGCCTGATCGACGCCTAACTGCTCCTCTGCCAGCCTGATCATTCCTAACTTCCATCCCCTGCTGGCCCGGTCACCCACAACTGCCCTCCCCTGGTGGCCCAGTCACCCCAACCTGCCCTCCCTTGCCAGCCTGGTCGCCCCTAACTTCCCTCCCCTGCTAGCCTGGTCATCTCCAATTGCCCTTCCCTGCTGGCCCAGTCAACCCTAACTGCCCTCCCTTGCCAGCCTGGTCACCCCTAACTGCCCTCCCCTGCAGGCCTGGTTGCCCCTAACTGCCCTCCCCTGCTGGCCCGGTCACCCCTAACTTCTCTCCCTTGCCAGCCTGGTCACCCCTAACTGCCTTCCCCTGTTAGCCCAATTGCCCCTAACTGCCCTCCCCTGCAGGCCTGGTCCCCCCAACTGCCCTCCCCTGCTGGCCTGGGTCCCCCCAACTATCTTCCCCTGTGGGCCTGGTTGCCCCCAACTGCCCTCCTCTGTCAGCCATCTTGTGTCCACATGGGGGTGGCTATCTTGTGTGTTGGACTGATGGTCAATTTGCATATTACTCTTTATTGTATCCTACCTAATAAAAGAGTAATATGCAAATTGACCATCAGTCCAACACACAAGATGGTCGCCCCCATGTGCACACAAGATGGCCACCACAAGATGTCTGGCAGGGAAGGGCAGTTGTGGGTGATTAGGCCAGCAGGGAAGGGCAGTTGGGAGGGACCAGGCCTGCAGGGGAGGACAGTTAGGGGTTACCAGGCTGGCAGGGGAGGGCAGTTAGGGGTGACCAGGCCAGCAGGTGAGGGCAGTTGGGGGCAATTAGGCCGGCAGGGGAGCAGTTAGGCATCGATCAGGCTAGCAAGGGAGTGGTTAGGGGCAATCAGGCAGGCAGGCAGAAGCAGTTAGGGGCAATCAGGCAGGCAGGCAGGTGAGCGGTTGGGAGTCAGCAGTCCTGGATTGTGTGAGGCATGTCCGACTGCCTGTTTAGGCCCGATCCCAGGATCGGGCCTAAACAGGCAGTTGGACATCCCTCGAGGGGTCCCAGATTGGAGAGGGTGCAGGCTGCGCTTAGGGACACCCCTCCCTCACCCCCCACCCCCCATGCACGGATTTCGTGCACCTGGCCTCTAGTAGGTTTATATCTCAATTAACCTTGAAAAAATGGTTTATAATTTCAAATACCCTCCTGCCATTTATCCTGCAGTTTAGTTTAGATAAAACTATATAAAGGCAAATAAAAGACATGTCAATCATTATAAAAAAATACACTTTTTGTTTCTTTGTTTTTTACCTTTTCCCAGAAAATTAAGGAAGTAATGATTTGTTTTCTCATTACTTACTAATTTCCTGCCTTATTTTACTACTGCCCTCACCAACCTTCCAGTTAGCGTTTGTGTTGGGCTTGGGGTCATCATGAGATTTCTGTTGGGAGGTGAACAGCCACTTTAGGTGCTGGCTGCAGGGTGAAGACCATTCTCATGCACCAGACTTGGTCCTTCATGGTCATTTCTCCTGAAAACCTGTGTGTGTGCAGGCCCGGCGATGGGGGTTGGGATGGAGGCGGGCTTGAAGTGTGACAGCGCAGCCTGGGAGCGAGCTGGTGGTCTGCTTGCTCTCTCGCTGGGAGGCTGAGGCTCATGGATGGGCCTGGAGGCCAGGTCAGGGCGTGTGAGCAAATACTCATCCGGGGGACACCACGCAGAGTGCCCGTTAAAGCTCCTGGTCACGGTCCTGCACTAAGAAAGACATTCAGCAAACACGAGGCAGGTCTGGGAATTGCTCATATGCACACACACAGATGCACACACACATATGAATGTTTAGGAATGTCCTGCGATGCCACGTGTTCTTTCTGGAGAAGACCAGTGCACCTGACATTCTGTACCCAGGAGCATTCTGGCATGTGGGGCGGGGCCTGCACCTGATCGCATCTGGAAGAGATGGTGTAAGCGCTGCGGGTGCGGGGCACAGCAGGGAACCAGACAGAACTCCACAACGACAAACAGGCCCGCTCCCGAGTTCAGCAGAGTGTTAAGTACAGATAATGACCAGCTCACACAGAGAAAACAGGAAGAAGAAAGAAC
This sequence comes from Cnephaeus nilssonii, assembly GCF_951640355.1. Lineage (NCBI taxonomy): Eukaryota > Metazoa > Chordata > Mammalia > Chiroptera > Vespertilionidae > Cnephaeus > Cnephaeus nilssonii. The sequence continues at coordinate 70,025,924 of NC_137086.1, read as the reverse complement.
GTGCTCTGGGCATCTTCCCTGCGACCAGGCGTCCTCATTGTAAGAGTCACTAAAACGTGCGTGTTTGGGTTATCAAGGGGAAACCGGGCCGTGTCCCTGACTGGCCAGGTAACTGCGGACCAGGGCCAAGTCTCACGCACAGTCCTGATTTCTGTCCACCCGGGCCTCGATGCAGTCGTTCACAACAGGAGATTAACAATTCCCACTCCTTTCTTTGCAAGAATGCTTCTAGAGTAATCGAAACACCAAACAGAACACATTCTAAGCATCCTTGAGGGAGGAAAGGTTAAGGAATTATTAACCCATGAAAACGAAACTAAGAAATATCGATGCCTGCTCTCCTACCTGAAGGAGGGCTTAGCCATTTTCTGAACTTCCCGGAGCACATCGAAGAGAAATCAGACCCCGCAGGCTGCGGGACCACAGCTCCCTGCTTCAGGAAATGTGCTCAGTGCCCACTGACTGGCGCACAGGAGACTGGGTGGGGTGCCAGGCAGGGACCAGAGAGGTGCCGGGTGTCACGGGGGAGAGCCCACCGAGGTCACTGCCCAGGCCCGAGTGCGGGCATCTGTCGGTGCCCTCGGGAAAGGGAGAGGACCCTGGGCAATGCGCGGTGTGCTATTTCTGAGCAAGGTTCGGAGTAAAGCCAAAAACACGAGACAAGACATGAATTTTTAAAATCAGTAACTACTTAGCTTCTTCTACGACCCGGCTATAGTGCTGTGACATTCAGGGGGCGATGCCAGTGAGATGGGAAGTTTCTTGTTCAGGGACTATGAAACTTTCCTTAACTTAGCTCCAGTGCCACGGAAATGCATCCTGATGCACACCCACACCCACACCCACATGGCGTGCACACACGCGTGCACAGCCACACACATGTGCACAGTCACACACACGTGCATGCACACACACCACACATACGTGCACATCCACACACACGCACACACAAGCACACAGTACATATTCACACACACACATGTGCACATTCTCTCACACACACATGTGCACATTACACACACTTTCCTTGCACAAAACTTAGTCCACCTTAGACAGGAGCAGGAGTGCAGTAGAAAACAGGGGCTTTCATATACCCTCTTAGTGTTTGCAGCCAAACCCTCCTGGACACACAGGGAGCTGTGAGTGTAAATAATTCCTTAGCATCAAATTAGGGTTTAAATTATTAGGAGAGGCCACACAGGGAAACAAACCTGAGACAGCCCACAAATCAGCTCTCCAAGTAACATAAGATGGCGGAGGAGACAGCTGTAATTCCACCTGTCCAATTTAAGTCACTCTGTCACTGAAAATTACATCAAACCACAAGTTCATGACAAAAAGATCAACTGCCACACGGAGGCTTCGTGAGGCCCGAGGTCCCTGCAGCTGAAATCGCCTACAGAAACTGTGCCGAGCCCGGCCCCGCGCTCTTACCGAAAAGACTGATTGCCTTCGCACCAGACCCACGCCCTCTGGTGCACAGAAGGATGTTCCCTCTCATCAGACTCCGTCCTCACTACCCACCGGGCAAATGACCTCATTCCAGCACAGGCTGCCCCTGTCCATCGAGTCAGAGCTGGAGCACGAGGGGCCGGGACGGGAAGACGATGGCAGAGGAGGGAGAGGAGAGGGCTGGGTGGGAAGGAGTGAGGGAGGAGGGCAGGCAGAACTGGGAGAACGCGTTTCTCTGCGCAGCAGCTACAGGCTCGGAGAGGCTGCCGGCCTCCCTCGGCGCGAGCTGCCCCGCCTGGGCCCCTTGGCTTCCCTGCAGCTGCCCGTCTCTCTTCAGCATGAAAGGGCATTGCTGAGCATGCTCTGCACAGCTCGTCACACGCCTTCACCCCGCAACCTTCACATGTGTTTGCAAGTTGCAAAATAAAGTGCAATTAGCATGAAGTACGACAGGGACTTCTAAACCCAGTGCAATTCAAATGCGGAAAAATTACTAGTTCTAGGGAAGAGGTGCACGCGGACACACGCTTTAATCGCCTCACTGCCCTGGGCTCCCTGTCCACGTCCCAGGGACTCGCAGGAGGGCGGGCACAGCGCCCTGCTCGGGGCCATCCAGAAGCATCGCCCGCGGCCGAGTTGGGAACAGGACACTAAGTGCCGCATCAGAAACAGGCGTGGCCTCTCAGAGCACACTGCGGGGAATGCCAGATCCCGAGAGGCTCACCCTCCTGTGGCCGCTCCTTAGACGAGCTTGTGGTTCAGTCCGCTACGTGGGAGGCCGTCGTCGCTCGCATGTAGCAAAAGCCTCTGCGCGCTAGGTTGGGAGCTAAAGGGTTACTTGGAAGTGGGACACAGAAGTGATGCTTTCCACCCGCCCACCAGTGTGGCCCTACTTGTCCCAGAGCCCCGGAGCCCCGGAGTCCATCTCCACAGCAGGTCAGGGCTTGCAGCTCGTCTCTGGCCTCTGTGGACCCGGCCTCGGGCATTTCCAAGCAGGGACGCACCGGGACCCCAACCCCCCAGCACTCCCTGCCCCACACGCTGGCCATCCCACCCCAATCCCTGCCCTGGAACCCGGGCAGACAGACGCACCTCGATAACTGTGTGGGGTTCCAGAACGTTTACATGTGCACACGGGAACATACAGTCAAGGCTCTTGCCCAACGTGCTCCAGATTGCTCTGGGAAGCGAGGCACAGAGCCCCAGCCCGTGATTACTCCAGAGACCTTGCAGCCAGCCTCCACGCACTTCCAATGACACTGTCAGCGAACACTGAGGGGCCGGGAGGCAAGATGACATGCACGGCAACAGGAAGGAGCGGGCACTCCGTCACCGGGTCACACTGGATGGAGTTGCGTTACTTAGGACCTAAGTACAGGGCCTTCTGACCAGAAGGTGTGAGAGGAGGCAGAACAAACAGTCCTTAATCGAAGCAGCACCTAAGTCAGATGGCGAGAGAAAGCATCCGGGAGAAGTAGACCTACGCGACGGCAGCAGAACCTAAATCTGCACAGCAGGCCCGGCCTGCAGACCAGTGCGCAGCCACCTGTAACAGCATCTGTCCAATAAGCACGCGGGCAGCCCATCGCTGCGCAGGGCTCCCTGACCGTGTGCGGGGGTGGTAACCCCAAGAGGCTGGGTTTGGATGCTACAGGAACATCCCCGCCCAGTGAAGAGTCTCCCTCCAAAGGCTCTGGGTCCGAGAGAACCCTTCCGAGTCAGCTCGTGCCCGAGGCACTCCCTGTACCTTCAATAAAGAAATAAGCCCCTGCTTTATGCATTTCCTGCTTTATGATCAAGTTTCTTTATTTAAAATATAAACTAAAAGTACATGAGTATGTGCTTTATGCATTGACTTTTGCTGGGAATGACATCCAGCTATTAGTTAAAATAACACCTCCCACCAGAGGAAGGTTTTCTGCTGCTGAGATTGCTCGACTGGGTTCACATGAGCAAGCCCAGAACAAGTGCGTTTGGGCGATGGCACCTGGGGGGCGTGTACAGCCCGCGTGGTCACCACGGAATGGGCACCAAACTCAGAAACTCGTGGCCCCTGGCAGTCAACCCAACAGCTGATTACCATGTTTCACATGAGACCCAACAGGCGCCTTTGAAGCAGTTTTCCATTTAAGCACCAGATTGCTGTAGTATGAATCTGGCCGCTGTATATTTTAATTTCTTTGAAACAAAGAGTACGAAAACCCACTTTTAATTGTTCTTAGAAGAATGTAAGGAAACCTACTTTTAATATAACTTAACTTTAACATGTTTAGCTTAGAATACACGAATCCGATAAAATGCCATCGGTAAGTGCTTTTAACGAAGAATCAAATACTTACGCCATGATACCTGAGAGGTGAAACATTTCGGCTGTGATATAGGACAAATAACTGTACAGGAAGACAAAGAGTGGCTCGATCACCCGTATGTTATGTGTGAACCGAGTGGTAAATGCCGCTATAAATCCCAGGAAGATGCCAATCAACATGCCACCGATGCCCACAACAAAGAAGTTGGCAATCCCGGCAAACACGTCCACAGTCTCAATGGTCTTCATCTGGCAGAAGGACTTGAACAGGTTGTACAGGACCTGTGGGGAGGGAGCGCATGGTCAGCTCTTCCAGCCGCCCCCCCGCCCCCGCTCTCCCCCCCGCTCCTCCCCGCCCCCGCTCTCCCCCTGCTCCTCCCCGCCCCCCACCCCCACCCTGCCCGCCCCGCCCCCACCCCGCCGCCACCACACAGGCCTGCCTCTCAGAGGACGTGCCTCCTGGGCACCCAAGTGCTGGCGCGGCAGTTCCCACGCATTTGCTCATTTAAATCATATCCAATAGCTTTAAGCTAAAGGCCCTGATAACAGCATGCTGTCAGGAAAACGTTTTCTAAAAGTAAGTGAGAAGAGAATTCAAAATTATTGCACAACTTACTCCAAAAACATCAATGCTTAGATACCACTTGGAAGCTCCTTGAATGCTTGGTTGCCATCTGGCACACCTGCCTGTCCTCCTGAGGCTGAGGGTGTGGCCGTGAATTATTACCTCCCAAGGCCCTGTCGGGGGGTAACGCCCCGGAAGGACCCGTCCTCTAGTGCCGGTGCCCTACCTGAGGGCACCCTCCGCCCGGGCCGCCGAGGCCCTCCGCCCAGGCCCCCCCAACACAGACACATGCTTGGTGCAATGTGAGACCCAAAGGAGTTTTCTCAAGAGGCAGCAACCTGTGTGCATGTGTGTGAGTGTATGAGTGTGTATGCGTGGGTGCATGTGTGTGAGTATATGAGTGTGTATGCATGTGTGAGTGTATGCGTGGGTGCACATGTGTGAGTGTGCGTGTGTGTGCATGTGTGAGTGTGTGCTACGACTTCACACACATTTTGTGCCTCTAAAGTGACAAGAGTATTTCTGAAAAATCTACAGTCTTTACATAGTGTTAGTTTGATACGCTTCAAAAAGGCCAGGCGTTTCCTGTCCGCTGGCGCCATGCCTTCAAACACATTGCTGAGGCCCCTGAGCCGCTGAAGCCAGAAGGGACGGCCGACCCACCCCTTTCCCCCCAGAACCAGCAAGGACAGCACAAGGGCGGCTCCTTGTGCTCCTTCTGACTGAGGGGGACAGGCAGCATCCCCAGGAAAACCGGCGGACAGGACATCTGGGCACACGGGCCTGTTGGAGCAGAGGCCAAGCTTGCTCTCACCTGGGTTGTGAGAAACTCAAAATCCACCCCCAATCACACTGATGCCAGGGCGATCCCAGAACCCGGGCGCCGGCCTCCTGGGCAAGTCTTTCAAGGTCGCCCACGGGAGTCGACCCGAGTGTGTCCTACTGAAAAGCCATCTGGCCTCTTCCTCCCACCGAGGTCCTTAGAGCTACACGTTGCGGGTTTGGTGTGATGTTTTACTCTCTTCTACGGGGCCCTACACCCCACAGGCAAGGACCACCGTAGCAGGATTTACTTCTCCAGGTCGCCCCGTAGACGACGAGACATGCCCGCTGGCCTTGGGACAACAGTGGCTTATTCCTCAGCGAGCAGGGGCGTCCTCCTCCGGATGTGGGTGTAACGCTCAGGAGCATGGGCATCGCATGCCTGGAAATGACTGGAACAAGAGAGGAGAACAGCCACTCCCTCGCCCGAGGACTTAGACATCCCGCTGGCATCATCGCTGGCCAGAAAGGAACTGGCTCCACGCAGCAGCTGCTTCCTACTTACACCCGAGGCCACTGCACACCTCGGGTTTCAGCAGCAGCAACAAGCCTCCTGCTTCCTGAGAGGCTCAGAGAGGCGCTATTTATACCCCTTTCCTCCGAGCAGCCAAGGCCAAGGTGACGGTCACTCGCTGCCCAAGGAGAGAGAGACTGCCCGCCCGCCTCCAGCTGCACCAGCAACCACAGCTCGCCTCACTCTAATGCCCTCCAGCACCACAAGACTCACTTATCCGTCTTTCACTCTCAAGGTTAGAATCCTGGACCGCCCGCCCGGCTTTGGGAAGGCTCCATACACCTGCCGCACTTCTCCTGTTAAGTCGCTTTCCCACACGCCTCCGTCTGGGAGGGGTCTCATCGCCGCTGCACAGAGCTCACCTCCTCACTCATTGTGTGTAACCCTCACATGACGATACCTTTCCCGTTGCTTTTCAGAGAGAGTGGGGGGGGGGAGAAACACTGATGTGAGAGAGACATATTGACTGGTTGCCTCTCGAAACTGTCCCCACCCGGGGCAGGGAGCCACCCGCAACCAGGTACGTGTCCTTTTTTTTTTTTTTTTTTTTCAATTTTTTTATTAAGGTATTATATGTGTACATATCTTACCATTGCCCTCCCCACACCCCCCTCTCATATATGCCCCCACCCCCCAGAGTTTTGCATCCATTGGTTATGCTTATATGCATGCATACAAGTCCTTTGATTGATCTCTTATCTCCCCCACCTCTCCCTAACCTTCCCCTTGTAATTTGACAGTCTGTTTGATGCTTTACTGTCTCTGTATCTATCTTTTTGTTCAAGATTATAATGTTCTTTATTATCCATAAATGAGTGAGATCATGTGGTATTTTTCTTTCATTGACTGACTTATTTCACTTAACATAATGTTCTCCAATTCCTCCCAGGTTGCTGCAAATGATGAGAATTCCTTCTTTTTTATGGCAGCATAGTATTCCATTGTGTAGATGTACCACAGTTTTCTGATCCAGTCATCTGCTGACGGGCACCTAGGCTGTTTCCAAATCTTAGCTATGGTGAATTGTGCTGCTATGAACATAGGGGTGCATATATCCTTTCTAATTGGTGTTTCTAGTTTCTTCGGATATATTCCCAGGAGTGGGATTACTGGGTCAAATGGGAGTTCCATTTTCAGTTTTTTGAGGAAACTCCATACTGTTCTCCACAGTGGCTGCACCAGTCTGCAATCCCACCAGCAGTGCACGAGGGTTCCTTTTTCTCCGCATCCTCGCCAACACTTGTCGTTTGTTGATTTGTTGATGATAGCCATTCTGACAGGTGTGAGATGGTACCGCATTGTTGTTTTGATTTGCATCTCTCGGATAATTAGTGACGTTGAGCATGTTTTCATGTGTCTCTTGGCCTTCCTTCTGTCTTCTTTTGAAAAGATTCTATTTAGGTCTGTTGCCCATTTTTTTATTGGATCATTTATCTTCCTTTTATTAAGTTGTATAAGCTGCCTGTAGATGTTGGAGATTAAACCTTTATCAGTGATGCCATTTGCAAATATGTTCTCCCATGCAGTGGGCCTTCTTGTTGTTTTGTTGATGGTTTCTTTTGCTGTGAAAAAGCTTTTTATTTTGATGTAGTCCCATTTGTTAATTTTCTCTTTAGCTTCCATTGCCCTAGGGGCAGTGTCAGTGAAGAATTTCTTTTGGCATATGTCTGACATTTTGCTGCCTGTGGATTGCTCTAGTATTTTTATGGTTTCCCGTCTTATGTTTAAGTCCTGTATCCATTTTGAGTTTATTTTTGTGTATGGCGTAAGTTGGTGATCAAGCTTCATTTTTTTGCATGTATCTGTCCAATTTTCCCAACACCATTTATTGAAGAGACTGTCTTTATTCCATTGTATGTTCATGCCTCCTTTGTCAAATATTAATTGAGCATAGTGGTTTGGGTCAATATCTGGATTCTCTATTCTGTTCCATTGATCTATATGTCTGTTCTTGTGCCAGTACCAGGCTGTTTTGAGAACAGTGGCTTTGTAATACAGCTTGAAATCTGGTATTGAGATCCCTCCTACTTTATTCTTCTTTCTCAGGATTGCTGTGGCTATTCGGGGTCTTTTTTTATTCCAGATGAATTTTTGGAGAGTTCTTTCAAGGTCTGTGAAATATGCCATTGGTATTTTAATGGGGAGTGCATTGAATCTATAGATTGCTTTGGGTAGTATGGACATTTTAATGATGTTGATTCTACCAATCCATGAACATGGTATGTTCTTCCATCTGTTTACGTCTTCCTCTATCTCTTTTTTCAGTGTCCTGTAGTTTTCCGTGTATAGGTCTTTTACCTCCTTAGTTAAGTTTATTCCTAGGTATCTTAATTTTTTTGGTGCGATGGTAAATGGGATTGCCTTTTTAGTCTCTCTGTCTGTAAGTTCACTATTGGTGTATAGAAAGGCCATAGATTTCTTGGCGTTAATTTTGTATCCTGCTACATTGCCGAATTCATTTATTAAGTCTATTAGTTTTTTGACGGAGTCTTCCGGATTTTTTATGTACAAGATCATGTCGTCTGCAAATAAAGACAGCTTTACTTGTTCTTTTCCAATCTGGATGCCTTTTATTTCTTCTTCTTGTCTAATTGCAATGGCTAATACTTCCAGTACTATGTCAAACAGGAGTGGTGAGAGTGGGCATCCCTGTCTTGTTCCTGTTCTTAGGGGAAATGTCTTTAGTTTTTGTCCATTGAGTATGATGTTTGCTGTGGGTTTATCATATATCGCTTTTATTATGTTGAGGTATGAGCCATCTATTCCCACCTTGTTGAGAGCTTTTATCAAGAAAGGGTGTTGGATTTTGTCAAATGCTTTTTCTGCATCAATTGATATGACTATGTGATTTTTATCTTTCAATTTGTTTATGTGATGTATCACGTTTATTGATTTGCGGATATTGTACCATCCTTGCATTCCTGGGATAAATCCTACTTGGTCATGGTGTATGATCTTTCTGATGTACTGCTGGAGCCGATTTGCTAGAATTTTGTTGAGGATTTTGGCATCTATGTTCATGAGGGATATTGGTCTGTAATTCTCTTTCATTGTGTTGTCTTTATCTGGTTTTGGTATTAGGGTGATGCTGGCTTCATAGAAGGAGCTTGGAAGTGTTCCTTCCACTTGAATTTTTTGGAATAGTCTGAGGAGGATAGGTTTTAGTTCTTCCTTGAATGTTTGGTAAAACTCTCCTGTGAAGCCATCAGGCCCCGGGCTTCTGTTTGTCGGAAGCTTTTTGATGACTGCTTCAATTTCGTCCATAGTTATTGGCCTATTGAGCTGTTTAGATTCTTCTTGATTGATTTTTGGAAGGTTATATTTTTCTAGGAATATGTCCATTTCCTCCAGGTTGTCCAGTTTGTTGGAATAGAGTTGTTCGTAGTATTTTGTAACAATCCTTTGTATCTCAGCGGGGTCTGTTGTTATTTCACCTCTTTCATTTCTGATTTTGTTTATTTGGGTCCTCTCCCTTTGCTTCTTGGTGAGCCTGGCTAGAGGTCCATCAATCTTGTTTATCCTTTCAAAGAACCAGCTCTTGGTTTTGTTGATCTTATGTATTGTTTCTTTGGTCTCTATGTCATTTATCTCCGCTCTGATCTTTGTTATTTCCTTCCTTCTGGTTACACTGGGCTTTTCTTGCTGCTCTTTTTCTAGCTCTTTGAGTTGTAGGGTTAAGTAATTTATTACCATTGTTTCTTGTTTTTTGCAATAGGCCTGTAGAGCTATGAACTTCCCTCTCAAGACTGCTTTCGCTGTGTCCCATAGATTTTGGATTGTTGTGTTTTCATTGTCATTTGTTGCCATGATGTTTTTTATTTCTTCCTTGATCTCTCTGGTGACCCAGTCCTTGTTTAATAGCATGCTGTTTAGTCTCCATGTGTTTGATTTCTTTGGATTGTATTTATTGTAGTTGATTTCCAGTTTTATGCCACTGTGATCTGAGAAGATGCTTGATATAATTTCTATCTTCTTGAATTTGAAGAGACTTTGCCTGTGACCCAGCATATGGTCTATCTTTGAAAATGACCCATGTGCACTTGAGAAGAATGTATATTCTGTGGCTTTGGGGTGAAATGTTCTGAAGATGTCAATTAATTCCATCTGGTCTAGTGAGTCATTTAGGATTGCTGTTTCTTTGCTGATTTTTTGTTTAGAGGATTTGTCCAGTGGTGATAGTGGGGTATTAAAGTCTCCTACTATGATTGTGTTGCTATTAATCTCTCCCTTGATATCCTCCAGGAGTTTTTTTATGTATTTGGGTGCTCCTATATTGGGAGCGTATATGTTTACCAGAATTATTTCTTCTTGTTGGATTTCTCCCTTTAGTATTATGAAGTGGCCTTCCTTATCTCTTGTTATGGCATTTACTTTGAGGTCTATTTTGTCAGATATAAGTATTGCTACCCCAGCTTTTTTTTCATTTCCATTTGCCTGAAAGATATTTTTCCATCCCTTCACTTTCAATCTGTGTGAGTCTCTTGTTCTGAGGTGGGTCTCTTGTAGACAGCATATATATGGGTCGTGTTTTTTTATCCATTCAGCTACTCGATGTCTTTTGATTGGAGCATTTAGTCCGTTTACATTTAAAGTTATTACTGAAAGGTATTTGTTTGCAGTCATATCTATTTTTGTGTCTGTATTCCTTCTTACCTGTTTATTTCTTCTTTTTACAGTATTCCCTTTAGCAATTCTTGCATTGCTGGTTTGGTGGTGATAAACTCCCTGAGGCTTTTTTTGTCTGCAAAGCTCCTGATTTCCCCTTCAATTTTGATTGATAGTCTTGCTGGATATAGTATTCTTGGATTCAGTCCTTTGCTTTGCAACACTTTGTATACCTCCTTCCATTCACTTCTAGCTTGTTGTGTTTCTGATGAGTAATCATTTGACAATCTGATGGGTGTTCCTTTGTAGGTAACTCTCTGTCTCTCTCTTGCCGCCTTTAGGATTCTCTCTTTATCATTTATATTTGCCATTGAAATTATGACATGTCTTGGCGTGGGTCTTTTGGGGTTGATCCTGCTTGGGACTCTCTTTACTTGCGTAACTTTTATCTTTCCCATATCCGGGAAGTTTTCTGTCATTATTTCTTCAAATAGATTTTCTAATCCCTGCTGCTCTTCTTGTCCTTCTGGCAGCCCTATTATACGCATGTTACTTCGTTTCATGTTGTCCCGAAGTTCCCTTAGGCTTTCCTCCTGCTTTTTAATTTTTTTCTCCAATTGCTGTTCAGCTTGAGCTTGTTTCTGTACCTGATCTTCTAACTCACTAATTCGGTCCTCTGCTTCTTGTAGTCTACTGTTGAAACTTTCCATGGTGTTTTTGATTGTAGCTATATCACTTTTCATTTCTTCCTGATTCTTGCATAAGTTGTTGATTTTCTCATCCATCCGATGTATAAATTCCATGACCATTACTCTGAATTCCTTTTCGGTCATGTTGCAAGCTTCATTTTCACTAATTTCCTTTCTTGGCGACTCCACATTTTCTTTCCTCTGTGAGTTATTTCGTTTCCCCATTCTGGCTATTACCAGAAAGCTCAAGCTTCTGTTTGCGTGGACCTGGGCCGTGTGCTGTGGGGACTTCGCTCCACCCTAGTTTCACTGAAGTGCTCTGACACTAGGACGTGTGGCTGTCTTTGGTTGGTGGGAACCAGACTTGCCCAGGATCAGTGTCCCCAGTGTTCTGTGTGGTCTCGTGTGCACATTTAGAATCAGGGGCCCTGTCTGCACCACACTGTTGGTATGTGCCGAGAATGAGATCCTTAGCATGTGCCAGGAGTCAGAGTTTCCCTGTGTCTGCACCAAGACTCGAGTGTCAAAGTCTCTGTTGCCTTGTGCGGTTTCTCGTTGAGAATCAGGGTCCCTGTGTGTGCACGCACCAACAATTGGGGTCGCTGGCTCTTAGTGTGAATGCGCTGTGAGTCAGGGATCCCAGGCAGCTGTGTCCGGCGTGCCAAATTCCCTGAAGTGGAGCTGCGTCCTGTGTGTGCTCTCTCTGCTGAGCCAAACCGGCTAGAGCGCACTTTCTTAAAAACCTGAAGGTGAGCCGGCTCAGTGAACTCTCCCAAAGTCCCAGAAGGGGGGCGGAGTCCGTCCTGCGCGCCAAATTCCCCAAAGGGAAGCCCCTCTGTGCAGGCTCTTAAGAATCTCCGAAGGGGGAGCTGTGACCCGCGAGCCAAATTCCCCCAAATTCCCCGAAGGGGAGCCCTCTGTGCGCACTGACAGATTTCCCCAACGGGGAGCTGCTTCTGTCCCGTGCGCGAGCGCGCGCCAAATTCCCTAAGAGGGAGCGCGTCCCTGCGCAAAGCTCGGCAGCTTGGGCCGGGGGCGGGTCTATCAGTTACTATGGCGCTGTCTGTGCGCGCTGTGCGCGCTCCTGTGAGCAGCTAGGGCGAAGGGCGCGTCTATCAGTTACTATGGCGCTTTCCGCGCGCTGTGGGCGCTCAGCAGCTTGGGGGAGGGGCAGGTCTATCAGTTACTATGGCGCTATCAGCGCCTGCGAGGAGGGGGATAGGCTCTTTGACTCACGGAAATCTGCCGGGAAGTCTGGATTCTTGTTGTTTGTTTGTCTGAAGCTGTGACAGCAGGTCTCTGTCCCCGGTGGCTGCAGGGTCCTGGTTTGTGTCAGAAGCCAGGATCTGAGTCTCAGGCAGCTCTGTTTCTCAAGATGGCGTGGTCTCTGCGTCCGCACCAGCCGCCGAGAAGTGTCCGCTTTGTGCGCAGGGCTCCACCGTCTAGGGCTGCCCTGTTCGGGAGCCCCTTGGAAGACCTGCAGAATCTAACTGACCCTATCTCATACACACACACACACCACACACATCTACACTCTCCTCTATGGGTTCCTCACTCACACTCTCTCTCTCCCTACCTTCCTGCCGGTCGCCATCTTTTTTCTCCCCAGGTACGTGTCCTTGACGGGAGTTGACCCTGCGACCCTTCAAGGCATGGTCTGGCTCTCAGACCACTGAGCCACACTGGCCAGGGCTGCACACACCATGCTTATTCATCTCGGGTTTCCCTCCTGCGTTTTTTTGAAGCGAAGCGTAAGAAACCCAGCTCCCAAATCTAGGAAAAGTGCACCTGTCGTCCCGGGCCCAGCTGGAGCTGCTCTTCCTCCCGGGGCGGCCTGGCCTCCCCCGCCCCGCCAACCCCTCTCTGCCTCCTGCAGCCGGATGACCCCCAGCACCCAGGGTCTGCAGGGGGGCCGCGCTGTGCTGTGGGTGCTGCCTCTGGGGTGCCTCAGCTCTCCAACAGAACTACCAGGCCCTGGTGCGCAGAGCCCACGGCCCTTCTCCTCCCTGTCTCTCCCACGGCCGAGGCCGAGAAGAGGCTCAGTACCCATCCCTCAGGAGCAGCAGGCACACTGCCATGCTGTTTCCGGAGCCCTTTTCCTGACAGCTCCCTCCTTCAGAGCTCCCAGCGCCACGGCCTGCTTCTCAGGTTCCTGTAGGCTTTGCAAAGGGCAGGCTGGGCACCGGCTCTCACTCCGCCCGCCCAGCTGCCAGGGCAGTGCTGCAGGGAACATCTTAGGTATCAGCGTTACCTTGACAACCAGAAAGCTTTCCACAACCTCCCACCTGCTTTACACTGAACTTGATATCTACCGATCAGCACAAGATAAAATTCTTCTAGTTACAACTGACCACAACCCAGGACTTCATTCCAGTGAAATCCTGTAATTGCACCTCAGGGAAGCCACACAGCGAGTGCTTCTGGAGTCAGGGTTTTATCTGTGAATCCTGTGCCCTCTGCCCGCGGGCACAGCGGGTCTGTGCAGAGGTGACCTCACAGGCGAGGGTATTTTAAGCCTGACACGCCAGGGACGCGCTTGCCAAGTTCCGTAACGGGCTAATTTGACAGCTGCATGCTTCCCAGTCTTTCTCGCACAATTATGTTTCTAAAACACTTACATTACTAACATCACAAATTATCTATTTCGATTGCAGATTTAAAATGTTCAATAATGCAGTGAAACCGTGACGCGAAGATGCAAACGATTCAGTCCTTTCTCAGAAAACTTCTGTTCCAGAAAACAGCGTTTAGGCCACTTTTTCTGATGTGAAACACAAAGAACAATCGTTTGTGGATGAGGAATTGTAAATCTATTCTGCTATTTGCAAAAGCCAAGTAAGGTGTCAAACGGTCACCACATCCCCTTCAGCTTCCGAGAGGAGACGACATCCACTGCCCAGCAGGGCGGCCGGCCAGCAGGCGGCCCAGCCTCCCGCAGAGCCAGCTCGCCCGGCCAGGCTGGCTATGGTAGGCTGAAGAATTTTTAAGTCTTCTTGGAAAATGTATTAGAATATTAGGTTGCATTGACATGTTCTAGAAATGATGTTGGAAATTACCATGTAATAAGCTAAGCCATTTGATTATGAACTACTGTGGAAATAGCAAGACTTCTCAAATAACTGGGAACCTAAGCAATCTTTGCCTAATATAAGAAATTTTAAACGTTTTCCTAAAATATTAATTATGTGGGAAAGCACAAAAATCCTATAAAAAAGCTCACCTTTATTCTTTTGACTGTCATTTCTCCGGATAATTCCAATCTACTATCCAATCCACTACACCCTAGACCAGGGGTGGGGAACTTTTTCCTGCCAAGGGCCATTTGGATATTTATAACATCATTCACAGGCCATACCCAATTATCAGCTTAAAAATGAGCCTGCTGTATTTGGTCAAACATTTCATTAACTCTCCCCTAATGCCTTGGCAGGGCCAGACCAAATGATTTCTTGGGCCTTATACGCAGGCCGGATGTCCCCACCCCTGCCCTAGACAATAACACACAGAGTTTGACTGCAGTCATATATTATCAATTTCTCTTTGCTTTGAGACATTTTTGGGTAGGTTTTCTAACCTTCAACTCTTCCAGCTCAGTATTTAATTTACCATGATTTGGGGACCTACAATCTCACTCACGCTCCGGACTACATTTTTAACATTAATTCTCCCTGTTAATCTCCACCCTTCTAGTCGCAACTCAGAGCGACCCATCCTTTTCACTGTATGCAGCATGGTCCATATATTTTTAAAAATTATCTCCAATGTGAAGGAGATTTTTTATTTAATTTTTATTTATTTATTTTTAAAAATTGATTTAAAGAGAGGAAGAGAGAGGGAGAGAGATAGAAACATCCATGTGACAGTGAAACATCGATTGGCTGCCTTCTGCATACCCCCCACCAGGGTGAGCCTGAAGCCCGGGCTTGTGCCCTGAGTGGGAATCGAAACAGCAACCTTTCAGTGGATGGAACGACGCTCAACCAACTGAGCCACAACGGCCATGGCGTGGTCCATGTTTTTATATCTCTGTCTATTCCATGAGTTCCTTACACCTCTCCTACAGATAGGACAGATGACGGAGTCAAAAGCCTCCCAGAAAACATGTCCACCTTTATGCTGTGAAGGTGCCTGACGAAGAGACAGAATCATCATGTTTACACCTGTTTTCTAATTCACTCCACTGTCCAACCAGTTCAGTGAAATAAATCTCTATCCACGTGCAGGCGTGGACTGAAGGGGCATCCCCGGGCACACGACCCACCGAGGAAGGCGCCTTCGTGTGAAACCGTAACGGTCACCCTGACTTACCGGCCTGGCCTCGGGGCAAGGCTTCCGCCCGACGAGGGGCCGCCCGTCCTCCGCCCGGCCCTGCTCCTGTGTGGCCCGGGGCGGCTCGCCCACCTGGAGGGCCACCTCGGCGGCTCTGTGCCTCCGAGAGGAAGCCCAGGACCTGCCTCTGGAAGGCGGCCTTCGCACCCTGAGACCTGATTCCTGAGAAACTCGAAGGAGGACCACGGAGCATCTGCGTGAGGGCTGAGAGCGCGGCCAAGGCTCACGCTGCTGGGCCCGGCCCGAGGCGCTCCCTGCTCTGGAAGGAAGCGGAAAGTGGGGTGACGTCTCCGTGCAGTTTCCTTACACACAGGAGCCGGGAACCCCACACCGAACTGTCCGGTCTCCCGCAACCAGTGCAGAGGCATCTGACCAGACACAGCCCGGCGCCTTCAGAAACGAGGGGAGTACGAGGCAGCTTCACTGCGATGGCCGCGCCCGTTAACGTGTGCGGTGGGCGAGCTAGTGACTGCTGGCTGTTAATGAACAACGGAGTGAAGGAGGAGACTGCTGAGTTCACTCGGCTGTCTTAAAACTCTTGGCAGCTACTCTCAAAAACCGGGTTTCCTTATCAAATTTATTTTCTAAAAAATAATATCTACATGGAGTTAATGGACATCCTTCAAGATGACATTCTGTCCGGTTCAGGGTCTGTATACGGGCTGACGGAGGGTGATGCTGGCTCTCCCTGTTAATTTATGCTAACTTTGAAACGACTCAGCGATAACATTTTAATAACAGGAATTAATGGGGGGATTATATAAATTACTTAAGTTACTTAAATACACGTTACTTAATAAGCTTTATCTCAACTTTATTATTTGCAAAATGGGGAGAACACCTATTTCCCAGGTTGTCTGAAGCCCTGAGCCCAAGTGCGCATGCACAGGTCAGTGTGCCCATGCCTCGCCATCCGCGCCATCCCCGTCATCCCCGCCATCCCCGCCCCGGACGCGGCTCCGGGACACAGCACCCCCTCACCAGCCAGAGCCCTTTGAGGCTCCGGGACACAGCACCCCCTGGCCCAGCAGGGGGTGGCGGTACCTGCTGCTGACACAGGACCCTAGCTGCCTCTGCCTCTAACTATGTGCCAATTAATAAGAATTTAAAATAATTTGCATTTTCTGAATAAGTACCCATTTATGGGAAAATGGTGAAGCCCAGAACAATGCTGGCTGAGTGTGAACCAGAAGTGAGCTGTGTGCTGAGGCTTTGCCCACGTGACAAACTAAAGGACCTCGGGGGGGGGGGGCGTAGAGGGCACTCCATGGACATCGGCTACCCCCTGGCCCTACACCCCCCCCATACGGCTGCCCTGGTGAATGTGCTGAGAGGGGTGGGCTCCTTGGAGCCGCTCATGGGACCCGCCTCACGTTGGCATGCCCAGTGCACACACAGACAGGAGCTCGGCAGGAAATACACCCTTAGTGAGAGGACAGACAGCAGAGCATCCGCCCGGGAGGCCTGGCAGCACAGGTGCCGCGCTGAGCGGGACTCACCACTGTCACCGCGTCGTTCAGCAGGGACTCCCCGAAGACCAGGATGTAGAGCTGCTCGTTGACGTGAATGTTCTCGAAGACGGCGAGCACGGCCACGGGGTCCACGGCGGAAATCAGGCTGCCGAAGAGCAGGTTCTGCAGCAAAGTGATGTCGCTCAGGCCGAAGGCTTCGATCTGGCAGATGCCGAACAAGGACACGCCGATGCCGATGGAGTTCCACAGCGTGCCCACCACGGCGTACCAGAAGATGGTGCCGATGTTCTCGAAGAACGGGCGGGTGGGCATGAAGTAGCCCGCGTCCAGCACGATGGGGGGCAGGAGGTACAGGAAGAACACGTCTGTCTTCATGGCGGGAGGCGACTTCTCATCGACGCCAAAGATGATGCCCCCGAGCAGAAGGCCCACCATGATGAGCAGGCAGCTCTCGGGCACGATGGTGGGCAGCTTGTGGTAGAGATGGAAGCCTGTTCCAAAGCAAACGAAAACATGGCCGTGGTTCAGGCAGGAGCAGCGGGGACACAGCCCGTTCTCCGACAGAACCAACGGGCCTATTGCAACGTCCCCAGGTCGGCCCTGGTTTGGCTCGTGGCTAGAGCATGTGCAGGAGGCAACCAATCGATGTGTCTCTCTCACATCAATGTTTCTCTCTCTGTCTCCCCTCTTCCACCCTCTCTAAAAATCACTGGAAAAATATCCTCGGGTGAGGATTAACAACAACAAAAATCTCCCAAGTCATACAACTGGCTATGGACTGGCTTTCTAGATTATGATGTAAAAGTGTGATGATCTCCTTAAAGCTATTTTCCAAGTACTTTCAGGTACAACTTTAAATTTTAATCAAAGGTAGGTCGCTACAGGCACACAACATACAGTACCATTTGTCTAAATTCTGATTGTTTTCTTAAATAAGACAATGCAATGTTACATTTGGGACAACATCGTGATTCCCAGCACGTTTTCTGATGCAACCTCGTCAACCTTGTTTAAGTGGAAGTGGAGGTCCAAGTGGCCCATGCGCCAAGGCCGCACGCCAGCTTTCGGACGCCCCTGTCGCTCTGCACGGAGAAGAGGGTGCAGCTTCCCCCGTGCTCAGCTCCAGGCTCTGTCACTCGGATGTGGACTATGCTTCCTTTTTCTGGTGGCGGCTCCTTCAGAGACAACCCCGTCAGTCATCAAAGGAGCGCGGGCAACCGCTGTAGGAGGGATGTGAACTCGCACGGTCTCCAGTCTCAGAGAACGGATGTGTCCGAGACTTGCTCTACCACGGGCACCTGCCGATGGAGGCCCAGCCGCATGCCCTGAGCAGAGCGGGAGGGCTGGAGAGCACCGGAGGCGGCGCCTGGCGGGAGAGGGGTGCTGAGCTCCGAGAGAGGGACGAGGCGTCAGGGAGTGAGATGTGGGAAAGACACTGTCTCCTAACCAGTGGGGCCACAGCGGGGCCGTACCACGGGGGCGCAGGAGGGGCGCAGGGGACACCGCTGCACAGGCACGTGGGCCCTGGGGAGTGACTGCGCGTGAGACGGTCCCTGAGGGCCTGGCGAGAACACCTCCTATCTGCAAGGCAGCGGGCCGTCCTGAGCCTGTCACGCGTGGTAGAGCCAACGCAGCCCGTGGAAATGATCTCAACTATCAGAAGGTAATATGGAAGTAACAGAGTAAGTTACTTTTTTAACACGTACAATCACAGAGTTTTAATAAGTAAATTCTTGGAAGCTATAAGCTGTACTCTAACTCAGCATGAAATAGTTTGTGAATCAGGAAAATCATCATAATTTGAAGAGATGCAAATAACTAATCTCTAAATAATTAAGTTAACATTTATTTGGTATTCAAACCATCCCTCCAGCTTGGATTATTTTGTTATTCACATTATAGCAGACTTTGGTAATTGCTGGGGAACATACACATTCACCTGGTTCAATAGGGCTTTCCCCATGACCTCTGGCCGTTGACCTCTGTTAAAGGGGAGCTGCAGGAGTCCCCAGTGCCGCAGCCGGGACCCTGTCCTCGGCGGGCTGGCCCCGCAGCAGCCCTCCCTGTGCAGGGGGACGTGCCTCCCGGCTCCCAGGGTCATGGGCATTCAGCTCCTTTCTGGGACGCAGACCTGAAGGCCGGACCTACGTGCTGGGGCCTTGCCAGCTGCCCAGACAGCGGCCCGGCTTTGATCCAGCTCCTCCAGTCTCTGCTTGTGGCTGGGGGAAGTTACCATCAGACTGAGGCCAGCTTGCTCATCTGTGAAAGGGGGACCCATGCACCCACCACATGAAGAGCCGTAAGGTCACTGGGCCGGGAGCTGCAGAGCTCCGACCACTGAGCCGGCAGCGGCACAGACGCCCCAATGCTGGCGTTCCCCCCTCCTGTGCATGCAAGAGCAAGAGGACACAGCTCCAAAGAAACAGACCCAGGAGCAGGCGCTCTGCAGGCAAACTGGGAGGGGAGCCTGTTCTCGGTAGGTCCTACTTCCCTTCTTTTCCTTTCCCTGCACCCAGCCCCAGGACGCATGGGGTGCCGTCTGTCCCTGTGTTGGAAGGAGATCCTGGTTCCAGGCCGGAGGTGGGAACCCAGCGGAGAGAAGGAAGGAGCAGAGACTGTGCTGTTGCCCCACACAGGCCAACACCTGCCACTCTCAGGTGCATCCCTCACTGATCCTGGCGCTCCAGGGAGGGGCGGGGCCAGCCGCGGGGAGGGGCGGGGCCAGCCGCGGGGAGGGGCGGGCCAGCCGCGGGGAGGGGCGGGGCCAGCCGCGGGGAGGGGCGGGGCGGGCCAGCAGCAGCCTAAACACAGGTGGGAGACCCAAGGGCCTGGAGGAAGGGCTGGAGGAGGCGCGGAGGGAGTGAGGCAGCAGATGGGGAACAGCAAGGAGCAGGAAGAAACTTTACTTAAGAAACCCTGTGTTTACGTCTTTAAAGTGCTGCTCTCCTCTCTTGTAGGGAGGCTTAGCCCGTCCACGTTGGTCTGAGTGACCTGGGCTGGAACTTGGGCAGCAGCTTGAACCTGCCCCGTTGCCCCACAGGCAAGGCGGGGTGAAGGAAGGCCTCACCGGAGCTGCAGCTCGTGCTTCGGGGGAGCATGGCAGACACTGAATTTTACCACACGCTCTGCTGGCACAGACGGTTTTGTACGTGGATGTCTACACTTTCATGAAGGACAAGCATCACACTTTTCAGCAAGAGAATTATTCAAAACAAAGCCAGAAAGGCTTCTTACACTTAGTTATTCACAGAACAAAACCAACCAAACGTTTACAAATGGGTATGCACTTCTGGCCACCCCCGCCCCACCAGGCATTTCCTGAGAAGGTGTGGACGGCATACACAGAATTTGCTTTCCTCGGGTCATTATCCCAGCTAATACTACCGGGAAATGGATCAGTTACGGGGGAAGTCAACTAAAGTGTCTTACCTACAGGCTGACTGTGAGCTCCTGCAGGCAAGCTCCATGCTTACTCGGGCCACCCACCTGTCTCTGCGCAGGCGCCGGAAGCCACCTGCCGCGGGCAGCCCAGCTCCGCTCTGCTGAGAGGGCCTGGCTGCGGCCAGCGGGACGCTATTTGCGGGCGTGGAACTGAATGCAGTTTTCTGTGTCACAACATATTATCTTTGTAGAATTTGTTTAGCCATTTAAAAAGATTTTAAAAGCCATCCTCCCCACAGGCCATCAGGACCAGGCTGGGGCCGTATTCGGCCCTCGGCTGAGGCTCACCTAGCCCGGTCCCATTTGTTCTTTGTACTTCCTGCTTATAGTGTTCACAGCATCAGACTGCCCTCACTGACGACCGGCACACTGAAGTCTGTGGGAATGGATGCTTCAACACGTATTTTATTTTCATTGCAATAGAAATTCACTTATGGGAAGGGGACCACGATTAGAGGTCTCCTGTACAAAATACATAGTTAAATATTTTTCTCTTGAAGTGAATTTATTTTAATTTCTCTCTGCATATATTTTTGAAATTAGATGAGCTTAAAAACTAAGGAACTATGCTTAACTAAAGGCAATGCAATTAATTCATCACATTTTCTCATCCTATATAATAAAGAGGTAATATGCAAATTGACCCTCATATCCTCACAAGATGGCTGCCTACGACCAGGCTGGCGGGGGGGGGGGGGCAGGTGGGGGTGACCATGCCAGCGGGTGAGGGGTCTCATCGCCACTGCACAAAGCTCACCTCCTCACTCATTGTGTGGTCCAGGATTGTGAGTCGGACATCCCCCAAGGGGTCCAGGATTGGAGAGGGTGCAGGCTGGGCTGAGGAGACTGCCCCTCCCTGTGCACAAATTTCATGCACCAGGTCTCTAGTTTTAAAATAATCTCTTTGTCAAATTCTGGGAAGAAAGCAAAGCGAGAAACACTGGAAGCTTCTAGATAGCACAACCCACAAAAGAGCAATAGTGTAAAAATCTAATCAGACATTCACACCACCAAAAGCCATACAAAGTCTCAGACTCTTCCCAGCAGTGAGGGAGGGGGCGCTGTGGAGTGAGCCGGGCAGGCCTCAGGAAAGAGCACCCGAGCTGAGGCAGACAGAGCGTCCTAAGGATGCTGCGTCTGTTCAGCGGCCCAGCACAATGGCCTTGCTAAGGGCCGCGCACTCGCCACGCCTGTGACCATAGGAGCCACACAGTGCCAGCTCTGCAGAGCACGCTTCCAGGGCTGCTCACTCACAAGCACCGTGGGAAACTGGAGTACACCAAGGAATATTTGGCTGGAAAATGGTAAATATTTCTGAAATACATTAAACTTGTTCTTAAGCAATAAAAGAAATAAAGCAGGTTCATTCAGCCTAAAATGCTAATTTCATGTATCTCAGTTCACATAACAAAATATCATTTTTATTTGTTCCTTTTTATTGAATTTATTGGAGTGACACTGGCTAACAAAATTCTATGGGTTTCAGGTGCACAATTCTAAACACATCAGAAACCAGTAGAATTTTGGAGTGCATTCTGCTAAGTGAAATAAGACACTGTACTGTGTGACCTCCACCCCAGGCCAAGTCTCTTCTCACCCCATTTATCCCCCATGCCCTCCTCCACACCCCTTCCACTCCCAGTCATCACCACCCTGTTGTCTTTTCTTTTTTCTTCTTCTTTGCTCAAGTCCTCCACCCCTCCCTACCTCTGAAGCTGTCAGCCTGCTCTCTATGAGTCTGTCTCTATATTGCTTGTTCATTTTGTTCATTAGAATCCACAGGAGTGAAATCATATGGTACTTGTCTTTTTCTGATTGTCTTATTTCACTTAGCATAATGCACTCTAGGTCCATCCATGCTGTTGCAAAGGGTAAAATTTCCTTTTTTTAAATTTTTATAGCTGAGTAGTATTTCACTGTGTATAAATTCCCATAAGTGGAATTGCTGGGTCATAAAGCAATTCTATTTTTAATATTTTGAGGTAACTCTATACTGGTTTCAACAGTGGCTGCACCATCTGCATCCCCACCAACAGTGCATGAGTGTTCTCTTTTCTCTACATCCTCAGCAGCACTTGTTGTTTGTTGATTTATTGATGATAGCCATTCTGGCAGGTGTGAGGTGATATCTTATTGTGGTTTTAATTTGCATCTCTGATGATTAGTGATGTTGGGCATTGTTTCATATGTCTATTGGTTATCTGTATGTCCTCCTTGGAGAAATGTCTATTCAGGTCCTTTGCCCATTTTTTAGTTGGATTGTTTATTTTTCTGGTGTTGAGTTTTATAAGTTCTTAATAAATTTTGGATACTAATAACATATCATTGGCAAATATGTTCTCCTATTCAGTGGTTGTCTTTTCATTTTGTTGATGGTTTCCTTTGTTATGCAAAAACTTTTTAGTTTGGTCAGGCTAGTGTAGCTCAGTGGTTGAGTGTTGACCTATGAACCAGGAGGTTAGGATTTGATTCCTGGTTGGGGCACATGCCTGGGTTTTAGGACCAGGGATCATGCAGGAGGCAGCTAATAGCTGATTCTTTCTCATCATTGATGCTTCTATCTCTCTTTCCTTCTCCCTTCCTCTCTGAAATAAATTTAAAAAATTTAAAAAAACTTTTAAATTTGATATAGTCCCATTTGTTTCCCTTGCCTGAGGAGATATATCAGAAAAAAATATTGCTATGAGAAATATCTGAGATTTTACTGTCTATGTTTTATTCTAGGATTTTTATTTTATTTTTATTTTTTGGTTTCAAGTCTAACATTTAAGCCTTTAATTCATTTTGAGTTTACTCTTGTGTTAGGTGTAAGAAGGTGGTCTAGTTTAAATTTTTGGCACATATCTGTCCAATATTTCCAACAGCATTTATTGAATAGACTATCTTTATCCCATTGTACATTTTCCCCTCCTTTGTTAAATATTAATTTACTATAAAGTTGTGGGTTTATATCTTGGCTCTCTATTCTGTTCCATTGATCTATATGTCTGTTTTTATGCCAGTACCATGCTGTTTTGATTACAGTGGCTTTGTAGTATAGTTTATCAGGTAGCATGATTCCTCCAATTTTGTTCTTCTTTCTTAAGATTGCTGTGGCTATTTTTTTTTTCTTTTGTGTGTGTGTGTGTGGTTCCATATAAATTTTTGGAATACTTGTTCTAGTTCTGTGAAATATGCCACTGGTATCTTGATAGGAATTGCATTGAATCTATAGATTTCTTTGGGTAATATGGACATTTTAATGATGTTAATTCTTCATATCCATGAACATAGTATATGCTTCCACTTATTTGTATTTTCTTCAATTTCTTTCTTCAGTGTCTTATAATTTTCTGAGTACAGGCCTTTTACATCTGTGGTGAAATTTATTCCTAGGTATTTTATTCTTTTTGAAGCAATTGTGAATGAGATTGTTTTCTTAGTTTCCCTTTCTGATAGTTAATTACTGGTGTTTAAACATGCATCTGATTTCTAGATATTTATTTTGTATCCTGCTACTTTACTGAATTCATTTATCAGTTCTAGTAGTTTTTTGTGGAATCTGTAGGGTTCTCTCAAATGATGACAATTTTACTTCCTCCTTTCCAATTTGGATGCCTTTTATTTCTTCTTTTTGTCTCATTGCTGTGGCTGGGAGTTTCAGTACTATGTTGAATAAGAGTGGTGAAAGCAGCAGTCAGCCCTGTGACTGGGGAAGTCCCAGCACTGGAACAATGACTGCCACGAGCACCTCTGCTGAGAGCACCTCTGTCTAGAAGAAAGCTGCCCCCAAGTTCCTGCCCCAATGCCAGACAGTCCAGTTTCTCTTTGTATGTGTCTGGGTCCCCCAAAGCCTCACCTGGCAGTGGAGTGCAGAGGAAGTGGGAGCTTTCTATAAACCCCAGCAATCTAGAAGCTGCAAATCCTACCCTCTTCCTAGATGCACAACATAGAGAAATGCCAAAGAGAAAGCACAGAAACTCAGCTTGTCCCCAGATGAGAGGTTAAGAAGTTTGCCCAAGGTGCGTCCCAGTGACTGGGCCCACTGGTGAGTCTCAGACTGTGCCACCCTCCCACCAGGCCTGCTGCTTCAGCCCCGGGCCTCTTGTGTCCTGGCGACTGGGCCCTCTGGTGAGTCTTGAACTGTGCAACCATCCTGCCAAGCCTGCCGCTGCAACCACAGGCCCCATGTAACTTGGCGTCTAGATACTTCGGTGAGAGCAAAAATGGGGAGACAAAGAAACAATCCCAAAAGGAAATAAAAGGAGTAGCAAGAAAAGGAACTAAATGAAACAGAGGCATGCAATATGTCAGAAGAAGACTTTAGAGTAAGCGTCATAAATTTCTAAACCAGCTGGATGAGAAAATCAACAACTTATGCAAGAATCAATAGGAAATAAAGAGTGATATAGCTACAATTAAAAACACAATGGAAGGTTTCAACAGCAGACTAGAAGAAGCAGAGGACCGAATTAGCGAATTAGAAGACCGGGCAACAAAACACACCCAATCTGAACTGCAATTGAAGAGAAAAATTAGAAAGCAAGAGGAGAGCCTAAGGGAGCTTTTGGACAACATGAAACAAAATAACATATGTATAATAGGGGTGCCAGAATGACAAGAAGAGGAGCAAGGATTAGAAAATCTATTTAAAGAAATAATGACAGAAAACTTCCCTGATTTGGGGAAGAAAAAAGTCACACAAGCACAGAGAGTCCCAAACAAGATGAACCCTAAAAGACCCACACCAAGACACATCATAATTACAGTGGCAAACATTAACAACAAAGAGAGAATCTTAAAGGCAGCAAGAGACAGACAGAGAGTTACCTACAAGGGATCTCCCATTAGGTTATCAAATGATTTCTCAACAGAAACACATCAGGCCAGAAGGGAATGGGATGAAGTATACAAAGTTATGCAAGGCAGGGGACTGAATCCAAGAATACTCTATTCAGCAAGGCTATCATTCAGAATTGAAAGGGAAATCAGGAGCTTCACAGACAAAAAAAAAAAAAGGCTAAGGGAGTTTATCACTACCAAGCCAACAATGCAAGAAATGCTAAAGGGACTGTTATAAAAAGAAATAGAAAGAGAAGAAGGAACACATGCACAAAGAATAAAAATGGCTGCAAACAAGTACCTATTACTAATAACTTTAAACATAAATGGGTTAAATACTCCAATCAAAAGACACTGAGTGGCTGAATGGATAAGAAAACATGACCCATATATATGCTGTCTATAAGAGACCCACCTCAGAACAAGGGTTTTACACAGACTGAAAATGAAGGGATGTAAAAATATCTTTCAGGAAAATGGAAATGAAAAACAATCTGGGGTAGCAATACTTATAACTGACAAAATAGACCTCAAAGTAAAGGCCATAACAAGAGATGTGTGTTGAAAATAAAAAAACAATCTGGGGTAGCAATACTTATAACTGACAAAATAGACTTCAAAGTAAAGGCCATAACAAGAGATAAGGAAGGCCACCTCATAATAATAAAGGGATTGGTCCAACAAGAAGATATAACTCTGGTGAACATATATGCACACAATGCAGGAGCACCCAAATACATAAAAAAAAAAACTTCTGGAAGATATCAAGGGAGAGATTAACAACAATACAATCATAGTAGGGGACTTTAACACCCCATTGACATCACTGGATAAATCCTCTAGACAAAAAACCAACAAAAAACCAGCAATCCTAAATGACTCACTAGATCAGATGGAACTAATTGACATTTTCAGAACATTTCACTCCAAAGATACAGAATATACATTCTTCTGAAGTGCACATTGGACATTTCCAAAGATAGACCACATATTAGGACATAGACAAAGTCTCTTCAAATTCAAGAAGATTGAAATCATATCAAGCATCTTCTCAGATCAAGATGGCATAAAATTAGAAATCAACTACAATAAAAACAATGAATAAAATCAAACACTTGGAGGCTAAATAGCATGTTATTAAACAACTAGAGGCCCAGTGCACAAAATTCGTGCACGGGGGGGGGGGGGGAGGGAAGGTGTCCCTCAGCCCAGCCTGCACCCTCTCCAATCTGGGACCCCTCGAGGGGTCGGGCCTAAACGGATAGTCGGACATCCCTCTCACAATCCAGGACTGCTGGTTCCCAACTGCTCGCTTGCCTGCCTTCCTGATTGCCCCTAACTGCTTCTGCCTGCCAGCCTGATCACACCCTAACCACTCCCCTGACAGCCTGATTGATGCCTAACTGCTCCCCTGCCAGCCTGTTTGCCCCTAACTGCCCTCCCCTGCAGGCCTGGTCCCCCCCAACTGCTCTACCCTGCAGGGCTGGGTCCCCTCCAACTGCCCTACCCTGCAGGCCCGGTCACCCCCAACTTCCCTCCTCTGTCAGCCTGGTCACCCCTAACTGCCCTCCCCTGCTGGCCATCTTGTGGTGGCCATCTTGTGTCCACACGGGGGCAGGATCTTTGACCACATGGGGGCAGCCATCTTGTGTGTTGGAGTGATGGTCAATTTGCATATTTCTCTTTTATTAGATAGGATAGAACAGTGGTCGGCAAACTGCGGCTCGCGAGCCACATGCGGATCTTTGGCCCCTTGAGTTTGTGGCTCGCGAGCCGTGGTTTGCTGACCACTGCTTTAGGACAATGATTTGGGTGATACCTTAGAGCAGTGGTCGGCAAACCATGGCTCGCAAGCCACAAACTCAAGGGGCCAAAGAGCCGCATGTGGCTTGCAAGCCGCAGTTTGCTGACCACTGGGATAGAGGCCTGGTGCATGGGTGGGGGCCAGCTGGTTTGCCTTGAAGGGTGTCCCAGATCAGGGTGGGGGTTCCCTTGGGGCATGGGGCGGCCTGGGTGAAGGGCCTGTGGTGGTTTGCAGGCTGGCCACGCCCCCCAGCAACCCAAGTGGAGGCCCTGGTATTTGGGATTTATTTATCTTCTATGATTGAAACTTTGTAGCCTGGAGCAGAGCCAAGCCTTTTGCTTGCTCTGTGGTGGCAGCCATTTCTGTTGGGATTTATTTATCTTCTATAATTGAAACTTTGTAGCCTGGAGTGGAGGCCTAGGCCGGCCAGGGTGTGTGGAAAGCTTGGCTTCCTCCATTGCCAGGGAAACTCAAGCTTCCCTCCTGCTCGCTCTGTGGCCGCAGCCATCTTAGTTGGGTTAATTTGCATACTCGTTCCTGATTGGCTGGTGGGTGTGGCTTGTGGGTGTAGCAGAGGTATGGTCAATTTGCATATTACTCTTTTATTAGATAGGATGATTGGGTTACTAAAGAGATCAATGAAGAAATTAAAAACATCCTGGAAACAAAAGGCAATGAAAACACAACAATCCAAAAGCTATGGGACACAGTGAAAGCAATCCTGAGAGGGAAGTTCATAGAATTACAGGCCTTCCTCAAAAAACAAGAAAAACTGGTAATAAATTATCTAACTCTACAACTTAACGAATCAGAAAGAGAGCAACAAGAAAAGCCCAGAATGAGCAGAAGGAAGGAGAAAATAAAAATCAGAGCAGAAATAAATGACATAGAGACAAAAAAACAAACAAAACAAAAAAACAATACAAAAGATCAATAAAACCAAGAGCTGCTTCTTTGAAAGGATAAACAAGATTGATGAACCTCTAGCCAGGCTCACCAAGAAGCAAAGACATAGGACCCAAACAAACAAAATCAGAAATGAAAGGTGAGATAACAACAGATGCCACAGAAATACAAAGGATTATTAAAAAATACTATGAAGAACTCTATTTCAACAAACTGGTCAATCTAGAAGAAATGAACATATTCCTAGAAAAATACGACTTTCCAAAACTCAATCAGGAAGAATAAAAACATCTGAATAGGCCAATAACTATGGAGAACATTGAAGCACTCATCAAAAACTTCCAAGAAACAAAAGCCCTCAGCCAGACGGCTTCACAGGGAGTTTCACCGAACATTCAAAAAAGAACTAAAACTTATCCTCCTCAGACCATTCCAAAAAATTCAAGAGGAAGGACCACTTCCAAGCTCCTTCTATGAAGCCAGCATTACCCTAATACCAAAACCAGATAAAACACTACAAAGAAAGAAAATTACAGGCCATTCTCCCTGATGAACATAGATGCTAAAATCCTCAACAAAATTATAGCAAATTGCATCCAGCATTACATTAGAAAGATCATACACCATGACCAAGTGGGACTTATTCTAGGGATGTAAGGATGGTACAATATCTGCAAATCAATAAACATGATACATCATATAAACAAATTGAGAGATAAAAATAACATAGCTATATCAATTGATGCAGAAAAAGCATTTGACAAAATCCAACACCCTTTCCTGTTAAAAACCTTAAGCAAAGTGGGAATAGAGGGATCATACCTCAACATAATAAAAGCCTTATATGACAAACCTACAGCCAGCATCATATTCAATGGGAAAAAACTAAAACCATTTCTCCTAAGAACAGGAACAAGAGAGGGATGCCCACTCTCACCACTCCTGGTCAACATAGTACTGGAAGTGCTAGACATAGCAACTAGACAAGAATAAGAAATAAAAGGCATCCAAATTGGAAAAGAAGTAAAACTGTTATTATTCACAGATGACATGACACTGTACATAGAAAACCTTAAAGACTCCATCAGAAAGCTATTAGACTTAATAAATGAATTCAGCAATGTTCCAGGATACAAAATTAACACACAGAAATCAAAGGCTTTTTTATACACCAATAATGAACTTACAGAAAGAGAAATTAAAAAAACAATCCCATCTACCATTGCAACAAAAAATTAAGATACCTAGGAATAAACTTAACTAAGGAGGTAAAAGACCTGTACTAGGAAAACTACAGGACGTTGAAAAAAGAGATAGAGAAAGACGTAAACAGATGGAAGAACATACCATGTTCATGGATTGGTAGAATCAACATCATTAAAATGTCCATGCTACCCAAGCAATCTATAGATTCAATGCACTCCCCATTAAAATACCAATGGCATATTTGACAGACCTAGAAGAAACTCCCCCAAAATTCATATGGAATAAAAAAAGACTCTGAATAGCCACAATAATCCTGAGAAAGAAGAACAAAGTAGGAGGGATCTCAGTACCAGATATCAAGCTATATTACAAAGCCACAGTTCTCAAAACTGCCTGGAACTGGCACAAGAACAGACATATAGATCCATGGAACTGAACAGAGAACCCAGAAATCGACCCAAGCCATTATGCTCAATTAATATTTGACAAAGGAGGCAAGAGCATACAATGGAGTCAAGACAGTCTCTTCAATAAATGGTGTTGGGGAAATTGGACCGATACATGCAAAACAATAAAACTAGACCACCAACTTACACCATACACAAAAATAAACTCAAAATGGATAAAGGACTTAAATGTAAAATGGGAAACCATAACAATCTCAGATGGATCCATAGGCAGCAAAATCTCAGACATATGCCAAAGGAACTTCTTCACTGATACTGCTCTTAAGGCAATGGAAACTAAAGAGAAAATAAACAAATGGGACTACATCAAAATAAAAAGCTTTTGTACAGCAAAAGAAACCACAACAAAGCAACAAGAAAGCCCATTGCAGGGGAGAACATATTTGCCAATGTTATCTCCGATAAGGGTTTAATCTCCAACATTTACAGGGAACTCATACAACTTAACAAAAGGAAGATAAACAATCCAATTAAAAAATGGGCAACAGACCTAAATAGACACTTTTTGAAAGAGTACATAGAGAAGGACATGCATGAAAACATGCTCAAAATCACTAATCATCTGAGAGATGCAAATCAAAAGGACAATGAGGTACCATCTCACACCTGTCGGAATGGCTATCATCAACAAATCAACAAACAAGTGCTGGCAAGGAAGTGGAGAAAAGGGAACCCTCTTGCACTGCTGGTGCGAATGCAGACTGGTGCAGCCACTGTGGAAAGCAGTATGGAGTTTCCTCAAAAAATTAAAAATGGAACTCCCATTTGACCCAGTGATCCCACTTCTAGGAATATATCCCAAGAAAACAGAAACACCAATCAGATATATGAACCCCTATCTTCATAGCAGCACAATTCATCATAGCCAAGATTTGGAAATAGCCTAAGTACCCATCAGCAGATGAGTGGATTAAAAAACTGTGGTACATCTACACAATGGAATACTATGCTGCTGTAAAAAAATGGAACTCTTACCATTTGCAACAGGATAGGTGGACATGGAGAGCATTATGCTAAGCAAGATAAGCCAGCTGGAGAAAGGTAAATATCACATGATCTCACTCATTTGTAGAATATAATGAACAGCATAAACTGATGAACAGGGACAGATCTAGAGACAGAGAAGCATCGAACCGTCCGTCAAATCTCAGAGAGAAGTCAGGGGAGGGTGTGTGTGTGTGTGTGTGTGTGTGTGTGTGTGTGTGTGTGGTGGCAGTAAGAGATCAATCAAAGGACTTGTATGCATGCGTATAAGCATAACCAATG
Source organism: Cnephaeus nilssonii (assembly GCF_951640355.1). Taxonomy (NCBI): domain Eukaryota; kingdom Metazoa; phylum Chordata; class Mammalia; order Chiroptera; family Vespertilionidae; genus Cnephaeus; species Cnephaeus nilssonii. The sequence goes on along the minus strand of NC_137086.1, from coordinate 69,995,257 downwards.
GACACAGACAGTAGGAGAGTGAGGCATGTGCTGGGGTCTGGGAGTGGTCGGAAAGAGGTCAATGGGGGAAAAAGGAGACATATGTAATACTTTAATCAATCCTATCTAATAATAGACAAATATGCAAATTGACCGCACCTTTGCTACACCCAAGCCACGCCCACCAGCCAATCAGGACGAGTATGCAAATTACCCCAACAAAGATGGCGGCTAATTTGCATATCAAGACAGCGTCGAAAGAAGCCAAGAGCTGCAGAAGGGAGTAAAGCTTTGAAGAAGCAAGCAAGCTGGGGGGAGGAGAAGGGAGGAGCGAAGGCAGGGCCGGGGGCAAAGGGAAAAGCAGGCAGGCTGGCGGAGAAGGCAGGGCGGGCGACAAGGGAGGAGCGGAGGCGGGGTAGAGTGCAGCAGGAAGTCCTATTGCAGGATTTTTCCTGCAACGGGAACTCTAGTAAAGAATAATAATAAAAAAAGAGTGGGGAAAGTGAACAACCCAGTTTTGTTTCTGATCTTAATGGAAACACATTTGTAGTTTTTGTCCATTGAGTATGATGTTGGCTGTGGGTTTGTCATATATGTCCTTTATTATGTTGAGGTATGTTCCCTCTATTCCCACTTTGCTGGGAGTTTTTAATCACAACTGGGTGCCAAATTTTATCAAATACTTTTTCTGCATCAACTGAAATGATCATATGGTTTTAATCCTTCATTTTGTTTATGTGGGTTATCACATTTATTGATTTGTGGATATTATGCCAACCTTGCACCCCATAAATCCCACTTGATCATGATGCATGGTCTTTTCAATGTATTCCTGGATCCAGTTTACTAATATTTTTGAGCATTTTAGTAACTATATTCATTAGGGACATTGGCCTACAAATTTATTTCTTTATAGTGTCTTTGTTTGGGTTTGGATTTAAGCTAATGCTAGCCTTATAGAATGAGCTTGGGAGTATTTCCTACTTTTGGATATTTTGGAATAGTTTGAGAAGGATAGGTGTTAGTTCTTTTTTGAATATTTGGTAAGATTTACCTGTAAATCCATCCAGTCCTGGACTTTTATTTGTTGGGAGTTTTTGATTTCCACTTCAATTTCATTAGTTATAATCTATCCATTAAGATTCTCTGATTCTTCCTGATTCAGTTTTGGAAGATTTTATATTTCTAGGAATTTATTCATCTTGTCAAATTGTCTAATTTGTTGGCATATGGTTGTTCATAATTCAAATATACATTAAAAAAATAGAATGCTATAGGCAAAAACCCCCAATCAGAAACAGAGAGAAAATAATAGGAAACACCATTTTGATCAGATACATCAACAAGCTTCTGAGTAATAGAATTTAATTCTAAAATTAAATATAATCACAAGTGATTTAATAAATAATAAATAAGCAAATAAATAAATAAGTAGCATAGAATTCAATAAGCAGAATCAAGTGATGTATGTCAATACTTCATTAACTTGTGAATATAGATTTGTCATAACATTCAGTTAGATGCTGGGAGTGAAAAAAACACTTAATATTTACCCCTCCAAAAACAGTGCAGCTGTGAAGACAGAGGTTTTCCAAAAGCTCCACTTGTGAGGTTTGCAAGGGACTTTCCCCCCACAAGTAACTTAAGCACTATTTTTTCCATGTGACTTGACCACTTGCATAGAAAAAGGAAAACATAATGAGTTTAGTCTGTCCATGAAGAACTTTAAAAAGGAAGAGAGTTTAATCCTTAGTCGGATACTTGTTGAGTGCCTTTCCTGTACGTGGCTCTGAGAGACCCAGAGTTGGATCATGAATAGACCATGTCTGCAGTGAGCTTATATTAGGTACAGGAGACAAGACAAAACCGTAAGTATTTATAATGCAACATAGTAAGCGATAGAGCTATTCTAGCAAATTACTGAATCCAAGGAAGGCATCATGGGAATCCCAATTTATAGCTGGGCAGTAAGAAGCACAGGTGGCAATCTGGGACTCACAATTGGTATCTGAAATGTGGGCAGTGTTGTCAGACTCAGCCTTTTGCTAGTGGGACCTGGTGCCAACTCCAAGGAGATAATGTCAGAATTGAACTGAATTGTAGGATACCCAGCTGGTGTCCACAGAGTAGTTGAGAATTTCTTGAGGATAATCTGCACATTAGGTGGCCAAAAACATTCTGTGTGTGTGTGTGTGTGTATGTGTGTGTATGATTGAATCAAAATGATTCCAAGGTTTTGCTCAAACAAATGGGTGTAGAGTGGGGTGATTTACTGAGACAGAGGACAATGGCAAGGGACATTTCAGGGAAGGAAATTAAGATTGTAATCACCAACCAGAATCTCTTTCAAAAATACCACAGAACTTAACAAATTGACAGTTAAGATTTATCTAGAAGAAATGGCAGGCAATTTTTACAGAACATTATAAAAGAGCTATCACTTCTGAAAGAGCATAATCTCAAGCCTGCCCAATACCACTGCCCAAAATATTGGCATGTGCTTTTATTAATCCCATAATGGATCATACTGATGAAACAGTAAGACCATATAATGGTATACAGTAGGTCCTCGGGTTATGTCGGAGATCCGTTCTCACGGCGCCACGTAACGCAATTTTCGCTGTAAGTCGGAACCCACCTACATAAGCACCTATGTCACATGGAGCACATACACAGCAGTAATGAAGTGAAACAGTAAAAAAAAAAAAAGCAAGATAACAATTCCTGACCTTTACTTGTGGTAAATAATCCTATCTAATAAAAGAGTAATATGCAAATTGACCATCACTCCAACACACAATATGGCTGCCCCCATGTGGTCAAAGATGGCTGCCCCCATGTGGACACAAGATGGCCACCACAAGATGGCCAGCAGGGGAGGGAAGTTGGGAGGGACCAGGTCTGCAAGGGAAGGCAGTTGTAGGAGATCAGGCCAGCAGGGGAGGGAAGTTGGCAGGGACCAGGTCTGCAAGGGAGGGCAGTTGGGGATGATCAAGCTTGCAGGGGAGGGCAGTTAGAGGTGACCAGGCTGGCAGAGGAGGGAAGTTGGGGATGACCGGGCCTGCAGGGAAGGGCAGTTGGGGGGACCCAGGCCTGTAGGGGAGAGCAGTTGGGGAGGAACAGGCCTTCAGGGGAGGGCAGTTGGGGGGGACGAGGCCTGCAGGGGAGGGCAGTTAGGGGTGACGAGGCCTGCAGGGGAGGGCAGTTAGGGGCAATAAGGCTGGCAGGGGAGCAGTTAGGCATCAATCAGGCTATCAGGGACACTGAAAAAAAGAGATAGAAGAATACATAAACAGATGGAAGAACATACCGTGTTCATGGATTGGTAGAATCAACATCATCAAAATATCTATACTACCCAAAGCAATCTACAGATTCAATGCAATCCCCATTAAAATAGCAACGGCATATTTCACAGACCAACAATGAACTTCCCAAAAATTCATCTGGAATAAAAAAAAGACCCCGAATAGCTGCAGCAATCCTGAGAAAGAAGAACAAAGTAGGTGGGATCTCAATACCAGATATCAAGCTGTATTACAAAGCCACTGTTCTTTAAACAGCCTGGTATTGGCACAATAACAGACATATAGATCAATGGAATAGAATAGAGAACCCAGAAATCGAACCAAACCACAATGCCCAATTAATATTTGACAAAGGAGGTATGAACATACAATGGAGTCAAGACAGTCTCTTAAACAAATGGTGCTGGGAAAATTGGACAGATACATGCAAAAAAAAAAGAAACTAAACCACCAACTTACACCAGACACAAAAATAAACTCAAAATGGATAAAGAACTTAAACATAAGACGGGAAACCATAAAAATACTAGAGGAATCCACAAGCAGCAAAATCTCAGACATATGCCGAAGGAACTTCTTCACCGATAATGCTCCTAGGGCACTGGAAACTAAAGAGAAAATAAACAAATGGGACTACATCAAAATAAAAAGCTTTTTTACAGCAAAAGAAACCATCAACAAAACAACAAGAAAGCCCACTGCATGGGAGAACATATTTGCCAATGTCATCACTGATAAGGGTTTCATCTCCAACATTTACAGGGAACTCATACAATTTAACAAAAGGAAGATAAACAATCCAATCAAAAAATGGGCAAAGGACCTAAATAGACACTTTTTGAAGGAAGACAGAAGGAAGGCCAAGAGACATATGAAAACATGCTCAAAGTCACTAATTATCCGAGAGATGCAAATCAAAACAACAATGCGGTATCATCTCACACCTGTCAGAATGGCTATCATCAACAAATCAACAAATGACAAGTGTTGGCGAGGATGCGGAGAAAAAGGAACCCTTTTGCACCGCTGGTGGGAATGCAGACTGGTGCAGCCACTGTGGAGAACAGTATGGAGTTTCCTCAAAAAACTAAAAATGGAACTCCCATTTGACCCAGTGATCCCACTTCTAGGAATATATCCCAAGAAAACAGAAACACCAATCAGTAAGGACATAATCAAAGTTGTAAATGTATATAAACATATTGATAGCAGACAAAGGAAAAGGCTACCTTATCTATAGGAGAGCAAATAAGATGACAGCAGATTTCTTATCAGAAGCCATGAACTCTATAATGAAGTGACACAACATTGTTTATATACAGAAAACAAACAAACTGCCAACCCAGAATTCTATATCCAGTGAAAATACCTTTCAAAAATGAAGGTGAAATCAACACATTCCCAGTTGAAGAAAAACAAACAAACAATTTTTTTTTTTTACCAGTAGACCTGCCCTAAAATAAAAGTTAAAGGCAAGTCTCAAAACATAAAACAATGAAATTTTTGAACATCAGAAAGTAAAAAAGAAAAGCAGAAATCGTAAAAATATGGGCAAATTCCACATATTTTCCTTCTTCTCTTGAGTTTTCTAAATTAAGTTTGATGACTATAGCTAAAATTATAACTTTGTTTGATGTGGTTCTCAATGTATATAGAGAAAACATTTATGACAACTCTATTATAAGTGGGGGAGGGAAAAAGACATAAAGGGAGGTAAGGTTTTTTTACACTCCACTCAAACTGGCAAATAACTATATCAGTAAACTGCTATTAGTTATGTTTCTATAATATGATACCCAGAAAAACCACTAAAGTAGCTATACAAAGAGATACCTTCAAAACCACTACAGATAAACAAAAGTAGAGTTCTAAAAATGTTCCAATTACCTATAGAAACACACACAAAAAAACAAAATACAAAATAAAGTGTCAGACTTAAACCCAAATATATCAATGCATCAATTAAAAGACAGCTATTAGTGGGAATGAATTAAAAAGTATGACCAAATTACGTGCTATCTACAAAAATCTTACTTCAAATACAGTGATATAGACAGGCTGAAAATAAAAGAATGGAAAAGTTACATCATTACAACAATAATCTAAAGAAAGCAGAAGTGGAGGAGAAACCAACATGGCGGCATAAGGTAAACACCTAACTGTTGCCTACCACAACAATTTTGAAACTACAACTGGAAAACAGAGCGCACACCGTCCAGAACCACCAGAAAGCTGGCAGAGTGGAAAACCTACAACTAGAGAAAAACAGAGAGGGGGACGCTGAGCCTCAGGAGCTGTGGAGGTGCGGAGATCCGTGAGCACGGAAAGGGCGGGCGGCTGAATACGCGGCTGGCTTGCTTGCAGCGCGCGGAGAGGGAGGGCAGCAGACGCTGCGTGGCTAGCTTTCTCTTTTGGGAGAAAAACAAAACCTCCCGACTGCACTGAAATCCAGCTGCGGTCGGGGAGAAACTGGTCTGTTTGGCAGCGGACGAGGCTCGAAAGCTGCCTTCTCTCAGAGGCGCACAGACATTAATTCGGGCACAGAGAAACCTGCCCTCTTAGGGCAGCGTGGACGGAAACCAAGTTTGTCTGCGCGATTCTGAGACTCCGCCCCATCCAAGCTGAGCACAGCCCTCCCAGTGACTGGATTTCTCGTTCGGGAGAAAAACAAAACCTCTGGTCTGCACTGAAATCGAGCCCCAGCTGGGGAGAAACTGGTCTGTTAGGCAGCGGGAGAGGCTCGAAAGCTGCCTTCTCTCAGAGGCGCGCAGCCATTAATTCGGGCATGGAGAAACCGCCCCTCTAAGGGCGGAACAGACGGGAAACCAAAGCTTGTCTGCGCCACCATGAGACTCCGCCCCATCCAAGCTGAGCACAGAAGCTCTCCCAGTGGAGACACTGCTGATCCTCACAGCCAACTGGCTTGGAGATCAACTCCCGCCAGTGATACCAACAATCCCAACCACTCTGAACTCCAGTTTCTGGGGACACGCGGGAGACCCAGACGCCTACGGGACTCTCGGCCATCGGTCGGAGAGTGAGAGAGACTTTTCTGTTGGTGTGGACGACACCAGATTTCAACCACTCTCATAAGGGACACATTCAAGAGGCAGACTCAGTGAGCACCAAAGCCCTACTGTGTGTCCAGCACAGCAATTCTTCTGATATAGACACAGCAGGCCCTCACAACCAATTGGACCGGAGGTCAATTCCTCCCAGTGTACCAACAGCAATCAGGACTTTTAACTACACCAAGACTTTCCACTCAGCCCACAAAGGGGAGTACCAAGAGCGACCACCTATGGTGATTGGGGAAACTGAGCTACCGGCCCCTATAGGTCACCGACCACACAAAGCCACTCCATCAACACAGGGAGGCAGCCAAAATGTGGAGACATCGAGAGATAGATGAAAGCAAACTAATGGACGACACAATGTTCAGAACCATATTTATAAGGTTACTCAAGAATCTTCTAAAAACTGCTGAGAAACTTGAAGAGACCTTCAAGGACCTAAATGAGAATACCAAAAAAATGGAAAAGGACCAGTCAGAAATTATGCATACACTGTCTGAAATAAAGAATATACAGAGTAGACCACCGCACCCGAAGAGTCAAACCAAAGATCTGGAATATGAGGAAGAAAAAATTACCCAACCAGAGAGGTGGAAAGAAAGAAGAATCCAAAAGTGTGAGGATAGCATAAAGAGCCTCCGGGATGGCTTTAAGTGTACCAATATCCGAATTTTTGGGGTGCCAGAAGAGAGAGAGCAAGATACTGAAAACCTATTTGAAGAAATAATGACAGAAAACTTCCCCCTCCTGGTGAAAGAAAAAGACTTACAGGTTCAGGAAGTGCACAGAACCCCAAACAAGAGGAATCCAAAGAGGACCACACCAAGACACATCATAATTAAAATGCCAAGGGTTAAAGACAAAGAGAGAATCTTATAAGCAGCAAGAGAAAAACAGTTAGTTACCTACAAGGGAGCCCCCATACGACTGTCAGCTGATTTCTCAATAGAAACTATGCAGGCCAGACGGGAATGGCAAGAAATATTCAAAGTGATGAATAGCAAGAACCTACAACCAAGACTACTCTTCCCAGCAAAGTTATCATTCAGAATTGAAGGGCAGATAAAGAGCTTTACAGATAAGAAAAAGCTAAAGGAGTTCATCACCACCAAACCAGTATTATATGAAATGCTGAAAGGTATTCTTTAAAAAGAGGAAAAAGAAGAAAAAAGTAAAGATAAAAATTATGAACAACAAATACATATCTATCAACAAGTGATTCTAAAAATCAAGTGAATTAAAAATCTGAGGAACTGAATAAACTGGTGAACATAATAGAATCAGAGGCATAGAATGGGAGTGGATTAATAATTCTCAGGGGGAAAGGGGTGTCTGTGTGGGGGGTATGGGAAGAGACTGGACAAAAATCATACACCTATGGATAAGGACAACGGGGGTGAGGGAACCGGGTGATGGGGAGATATGGGGGAAAAAAGGAGAAACAATTGTAATAATCTGAACAATAAAGATTTATTTAAAAAAAATAAAGAAAGCAGAAGTGGCTATATTAATATCCAATAAAGTAAGCTTCAGAGCAAAGAACATTACCAAAAAGGGAGAGACATTACATAATGATAAAAGGGTTAATCCACCAAGACATGGTGAGTGTAAATGTGTATGAACCAAACAACAGGACTATACAATATATGAAACAAAAAAACTGACAGAATTAATAGGAGAAATAGACAAATACACAATTACAGGTAAAGACTTCAATACCCCTCTCTCAATAGTTGATAGAGTAACTCGACAGTCAACCAACAGGATCTAATTCTATGGAAGACTCCAACCTAGAATAGCAGAATACACATTTCTATAATGAATCCACAGAACATACACCAAGACAGAACACATCCTGGGGCATAAAAACAAACCTCAATAAACTTAAAAGAACTAATATCATACCGAGTATAGTTTCCGATCACAAAGGAGTCAAACCAGAAATCAATAACATATAGAAAACAGGAAAATCTCTCAAGTTGGAGAAGCAACAACACACTTCTGAATAACCTATGGGTCTTCACACCCCTTAGGATGGCTATAATAAAAAATTTAAAAAAGTTCATGAGGATGTGGTGAAACAGGAACCCTGTATACTGCCAGCGGGAATGTAAACTGTACAGCCACATTGGAAAACCATTTGGCATTTCCTCAAAAAGTTAAATGTAGACTTATCATTTGGCCTAGAATTTTTACCCAAAAGAAATAAAAACCTGTTCACACAAACACATGTACAGGAATGTTCATAGCAACATTATTCATGCCAACCAAAAGATAAAAACAACCTAAATGCCATCAACTAATGAATGGATAAACAAAATGTGGCAAAACCAAACAATGAAATACGTTTTGGCCATGAAAAGGAATGATAATATAGACACCTGCTACAACATGGATGAACCTTGACAACATTGTGCTAAGTGAAAGAAGCCAGTCACAAAACCACATATTGTATGATTCTATCGATATGAAATATCCAAAACAGGCAAATCTGAAAAAACAGAAAGTATATTACAAATTTCCTAGGGCTGGGGCAGCATGGGGAAATGGCAGAGTCAGAGCTCAAGTATATGGAATTTCTTGTGAGAGTGATGAAAATGTCCTAGATTTGATTATAGAAATGGTTGCACATCTATGGCTATATTAAAGACCATCAAATTGTATACTTTAAATGGATGAAAAATGTATAGTTGGCCCTTGAACAACACAGGTTTGAACTGTGTGCATCCACTTACACCATTTTTTTTCAATAAATACTGTAAATGTATTTATCGTCCTTCTAATTTTCTTAATATTTTTCTTTAGCTTACTTTATTATAAAAATACAGTCTATAATACATATAACATACAAAATATATGTTAACTGACATTTATGTTATGTTATAAGTAAGACTTCTTTTTGGTCAACAGTAAGCTGTACTAGGTGTAACGGTTAATAATGGCAGAATTTGTAATCAAAGAAAACATGATAATTTCAAGAGAAGCACCAAATGTGTTTTATTCAAAGTAATGTCATAGCTAGCTACACATTTCCCCCATCTTTCTTGTGTTGAGGCAAACCATCCAGAGACCCAATTTTCCACTTCTTCGTACGTTTTGAAGTGCTGCTCAGAAAGTGCGTGTGCAATCGGTGGGAACAAGTGGTAATCCTGAAGGAGCAAGGTCTGGTGAATACAGCGGGTGGGCTAATACTTCCCAGGCAAGATCTTTCAACGTGTCTTTAACTGGTTTTGAAGTGTGTGATGGTGCGTCATCATGAAGCAAATTTACTTTGCCGTGTCTCCTGGCACATTCTTGTCATTTCACAATCAAAGCATGGTTCAAATTGATTATTTGTTACGATCAGTATTAACAGTTTCACCTGGTTTTAGAAGCTCATAATACACCACACCTTCCTGATCCACCAAACGCAGAGCATTGTCTTCTTTCCAAAGCGATTTGGCCTTGCAGTCAATGTTGATGGTTGACATGGATCAACCCATGATTTTGTGCATTTGGGATTCTCAAAATAAATCCACTTTTCATCGCCAGTCACAATTCAATGCAAAAAAACCCTTTCTTTCATGACATTGAAGCAACATTTTACTGATGACTTTTCGGTTTTCCATTTGTCTTTCGTTCAGTTGATGTGGCACCCATTTTCCTTCCTTTAAAATCTTTCCCATTGCTTGTAAATGATAGGAAATTGTTTGCTGAGCAACGTTTAATCTTTCTGCAAGTTGTTTTTGAGTTTGACATGCATCTTCATCCAATAATGCTTTTAATTGTTGGTCTTCAAACTTTTTCGGTTGACCTGGACGTTCTTTGTCTTTCACATCGAAATAATCACTTTTAAAGCATTTAAACCAGTGTTCACAAGTATCTTGAGATGGAGCATGTTCACCATAAGCTTCCCAAAGTATACGATAACTTTTTCTTCAAAATAAAGTAATGAATTAAAGCTTCCCGCAAATGCTCTTTTTTTGGCATGAAATTCGACATTTTTAAGTGTAAAAATATCTATGATGTTAATACCTTCAGCAAATGTGACATATGAAGTTTTGAAGCTTGCTGTCAATACAACAAAATAGCATACATATCAAATCGCATATATATCAACATATGTGTAACTCCATCTATTGAAAAAAATCCTCATTATTAACTGGTACACCTAGTAAGTGAACTTTTTTGGGAGTCAAAAGTTATAGGCAGATTATTGACTGCATAAGGAGTTGGCACTCCTAACCCCCATGCGGTTCAAGGGTCAACTGGACTCTGTAAACTATGTACTCTCTTAATAATGACATTACAAGAAATAATCCACGGGTCAAAGAAGAAGTGTCAAGGGGAATCGAAAAGTACATTGAACTGGATGAAAATGAAAATACAACATATTAAAATATGGCACACAGCTAACGTAGTGCTGAAGGAGGAATGTATAGCACTATATGCATTCATTTGAGAAAAGTCTCAAATCAATAATCTAGGTCTCTCACTTCAAGCACCTAAATAAAGAAGAGCAAAATAAATCCAAAGGAAGTATAAGGAAGGAAATTATAAAGAGAAGACACCAGTGAAATTAAAAACAGGAAAAAAATTGATGAAATTAAAAGATAGATCTTTGAAAAGACTGATAAAATTGACCAACCTCTAACAAGACTGCCAAAAAAAGAGAAGGCACAAGCTATCAGTCATTTGGGAATTAAACAGGGGTGTCACTACAGATGCTGCCAACATCAAAAGGATGATAAAGGAATGCTATGAATAACTCTACACACATATTTGGTATCTTAGGTGAAATGGACACATTTCTCAAAAAAGCGCAAATGGCCACAACTCACCCAATATGATTTATTTGAATATCCCTGTAACTATAAAAAATTGAATTTTTAATTTCAGACTCCCCCAAAGAAGAGATCTTTAGTTTTAGATGGTTTCACCAGTGAATTCTACAAAACAATACCAATTCTACACAATCTCTTCCAAAAAATATAGAAAAAATGGAAACATTTCTCAATTGATTTTTTTGAAGCTAATATTACCCAGATATCAAAATCAGACAAAGACAAAAAAGAAAGCAACGGACCAATATTCTTTATGAGTATTGTGATTTATAATAAGAAATATGTATTTGTCTTCTGGGGTTCAGGGCAAGCCACCCCAAGATACTCCACAGGAGCATATGGATTCTTTGAATTGCAGTTACTTAAGAAACTGCCTGGCAAGAAGAAAGCCCCCTTCGACAGCTCCTGCTGTGCTCGAGGCCAAGAGCAGGGGCTCGAAAACTCCGGAGGCCTAAAGTCTCCGCACACAAGCCTTGTTGAGGCCTCTACTAAGTTCCTTCCAAGCCCAAGCCTGTCTTTTTCTCCCCCCCCCCCCCCCCCGAAGTAAACTGTTCATTTATTTCATCGGGACTGCAACTAGCCATTTCCAGTGAATATGCAGAGCTGCAAGGAAGTGACAGAACGGGGTGAGGGGCGGATGCGGGAATGGCAGGTTCTTATTCCTTCCACGCGTTCTTGTTGTAGTCCCACTCGGCAGCGAAGCCCTGGATCGGGCTGACCTTCATGTCGAGCATCCTCTTGGTCTGCGTGGCCACCCGCTCCTTTTGGGAGGTGTGCGGGACGGGCCACACAGCGCTTCGCCCAGATCAGAGCGAGAGCAGAAGCCGCACCACAACTGGCTGCCACTCATTCGTGCTCCTGTTCATTCCAGCAAAGCTCTGGTTGAACTTAATGTGACACAATTCAGCCTTTTCACCCACCGATAGACTACTCAGGGTTCTTCTCCTTCTCTTACTAGGCCTTCTGGCCGGCAGAAAGCTTCCTGACGTGGGCCACATCGGGCAAGGGGGAGCCAGGGCGATCAACAGAACCGGGAGAGAAGTCTTCACTCTTCACCATCCCGCGTGCTCGTGCACACGCCAAGGTGGGACTCGCTCGCTTGCCAATCAGGCTAAATACTCTGCTGTCAACATTCTGCCGCCGCCCAGCCGCAGCCCACCGGGCCCGCCGCGACCAGAAGAGAGCCCAGCCTTTCTAATAAGCACTAACTTTCTTCCTCCTGCCCATTCCTCACACATTTACTGTTTGTCTAAAGAGTATAAAGAGGTGCCTGGTTCGATCATATCTTTGAGCCTCATTTTATGATCTGAGCATCATATTGTGATTCTCCCATGCACATGTATTAAACTGGGTTTTCTTCAGTTAACTTAGTCATGTGCCAATCTTATTATTGATCACTAGTCCAGCTGTAAGCACTAAAGAAGGAAGAGGATTTTTGAGCCCTTTCCTGGGATAGAGCCCCTGAAACCTGGGTCTCTAGTAAGTGATGGAGTGACAAAGGCTTCTTGTTATATTAAGGGTGACTTTTGCGATTGCCCCTCAGTCACCTCAGGATGGAGCTGGTTGCGGAGAGAAGGTCAAAGTGATTACCAATGGCTACTAATTTAATCAGTCACACCTACACAGTGAAGCCTGGGTTTGGAGGCATCCTGGTGGGTGAGCACCTGGAGATTCAGGAGAGTGGAGCCTGGAGGGCATGGCAGCTCGGTGCCCTCCCCACCCCCGGCCCTGTGCATCCCTCCCATCGGGCTGTTCCCGAGTTATATCGCTTTTCACAATAAACCAGTGATTTTCAGTAAAATGTTTCTCAGAGTTCTATGAGTTATTCTAGGAAATTAGTCAACCCCAAGGGGGGAGGGGTGTCATTGGAATCTATCATCTATAGCCAGTCAGTCAGAAGCACTGGTGACAACTTGGACTTGCAATTGGAATCTGAAGAATGTGGCGGCTGCAGGTGGGGGGTGGAGGGTGGGGGGAATGTGAAGGGGAAGGGCAGTCTTGTGGCACTGAACCTTTACTGTAGAATCTGATGCTACCCCAGGTAGATAGTATCAGAATTGAGTCGAATTGTAGGATGCCCTGGTGGTGTCCAAATATTTCTTGGTGACGTGTGTGTGTGTGTGTGTGTGTGTGTAATCCCTCCACACATTATAGTTGGGTACAGAATTAGTATAGATGCAAAAATCCTTATTAAAACATTAGCAAAGAATTCAGCAATATATATGAAGAATTATGCACCATGACCAAATGAGGTTTATATCAGGAATGGAAGACTTGTTCAAACCAATCAATGTGATCCATCACATCAGCAGACTAAAGAGAAAAATGACACGATTCTATTAGTTGGTGCAGAAAAAGCATTTAGCAAAAATTCAACATCCACCAAGACAAAAACCAGCTGCAAACTAGTAACAGAGGCGCCGTCCTGAGCTTGATAAAGGGCGTCTCCAAAAACGTGGCCGTGCCAAAGGCCACGCTTTACCTTCCCTGTGAAAAGTGCCCCGATGGCAGCGAGGTGCCTGCTCGCTTAAAACCCGGTCGGTGCTCAGGACACACAAGTGGGAGAAATTATTGAATGTCTGTAAGTCATTAGGTGGGAATAGTGTATATTATAGAAAATCATTGCCAAGAAAATAGTCATCCTTCCTGGGAACTGGTAAATGACCCAGTTAATTACTTATTCTTTTCTTTATTGACCCACAAGCATTTCCAAGCACTCCCCACCATGAAGTGTGAGGCGTGGAGACAGCAATAACCACCGTAGACATGGCTCTGTCTCATGGAGTTTACCGTCTACGGGGACAAAGGATGTCAAAGGAGCCGCTGAAACATCAGACAGTGTCAAACAGAGAACTGTAAGTCACAATGAGCCACAGAGCAGGGTGGGGCTCCGTGCTGCTCACCTGAGAAGTGAGGAGAAGTAGGAATCTTCCAAGCCAAGAGCTGAGGGAGGGCCTTCCAAGCAGAAGGAACAGCACATGCAAAACTCACCAGATTGAGCCGAAGTGTGGTCCAGAGGAGGCGCAAGAAATCCCAGGGAGAGGGTGAGAGTGACTGTCCTGGGTCCTGTCATCCCCAGTTTAGATTTAGCCCGGAGTGGAGGGAAGCAATACCATCCCCTGTGGGCAAGCTTGTGAAGGACAGGCCGCTTTTCATTTAGGACATGTCCTGCGGGCTTTGGGAGCACAGCGAGTGGGCTCTGGGCCCTCAGCAACACAGCCTGTCTCTGGTTCTCCACTCAGAGCACGTTTCCGAGAGCTGTGCCACTCTTTACTCACTTCTGCACCTCATCATCTCCAACAGTGCACAGCAGGGGACAAAACCAGCAACAAAGCGAACGCTCTCCTTTGGTCTGGCTCTTCTCCCACCGATATTTCAGTGCCTGCCTTGCAGAGACACACGGAACGGAACGTGCACCAGACCTGCATGTTGTCCTTGGGGTCCTGGCACCGAAAGCTAAAGATCTCGTGCCTCAAGTCTTACCACAGTCCTCACCTTCCTAGCTCCAGCTCTTCTATCTTCTTTCATCTCTAATTTGTTCTTTTGTTTCCTAATGGAATGCACAGCCCACAGTGTATATCTGACTATGCTAAAGGTTTATGCTTCCTCACTGCTGGTGATTTCCGCCTCCATCTCGATTTCATTAAGTTTGCAAGAACTCTATGGTTCCTCCCTGAAATCTTTACTTGCCTCAAACACAAGCCCAGATGCTACATGGCGGCACTTCTCCGAAGCACCCAGGGCAGACAGGTCCCAGGGGCCAAGGAGACTTCCCAGGCCAGGAAGGGGTGCGGGGAGTGAGTGTTTAGTGGGCAGAGTTTCTGTTTGGGAAGATGAAAAAGTTCTGGAGATGGATAGGGGTGATGGTTACACAATATTGTGAATGTACTTAATGCCACTAACATATACACTTAAAACGTTTGAAAGAGTAAATTTTATGTTAGGTATCTTTTACCAGAATATCTTCATTTTCATTTTTCACTTTCCTACTCATTCTTGTAAAATAACTATGGCAAAGCAAAATGAATGTTGCTATATCTGCATAACACTGCCAAACAGCAGCGTGAAAAGCTGTGCTGACCAATCTCTGCTGACGGCACTGTCCCAGGCACAGAACCCCAACTATGACCAATCAGCTGGCCCCCAGCCTCCGGACTGGCCTCTCGTGGGGACTCTCAGAGCAGGGATACAAATGTGCACACCGTGGGCTCTTCACACCTCAGAGCAAAAGGATCAGAGTTTTCTGTAACTTAAAGGGAAAAACCAGTAATTTTTACAAAAATGCTCAGAGCAAAAATGTCACAGAAGAAGGGGAATAGTTGAGCAACTTATATAATATATTGAGATGATGCAGCAATCCCCCACAGCATGTATGGTTACTATAGCAATGCTTCCCTGGATTCCTTCAAACCCATGCGCAGTGAAGAAGAGCACAAGCACTTACAATATTGTTTTTATTCCACTGAAAACTGCTAAATTCATTGATTTTATTCACAGACTAGAAGCCCTGTGCACGGATTCGTGAACAGGCGGGGTCCCTCAGCCTGGCCTGCGCCCCCTTGCAATGCGGGACCCCTTGGGGGATGTAGTAGTGTGTGAAGCGGCAGGCGGCCGGGGAGGAGCTCAAGCCCAGGCCGGGGGCTGCGCCGCTCCCACTCACCTGGTCCCCCTGTGCTTGCCACCGCCACAGCCACTTGGTAAGCTCACCGAGCAGTGCGCCCACTGTGGGAGCACACTGACCACCAGGGGGCAGCTCCTGCGTTGCGCGTCTGCCCCTGGTGGTCAGTGCACATCATAGTGACCGGTCAAATGGTTGACCAGTTGAACAGTTGACTGGTCGCTTAGGGTTTTATATACATAGACTAGAGGCCCAGCACACGAAATTCGTGTGCAGGTACGGTCCCTAGGCCTGGCCTGCGATCAGGGCCACCTTCCCCAGCTGCCTGCAGCTGGCCCCACCCCCCGCCGCCACCCACCCCTGGTTCCCCGTTCGCCATCAGGTGATCGGTGCCTGACGGCTGGGGAAAGGGACCAAGAGGGCTGTTCCCGCCCGCTCGCTGCTCCTGCCCCCACAGCGGGTGGCCATCAGGTGATCGGAGCCTGCTGGCCGGGGAAAGGGACTGAGAGGTGGTCAGTGCGCCTCATAGTGACTGGTCCAGCTGTCGTTCTGGTCCTTCTGCGTTAGGGTCAATTTGCATATTACCCTTTTATTATATAGGATAGAGGCCTGGTGCACGGGCCGGCTGGCCTGCCCTGAAGGAGGCCCCCAATTGGGGTGGGGGTTCCCGCTGGGGGCGGGGCAGGCCTGGGCGAGGGGCTGCGGGCAATTTGCAGGCTGGCCATGCCCCCGGCTTTGTCAGGAAGGATGCCCAGTCTAATTAGCATATTATCCTTTTATTAGTATAGATATATTTTGAAAGGAAAGTGCCTCTTATATGAGACCTGAGAATCTACTGATATTCTAAGACTAGCTATTCTTATTTATTCTAGAGTTTGCGCTGCAAACACTCTGCCTGCCATGTGACCTCACCCTGACCAGCACAAGCAGCCGGTGCTCCTGCTGCTGCTGGCCCAGCCTGGTCTTCCCTCCTGGTCCCCACCTTACCAATGGTGGAGAGCATGTCACCACTTTAATTCATTTACTTTCCTTTTGGGAACATGATCACATGCTGACTGATCGTGAGCCCATAGTCTCCCCAGCTCCTGGAAAGGAGCGAACAGTTCGGGGCAGGCCAGTCTCGAATGAACTTCTGACGGTTACGTGGCTGGGCCAGCACATGAACGCTTACAGTGAGCAACTCCCACCTGTGCCTCCGCGCCTGCATAGGCTCCAGGGGAGTCTGTTCCAGTCAGGGGACGGCCACAGGCCTGCCTGCCCGCCGGCAGGGCGGCCACTTCTATGGTCCCAATGCTCACAATAGACTGGCAATTTAGCATTATGTAAAGTATACCTGTCATAGTAATTTGCATACTGATCCTGTCAAAAGCAAATCAATATCTTCCTTGCCAAGATAAGCAGTTTGAGGAAAGCCAGTGAGGAAATATATATCTATAAAGCCTAATATGCAAAGTGTCCCCTTGGGAGTTCAACTGACTGGGAGTTCGATTGCTCGCTATGATGTGCGCTGACCACCAGGGGGCGGCGTGGAATGAAGGGAGGCCCCGGCCAGCAGCCCGCAGCCTCTAGGGACCCTACCCGTACAGGAATTTCGTGCACTGGGCCTCTAGTAGTAAATAAATAAACATTGTACTGTTCCATAAATCCTCTTCCTCCCTTTGTATTTAGAGTTATTCATGGTTTTGAATTTTACATTAGATCCTTGGCCACTAACCAGCTTTCAAATGTCAAAACTAAGGCTGCACTTTACCATCTTGACTACTTCCTGCTCAAATAACCACCTCAGCTCAGGCTCTTCCGGGGTCACATTCTCCTTTGTGAAGATCGAGGAGGGACAGGTTGGCAGCATGGACTCCAGAGACGTTTATTCTTGCTATCAGCGGCTGTGGCACTTCCGAGGAATGTGAGGGAGACTGCCCGAGTTTTCTCCCAGCTTCTGGCGTGCTGGCAGTCTCAAAGTCAGCAGAAGGTCAAACCATCATTCGACACCAGTCTTTCCAGCTGAGCTCGCTTCAGCGGTTGCATTGCAGGAAGCATACATTTATTTGTTCTTATGATGGTCTTTCCATAAAAATTGCTCTTCAATAACATAATATGAATCAGATTTAAAAAATATATATACATATATACATATATGTACATATATGTATACACACACACACACACACACACACAGAATCCTGCTCTAGAGGCTTTCCCTCAGAAACATAGATGTTCTGGCCTAATTACAAACATCGGGTTAGTGTGCACAAAGAAACCTTTTTAAATCGGCAGCAGCTCCTGTGCTCTGCACCCAGTGCGCTCCCCTTGCCGGGAACGCCAGCCTGGGCTCGCTGCAGGGCAGGCGCAGGCACAGTGTCTCCGTCTTGCTGCCGGTGGGCTTCTGCAGTTAACTGCACCGGGTCCTCACTTACTCTCCCAATTGTCAGAGTTCAATTGGTTCTCTTCTTAGATGCTGTCCTTTTCTCTGTCCCTCATTTCTTCCTCTTTTCAATCCATTCAAAGACCAAAACCCACCCAACCACTGCCTGACCTTCGTCAATATACTTCTATCAGAGGGTCAGCAAAAAGCGGGAGCTGCCTAGCGAGCCTGATCCCAGCCTGCGGAGCCTGTGGGCCGATCCCAGCCTGCGGGAGCCTGTGGGCCGATCCCAGCCTGCGGAAGCATGTGGCCTGATCCCAGCCTGCGGAGCCTGTGGGCCGATCCCAGCCTGTGGGAGCCTGTGGGCTGTGGGAGCGCGCTGCGCAGGGCCCATGGCTGAGCCTGTGTGCCCTCCAGGCTGGGCTTCTGCCTCCAGCCACGCGGCTGTGTTCCTGGGCCTCCCTCCGTGCATGAAGCTGCCAGCCCCTAGGTCTAAGGCCGGGCGGTCGCCTGTGCTCAGGTCTCCAAGGCCCACAGCTCACCACGCTGTGAGCAGCCCCACACTCGTGTTGGTTTCTCTCCTGGTCATCGGGTCTTCCCCTCTAACGGCCAGCCCACAGGGCACCTTTTATTGCACTGGGAAAAGATCCTGTGACAGCCAACAGAAGGAACAGGAGGCTTGTGTTATACAATTTTGCAAAATGCCCATGAGTAGTGAAACCAAGATGGAAACTCCTAGGCCCTCAGACAGCCTGAGAGACCGCTGGCTTCGCTGCACCCTCGCTGTCCTCAGGAAATAGACACTGGGCACCGTTCAAAGCATTTGTGCATGTATTACGTTTGAGTGTGAAATGCATGCCTCCCACACCCAGTGAGGTCCGCAGATGCCAAGGGAACTGCTGACTGCCAGGCGGGGACAGGATCTGCGCTGGGGAAGCAGGGACGCAGCCCGGACTGGGCGAGTCAAGTCCTCGTCTCGTGTTTCCGGGGCTGCAGCACGAAACCGTCCACAGCTCCTGCGGAGCGGGCCAGGGCTGCACGTTTAGGTTTCACAGCCACGAAGCAGGTTGCCCAGCCCCACAGCACTCCACATCTTCACCCTCAAAGTGCCACCCATCAGCCTCTTGGCGCCTGCCTGTCGCCCTCTCTCCCTCCCTTTATTCCTTCCTTCATTTAGTGACACCATTAGATGAAGGGGTTTGAGCAAGAAGATTAGATTTGAACAAAGTGTTCCGAGGGTAAAACTTGCCAGTGTACTATTTAGGGGGGATGACATAATTCGGGGAGCAGTTAAGTTCTGGTGACTATTTCTGAGTGACCCTTTGCATAGTCAAGCTGCGGGAGGGACAGAGGGGAGGGAGGGAGCACTAGGCGGGGGTGGTGATGAGGCCACTGGATACTGTAACCTAGATTCAAAACTTCCATGCAGGCGAACAGTTGAAAGCAGTTTTTATTTTATCGCCCCCGGCTAGATGTTAAGGCCTAGGATTTGTCATACTTTCAACCCATGTGGTAGTACATAATTTATGCCAATTGGGTTTTGCTGTTTGCTTACTGCCGTCATTGAGTTGGACAAGGTTACCCGGAGAGCCTACTCCACCCTCCCCACCACCTTGTGTTGGAATTTTATTTTCTCTTTGGTTTTTATTCCTTTAAGATCCTGACTTCTAAATGAATTTACCACTTGCTTAAAATAAATAGATCAACACAGAGTAAAAACCCTGCACAGTCGCCAGCAATCGCTACCTAATTTCATTTCTCAGTTGAGTGGTTGCCAACACCAACTGCAGTCCTTTACGTGGAGGGAACCACTTGCACATGGGGCGGTCGACACCGAGAACAGCCCTACGAGGGAATCACACTATTTCCAAACTCCCCTGGAACCATCCCGTTGTGGCTCACGCTGCCTTCTCTGGCTTCAGATGGCCAGCTCGGCAGTCTCTGCACACCCCCGTGCCTACTGTGCGGAGACCAAAGGCGTCTCAGTGAGCATCAGGATGTGTGCATCTTAGGAATTCTTATGGCCCCAGCTTCATCATAATTATTATGTTTCATTAAAACAATAACCAAACCTACTAACGGATTTAGTGGGAACGTGGAGGGCTGGAGGCATTTGTTAGAAGATTTAGGAATGGTAACAGCTCCCCTGGAAATGAAAAGAAAAAGAAAAAACAAACAACAAAAACCTGAAGAGGAAGTGAAGTCATTAAATACATAAATTAGCTGTCACGTGAACCAAATTCCTTTTGCAAAACCGTTAGCACCCTTGAGCAGAGCCTGGACTGTGAGTGCATGAATGAATGTCAGCAGTGAACAAATAAAAACTGTGAATCAAAGTAGATGACAGATGTGAAACAACTGAAAATATAAAACAGTGTTATCGAGATCCTGGACCTCGTTAGCTTTAACTATGTGCACACTGAGCTCCACAGGGGTAGACCCAGACCAAGCCCCTGTCCCCAGAGTCTCTACATGAGGAGGGCAGGCAGTGAGCACACAGCTGCTCAGGGACCATTGGCCCGTGTCAGAGTGATGCAGCACTGCAGAGACCAAGCGTGGGTGCCAAGAAACGGGGGCAGGTGCTTTTCTCTCTGGCAGAGATGTTATCTAATTCCCTCAAACTGTGAGCTCCCCCAGTGAGACAGTGTCCTGTCTCGCCAGGCAGCTCACAAGA
This sequence comes from Cnephaeus nilssonii, assembly GCF_951640355.1. Taxonomy (NCBI): domain Eukaryota; kingdom Metazoa; phylum Chordata; class Mammalia; order Chiroptera; family Vespertilionidae; genus Cnephaeus; species Cnephaeus nilssonii. The sequence continues at coordinate 69,974,419 of NC_137086.1, read as the reverse complement.
GAATGCACAGGATGATGCCATTCTCCGGAGAAGACCGAGTGGCACGTAGTGAATCCCCTGGAGACCAGGGGACGGAGGGGCCTCCTGGCATCTCCTCCCCATTCCTGGGTGGTGCGGTGAGGAGAACGCGCTCTCAGTGCTGTTTCTGCGTCCACGCTGGGAAGGAGAGGCCGCCCAACGGTTTCACAGCGATAACTCCTTCAGCAGCACTTGCTTTAAACGCTTTCCTCCCTAGATTCCTACAGAAACCCTGTTTATACAGAAAGTGCCAGGGGAGGTGGAGATCGTCTGAAAAGCACGTGTTTCCTCCACCCGTGGCGTGTCGGGGGCCCTGCTGCTGCTGTCAGCCCTCAGCCCCGGGTGTGCGGCTGGGTAAGGAGAGCTTGCTCCTGGGAGACCACGCTCCCCTCTGCTGCCCCCCACTATCCCGCCTGGCTGCCACCCTGCCAGTTTCCAGGACAGAAACCGGGATCCTTTCCCATTGGGAACTCACTTAGGAAAGCTGGCAGGTGAATTTTTAATGTGATGTAACATTGGAAACCAAGCCGTGTGATTTAGAGAGAACGCTTTGCATCACAGCAACAGCAGGGGCAGGGACACCCAGACCATCTAACAACGGGACCAACAGCTGCTCCCGGAAATGCGGTTATGCTCCGGAGAGGCTGCAGACACCTGTTCCCCACCCAGCGCCAACCAAATCTCCCCTCAGTGAGCGCAACACTCTGTCCTCACGGCAACCTGGGAGGAGGCCACTATTGCAGTCCCATTTTACAGATGAGGTTAGAGAGGTTTATTAACTCACCCAAAGTCCACAGGGACTAAGTGACAGAGTTGAGATTTTAGACAACAGAGCTTAAGTTACCGAAGTATGTGCAATAGTAGAATATGCATTAGAAGTAGAGTGACCAAATAACTTATCAGACAAATAGTATATTTGAGAGTGAAAGGGTATGCTATTAATATATGTGCTAGAATAACAAATGTAAACTGTGGACTTCCTGGACAAACCACAGTGTGTGGGTGATTTAACTGCTACATGATTGAATTGAGATGAAACAGAAAGTATCTCTAGATATTTATTCTTCATTTCCTCAGTGATTATTTGTGGGGAACCTACCATGTGCCACACTGTCCTAGACAGTGAGTCACACACACAAGGCCCTTCCCTCATGGAGCGACGTCCTAATGAACGTCATGTATGCATGTGTCTATATGTGCATATGTACATGTGCAATTCAATAAGTCTGTATGCAGGTGCAATAATAAGACAGATATGACATCTTTCCTCCTATAAATCTGTTGGGGTTGGACTTTAGCCTATTAAAATTAATATAGGTTGAACATTTAATCTATGAATCATTAACATGATAATAAAGAGGTAATATGCAAATTGACCCTCACGACCTCACACAAGATGGTGACCCCCATGTGGTCAAAGATGGCTGCCACAAGATGGCTGGCAGGAAAGGGTAGTTGTGGGCGATCAAGCCATCTGGGGAGGGCAGTTGGAGGAGACCAGGCCTGCAGGGGAGGGCAGTTGGGGGAGACCAGGCCTGTAGTGGAGGGCAGTTGCGGGGGGGGACCAGGCCTGCAGGGGAGGGCAGTTGGGGGGAACCAGGCCTGCAGGGAAGAGCAGTTGGGGGGAACCAAGCCTGCAAGGGAGGGCAATTGGGGGCGACCAGGCCTGCAAGGGAGGGCAGTTGGTGGAGACCATGTCTGCAGGGGAGGGCAGTTGGGGGTGACCGGGCTGGCAAAGGAGGGCAGTTGGAGGCAATCGGGCAGGCAGGGGAGCAGTTAGGTATTAATCAGGCTGGCAGGGGAGTGGTTAGGGGGTGATCAGGCTGGCAGGCAGGTGAGCAGTTGGGAGCCAGCAGTCCCGGATTGTGTTGGCAGTCGGACATCCCCCAAGGGGTCCCAGATTGGAGAGGGTGCAGGCTGGGATGAGGGACACCCCTCCTCAGTGCACGAATTTTGTGCACCGGGCCTCTAGTTAACATGATAAACATATATTTAAAAGGCATTAGAATTCTACGTTCCCAAAGTTATGGATGGTGGAAAAGACTAGACCAGTGGTCGGCAAACTCATTAGTCACCAGAGCCAAATATCAACAGTACAACGATTGAAATTTCTTTTGAGAGCCAAATTTTTTAAACTTAAACTTCTTCTAACGCCACTTCTTCAAAATAGACTCGCCCAGGCCGTGGTATTTTGTGGAAGAGCCACACTCAAGGGGCCAAAGAGCCGCATGTAGCTCGTGAGCTGCTGTTTGCCGACCACGGGACTAGACCAAGGTTCAAAAATTCTAGCCTGAAGTTCAGCTCCCATACTCCCCCCAAGTCAGGCCACACTCCATTTCATTGTCTCTCTCTCTCCTGCCTAGTTTAGAGTTGTGAGGTCAGAATGATCTTAACTTTGGGGTTGCTGTTGCTTCCGGGTGTATTTCAGTGGGTTCACACAATGACCCCATGGAGTAGGCGGGATGTTACTGTCATTATTGTCTGAGTTTACAATGACAACCTGACAGTCAACTGGAGGCAATGAGGGCCGGCATGAGACTCTGGGGCAGCCAGGCTCTGGCTCCCGGTGAAGAGGAGGTGATGTAAGACACATCCAGGAGCTCTGGTGACGACTGACAGGAGTCTGGAGTCAGCCTTCTTCTCCGGAGGCAGGACGCAGTCCCCCCCCCCCCCCCCCCCCCCCCCGCCTCTCAAGAACTGCAGTGCCCTGGACGCTCCCTGAGCTCTCAAAACCCGTTTCCTCATCTATTTTTTAAACCTGGGGATAATAATGGTGCCTGCCTCCCAGCGCCACTGTGAGGATTAAACGAGATAATGAGCAGGAATCACTGGGCCCAGATACCTGGCATGGAGAATGCTCTGCCATTGTGAGCTCTTGCATTTTATTAAAGAAATCGTGCTGGGGGATTAGCCAGTCTCACCATCCCCGCCCTCCATTGCCACCTGCCACTGAGAAGGCTCTGCTCAGAGGCACTGCTCTGCTCAGGTTCCTCCTGGGCCTGGAGACCAGCTCGCGAACAGGACGGCGCTGCCCTGAGTGCAGCTGGGGCTCCCCGCGGGGGGCTGCCCGGGTAACAAGCCTTTCAGAGGCTCTCACATGCAGGTGGGCATGTGTAACCTGGTCTCTTTGCAGGTGACATTTCTACATATAATTGTGAATTTGATTTTCTTTTCTTACTTTCGCAGGTGACCTTTGTATGCCAACACTAAGCAATGACATGAAATGCACATTTAAAACTACGGTCTGTCACAGCCACAGGGAGAGCCTTCCGAGGCGGGCCCATGCCTCCTCTGGAATTACTGGAGAGAGAGACACACACACAGCTTCAAATAAGGGAAGAATTGTTTAAATCTAGATTAGAAAGGGCTTGCACAGTGATGAACAATGTGCAGGGTTATTCCAGGAAGCACGTCAATTATGATTCATTATATTTAAAGATGTAATTGCAAGAGAGTAACCTGTAATTGTGCATGTCTCATTTGGAATGACAATACGCCCATGCCCACACATCTCTTTAACATAATAAACACATGTTTGTCTTGGCTTACGCTTCTTTTGCTCTGAGAGTAAACTCTTTGTTATAGATTGTTTCCCCCTTCCCATTATCCCTATGGAAATAGTAACAGAAGCAGCAGCCACAGGTCCTCCTTCCACTAATTAAATAAGAAGCAAGTGTGTGAGGACGTGCCAGGGCGAGAACACAAGGTGCGTACTGAACTGCTGCTAACACACAGCCTCCCTCCTCTAGTCGGGGGCTGTCTTTCCCAACACCCCGTCAACTGCCTGCTATGTCCTTTCTAGACATGTGCAAAGCCATAGAGGATAAAACAAAGGCAAATACCTCCACACCCTGCAGACAGAAAAACTAGGAACGTACATGTTACTTTTACCTTAAATTAAAGAGAATCCGTGGTGACGTTCTATGAGCAGAACATGCCTGTGGACTTGCAGCATTAGGTGGAAAGCGTTTCTTAGAGGCCATGGGAAGGCCACGGAGCCACAGTGTGGACCACAGAGGTCTCTGCCCCCTGAAAAAGGCAGCACTGACAGCTGGCCGTGCTCAGCACTTTTTTTTTTTTTTAAACCTGGAATGCCTGGTAAATGGAGAAAAATCAAAGTGGAGATGTAGGTTGACTTTCAAGCCATAGAACCAGAACTCCAGATGCAGGTACTGCCCGCCCACGTGCTGGGACCTGGCATTTGAGCACCCACATGAGGACAAGCAATCTGACTTCAGTCCAATAAGGGAAGGACTCCGGCCTAAATTCCTGAGTATCAAAGAGCTACTTTGTCCTAAATAAGCAAATAGTACAGCCAGGGAAAAATGAAAGGAAGCACATCAACTCTTCATGGTCTCGGGCAATGGGAAATGTCACCTGTGAAGTGTAAGACTCCAGGGCCACACCACACACCTGCGTCAGGTTTGTGTTCACAGTCCCTGCCTCACACGGGAAAACCAGACGGAAAAGCTGACCGTCAGGCCAGGGAGGTCCCAGGAAGCAGACGCTCTAACCATGCTGTGAGAACCGCTCACCATCCAGGGCCCTAAGCAGGCCCACCGGAGCACTCCGCTGCTGAAGCTGGCGCACTATCATTCATGTTATGAACTCTCTCCATACAAAAGCCTAGGCGACCCTCCAACCATTAGATTGTCCGACCAGTGGTTGTGACGTGCAATGACCACCAGGGGGCAGATGCTCAATGCAGGAGCTGCTGAGCTGCAGTGACTTGGCAGCTGCGGTTCTTGGGTTAAGCACCCGGAACCAGAGAGGAGGGAGCCCAATTCCAGGGTGTGTCACCCGAGAACTGCCCTCTCTCAATTTGGGACCCCTCGGGGGATGTCGGAGAGCCGGTTTCAGCCCAATCCCTGCAGGCCAGGCCAAGGGACCCCACTGGTGCATGAATCCATGCACCGGGTCTCTAGTCCTATATAATAAAAGCCTAATATGCAAATAGACCAAATGGTGGAATGACCCGTTGGTGAGGGGCGGGGCTGGCGAGCAGGCGGCACCAGGCCAGGCCAGACAAGGCGGGTGCCAGCGGGCAGAGGGAGGAGACAGCAATTAGGGGCGGCGGTGACCAGCGGTGGTGGAGGGGTGATCAGGGAGCGGGGCTGACTGCTTGCTGGCTGGTGCAGTTCCCTGATCGGCCCGCCTGTCACCTCCCACAGAGGGTGGCCAGACTGTGGCTTAGGCCTGCTCCCCCTGGATCCCCTGAGGGCTCCGGACTGTGAGACCCAGGCCAGGCTGAGGGACCCACCTCCCAGTGCACAAATTTCGTGCACCGGGCCTCTAGTAATACATAAAAGGGAAAGTCAGTAGATGTGATAGACATATGAATTAGCAACCCAAAAAAACAAGAAATAACAGAACAATCTAAACAGTAAAATAGTTTAAATAAAATAATGAAAAGAGGGATGAATCTATAATTACATAATAAAGAGCATGAACAAACTGCAGAAGAACTTGGAAAAGGACCAAACACGCTTAAGTGCTAAGATCATTGAAATGGATTTCCGGCGAGTAGGTTAACCACAGAGTAGAAACACACTGCAGGTAATGTAGCTGGAACAAACAGAGAGCAGCATTAAGAAACTTGGAAGCACAACAAATTTCAAGAGATAAAAATAAAATAAATTCATACTGAGACACACCACGGCAATAGTAGAATAACCACACGAAATCTCTTAAGTATAAGCAGAGAGAGAAGTCAGATTAACTCCAAAGACCAGTGAGTAGCAACATAATTCACCTTAGCAACAAAAGGGGGCAGGAAATAATGAAATAATGTTTTGCAACGGAGTTATAATTACTCAACCCCTGGACTGTTGTATAATTATTCAAGAAAATGATCAAAGTAAAGACATTTTTAGACAAAGACTGAGGGAATTTATCATTCAAGGCCGTCCCTGAAGTATCCACTAAAGAACATATTTCAGTAAAAAGGAAACAATCCGGAAGAGAAGGGAGATGCAGAAGCACAACAAAGACACACTGATAGCATGCTGCGATATGCCGGTATTGCGGGTATGAATGAAAACCTACTGGAGGGTCCAAACTACACAAAGCAGATCCAAATTACACGACGAAAACTTACAATTCGATCATTGGTGAAAATCTATCCATACACAAACCATCAAAGTCACTTGATTTTACAGGTGAGTTTTACAACCCTCCCGGGAACAAATACACTTATACAAAAGGTTTTTTGTATACATCTTAGGGCTTCAAGACACGTGAGAGAATTCTGCAAAAAATAAATAAATAAAGCATCCCATTAGTGATAAATGATAGTGTAATTGTTAAAGTTGCTAAAGTAACATTTTGGTGTGGAATCTTATTTCATAGTCATAATATGCTATTATTTTAAAAGGTACAAAACGATTCCTGGGGTAGAGGCCAGAGATACAGTTCTAAAGAAAGCACCTGACGTGGTCCTCAGAAAGAGCCCGGGAGCTGCTGAGCCATCCTGCAGACAGAAAGAGGGGCTGGCCAGCCCGGAGAGGGAGGCTGGGCAGGGAGGGTCCGCAGGAACCAGCGGGTGCCCACAGGAACGCCAGGCTTCCAAGTGAGATGTGGGTCAAATAATAGGGGGAGACCTTGAGCTTCATCTCACCAACCAGCTGGCGAGCTCAGGAAAACCAACTCTGACAGAGAAACAGGTAAAGGACAAGGATCGTTCTTTTGTTTTCTTCAGAGATCAAGATCTGGGTAAGTCAGGCAGGTATTATCTAAGGGAACTGGTTTCATATTTCAAATTCAGGACAGCTTGGAGCCCAGAGGGGAAACCGTCATGGACCAAATTGTTTTGTCATTCCTTAAAATAATAACACAAGTTTATCTGATTTTTAAGACAACGGGATGGAAGGAAGTGGAAAACGCTGCATCCTAAGGACAAAGGAAGTGAAAAGGGCAGGATGGGTCCTGACACCTGGGAGAGAAGTGAGGGGCACGGGGGCCCTGAGGACAAAGACGGGGCCTCTGGCTGTGAGCCAGCCTGGGCCCTGAGCCCTGGGGGGTGGCGGGGCGGGGCGGGGCGGGGCGGGGCAGGGGAGCGGGAGAGGGGCGCAGGCCTGGTCCCTGCTCAGGACAGATCCACTGACCACTGCACAGGGGAGAGCAGAGGGGCCAGCCTGGCGCTCCAGAGAATGTTTCTCTTCCGAATTCTTGGCCCCTGTTTTCTGGGCTGTAGACCCCACCCCGTGTACAGGACTGACCAAGCAAAGTGGGCATTTTTACTGTTAAAAAACCCAACTTACTCAAAAGACAAACATTTAAAATGAAAGAACATGTGTGAGGAATTGAACTGAAGAACAGATTGGGAGATGTTTCTTGCCAAAATTTTAAAAACTTTTCAAAGCTGTACTAAATTTTCTATGTTCTTTTATATATGTGACCTACTTCATATATACATACACACCCTCATCACCCTCATCCTCATCATTTTAGGAAGCTTTATTACTACAGAAGTTTTTAAACCAAATAATTAGAAAATTGATTTTCCCTAAAAATCAGGTAAAGCGATGAAAAAATTGACTCATTTAACACTTGTGACTGTAATTTTTCTAGTTTTCTATTGTGTTGCAAACCAGAAAACTATTCTGAACTCACCATCAGGCATGGTTTAATTTTTTTATTTTTCAGTTACAGTTGACATAACATAATATCTTAGTTTCATCTGTACAACATAGTGCTTTGACCTCCTACAAATGTCATTAGAAACTTCTCTTTGGGGCAACCTGTTTAACCTGGTTCAGATTAAGCACTGGTAATATTTCTCCAGGATCTCTGGGGCAGGTAAGTTCAGGTACACCAGGCACATGGCATTAAAGTGCCACAAATAGAAACCATGGCATTTTGTATGAGTTAATATTCCTGTTACCTCATAGCCTTATGTCCCTCTGCACAGCTCAATTTATCATCCTCCCCAAATAGGAGCAAATTAAGATATGCAAGTGACCCAAAATAATAGTGTTTTTTTCATTGCAACAGTTAAAATAAAAAGTGAATGACTACTTAATGGGCCGGGGAAAGTGTCCCACAGTCCAGGGCCGCCCCCCAGGCCGCCCCGGAACAGAGCAGCGGCAGCAGCAGCACTGTGCACAGGAGCATCAAGACCAGACCCCAGGGACAGCTCTGCGGCCTAAAACCACTTTCTGCTCTGAGAGCTCTCCGCTCCCCCAGCCCCGGCGGTCTGCACTCGGCCCCTCTTTGCTTAGATCCTCCTGGCGGGAGATATGAGCATCTGTCTTTATTTCCAACTCTGTGCCACCCAGAGGCAGAAAGGAAAGAGGAAACAGCAGCCAGAGAAGCTCAGCGTCTGGGGGAGGCAGGCAGGCCCGGAGAGCTGCCAGTGCCCGGCCAGAAATAACAGGCCGATCAATGCACCTGTGGCCGGCACAGACCCCTTCTCATAGAACACCACACCGCTCATGTGATAGGAAAGGGGTGGGAGAGGCGCCCCACAGGGTGCGAGCCCCTGGAGGAGGCGGAGCTGGGGCAGAAGCAGAGATGGCAGCCGGGCACTCAGACCAGGAGCTGGGACACAGGCTTGCCCAAGGTCACAGGTGCCACTCCCGCGCCCACTCCCCCGTGTGTGCTGCACGCCCAGCATTATCCTGAGGATGTTACACAATCTGTTCTCCGTGAACCTGCACAACAAAACAAGCCTCCGGGACAGGCAGAAGACGAGACACCCCGCAGCCCTGGTGGATTCGGGCTCCCCCACCGGCCCTCCAACGAGAAACGAGGCCATCATACCTCCCAGGATGGCTGTGAAAATGAGACGTAACGAACTTAAGTGGCTACTTGCAGCTGTTATTAGTGTGATTAATCAGATTAAAATAGTCAGGAGCGAAGAGCAGAAGAAAGAGTTGTAATTGAATAGAATGGCAGCAGAGACGCAGTAATGGGAACCGGCACGAAGCAGCCCTCCCGGCGGCTCGTGGAGAGAACAGAGGCTGTGAGTTCTGTTTTCACCTCCGCCAGCGGGAGCACTGCTGTGGGTCCTCCTGCCGGCTGTGCGGACGGACGGACGGCGGCCTGAGTGTGTCACCGCGGGAGGAGGCCACGTGCGTGTGCGGGCCGCCGCCGCTCACCCCGCTTCTCAGGGGGAAGCAAACACTGGTCAGTGAAGGTGGCAAAACCTCAAGTAGCAGGTGCCTCCTGGGTCACCAGTAACAGGATCTGCTTAATCCAACCAGACAGGGAAGGCTCCCTCCCGCTCACCTCCCCAAACCACCCTCTCCCTGCCTGGCACTGCCCTCCAGGGCGACTTTGCTCATGCCTCTCTGGAATGGGGTGTCCGTTCTTCTCCACTGACCAGCCGGGCCATCTTTGAAAACCCGGAATAAAGCATCCTTTGCGCGAGGAAGTGATCGCTGCCTCCCGGCACAGCCATCCTTTCCCCGCTGTCTCACCCCGCTCAGCACGCGGCCGTGTTAGGGTCGCTGACGCGAGCCCGGCCCTCCCGCCCGGCCCCCCCGCCCGGCCCTCGGCGGCGGGGCGAAAGGCCCGGGTCCCGCAGCCTGCTCGCCGGCTCGGCGCTCCGCACAGGCAGGTGCGGAAACAGGCGGGAGCACTCACACCCTCCGCCCTGACACCTTTGGAATCATTACGACAGAGGCTGACATATCTTCAGATAAAAAGCATTTAAAATATAAAGTAAAAACAATGTAAAGCACCACAATCCTAACCAAAGACTGCAGAGCTGCGCGGACGGCGGCGACGGGAGGGAGAGAAGACATTCCGAGTCTGCTTTCCAAATGAGAGCGAAAGGTAGTTCGAAAAGTGGGTTGATTATTTTAAAATATGCATCTTGCCTCCCTGGCCTGTCTCCCAGGAAAAGCGCTTCCTGGAGAGTCGAAGCCTCAGCCCAAAGCGGGGAGGAGAGTGCGAGTCGCCTCCCGCTTCTCAGCGTCGGGCGCCCGGCAGGGGCCGCGCGGGGCCCTGTCTCCTTCCAGCGCCTGCGCCTCTCCCCCGGGCCGGGCGCGGGGCTGCGGCCGCCGGCCTCCGCAGCAGCAGGTCTGGCCTCGCGGAGGGCTGTCACCGGCTCACGGGCAGGGCAGAGGCGAGCAGCCCTCACTCAGGGCGGGGCTCCTGCGCGGCCGGTGCCCACGAAGAACCCAAAGCAGGAAACCTCGTCCCTGGACCCTTCCCGGCCAGGGCTCTGCCACCGGTCGCCCTGCCCTCGTCGGTGGGGAGGGGGCCCCGAGGCAGAGGTCAGCACCCCCCCGGCCCTCGCCCCCGCCCGGGCCCAGCGCGCTCACCGATCTTGGCCAGGGAGGCCAGCAGGATCCACAGGGTGATCTCGAAGGGGATCTGCACGTGCGGGTAGTCCAGGGTGAACACGGGCAGCCGGCTCTCCTCCAGCGGCGTCGTCCCCGGAGCCACCACGCTCGCGGGGCTGGGCGGGCTGGCGCTGGTGCCCACGGCCCTGGCGCCCGGCAGGGTCTCGGCCAGGGCGCCCGCCGGCCCCGCTACCTGCAGGAGCAGCAGGAGCAGCAGCGGCGCGGGCGGCCCCGGCCAGCGCGGCCCGGTGCCCGCCGGCTCCATGGGCCCCGCGCGCGCCCCCCCGGCGCTCAGCGCATCGCGCCCCGAGACGCCGCCGGCCAGGTCTCCGCAGCTCCCGGCTCGGTCCCCACGCGAGCCCTCGGCCACCCTCAGCCGCCCTCCGCCCCCGGTCGCCGGCCTGTGCCCGGCCCCGGCTCTCCGACCGCAGCTGCAGGCGCGGCCCCGGGCGGCCCGCGGGCGGGGGCGGGGCGGGCGCGGCGCCCTGGCGGCGGGGCGGGAGGACGCGGGCGCCGGGCTGGGCACCGCGCACCTGGCACCTGCCCGAGCGCGCGGGCGACGGGGCCCCGATGGCCGCGGGGGCGGCAGCTGCGCCTCCCTTCGGCCGCCACCGCGCGCCGGGACCCGCCGCCCCGGAGCCTGCGAGCCGCGGGAGGGGTCGCCGCGCTGGGCGCACGGTGGCGGCCGCTGTCCCCGCCCCGGAGGCAGCGTCGGGCGTCCATCCAGTGGAGGGGCCGGCGCGACCCACGCGTGGCGCCCTGTCCCGCGCCGGCTTCTCCGAGGGGACACCTGGCCCGCAGGGCGCTTGGGGGCGGCGCCTCAATCTGGGGGTCAGAGGGGACGCCGGGCCCCGCAGGTGGGGGCGCTACCCCTCAGCCCCGCGCCGCCGCCCTAAGCCCGCTGCGGAGCTCGGGGGAGGTGGGGAAGCCTCACTTTGTCCCCCTCAGCCCCCCAAGAGTCATCGGATCTCGTCCAGGACTTTCTGCGCCTCGACGTCCCGCGGGACTCGAGGTCCCCCGCCCCCACTGAACTCCCCCTCCCCCCCCCCCCACTCCCCCGGAGCGCGCTCCTTCCCACCGGAGCTGGCTGCACGCTGAGTGCCCTTCCCTCGCCCTCCCCGGCGCGAAATAGAAACATCTTCCTCTGTTTTCAGGGTTAGAGGTGCGCATGTCTGGGAGCCACAGAAATGTAATTATTTCGTGGAAAACCGGTGGTTTGCCGGCTTAGCCCGGCTTGACCCGCTGCGCTGATTACAGGGCGGCTGCGGCGCGGAGGGAGGAGAGGAAGCGGTTCCCCGGACCGAGAGCCGCCTCCGGCCAGCGCAGCCCCTGCCCAGGGCGCCTCGGTCGCCGCCTGCACCCCGCATTCCCGGCGTCTTGATCCCCAAAGCGGGAAGGAACGCAAAAGCAGAGCCGGGACTCCAAGCCGCGGAAACAATGTTCCCTTTCAGATTTAGGCACGAAAATCTGTCTCGCTTGTAAAAATTTTAATGTGTCAAAGTAACATTAAACTCCTGGCAATTCAGCATTTAAAGGGTGTGTGTGTGTGTGTGTACGTGTGTGGGTGGCGGGGTGTGTGTGTGTGGCGGTGTGTGTGTGTGTGTGTGTGTGTGTGTGTGGCGGGGGTGGAGGTGGGGGGCGTGTGTTTCCCAAAGTTCCAACAGGGCACCGTGAGCTGTCAGCAGAGCGCACTTGAAAACTGAGCCGAGACTGAACAGAAGCCTGGAAGGCACAGTCCTCCTTGGACTTGAGAGTGAGCGGGCCGGGCCAGGTGAAACGGGAGAGGGCTCTGGCAGAGGACAAGCGCTCAGTGGAATGTCCATTGTGAAGCGGCCTAAAGGCCAGCTCCCAGGGGAGGGGTATTGTTCAATAGTTCCATCAGACCTAACATCCAGCCTTTTTGTTTTATGGAACAGGGACGAAGCTCACGTCTTCCGTCTGAGAGGGGACGCTGAGATAGAAGGGGGACCTTTGATTGCAGTCAGCTGGAACACTGTATAGATTCCTCCCGGTGGAGCCGGGGTCACAGCAGCATGACCTCCCCGAGAGACTGGTTGGTGAAGCCTCGAAAGCCGTCCCGAAGGAAAGATGAAAAATGGCGCAGAATACACGGGCCAAAAGCGCGGATGAGGAACAGGAATGCTAGTGGTCCTACGAAGGGAAGTAGATACCAGTTCATTTCCTTTAGCCAGTGGGCCCATGAATGTGATGGCCGTTCCCTGATCTTTGCAGCCCTCTCTGTTGGCTTTTGGGCGGCATCCCTGATTGGCCAGACTGATTGACATAGAAACAACACTCTTCCTCCAGAAAGAGGCACAGGCCCCGATCCGCTGTTAGGAGGTCTCGTCCTCTTCTGTTCCGGGGTGACAGCTGCAGTGAGGCTCTCTGGTCCCCAACGTGAGCTAATCTTGGGCAATGTCATCTAGGCTTTCTTGTAGGTCCTGAGACAGGATTTCAAAATACGTTAGAGAGTGGTTAGGCCCCCATGCCAGTCCCGACCCCTGCTGTGATGCCGAGGGTTCTGAGGAGAGGATTATCTGGGTGCCCTTTTGTGTCGGATCTGGTGGGTTACGGGGACAGGCAAAGGCTGATTATCAGGCGGCCACATCTATGCTGTGTGAGAGATAGACGAAGGTCCAGGTTTCTGTCCAGTTGGCGGGGAGACAGGTGTATATGTTCTCCCCACAGAGGAAGGAAGGATCTCTGATCATGGAGACAAGCTGAGAGGTGTAGGGAGAAGAGGTGACTAAAGGGTATGAGGTTCCCTTTCCAGGTTCCACGCTCCAAGCTGAGAGGGTGGTTGCCATGGCGCTACCGATAAGGGTGACAAATGAGTGGGTTGAGGTTCCATTGCAGTGAAAGTGGGAGGGGACGCTAGGATGGGCTGTTATCCAAGGGAAAAGCGAAAGGGAAGGAAAGGAGCAGTTGAAGCCTTGGGCCTGGGTGGTTGGATAAGAAGGAAAACAGACCAGCTGTAGGAAATAACCACTGGCTTCCGGGGAGACCTGGTAGTCAACCCATTGGGACCAATGGCCGTTTGGTAGTATCTAGGTTAACTGTGGTGTGGCCAGCTGATGATGGGAGGTGGCCCATTGATATACTGCCCTGTGACCTTGTAAAGCATAAAGAGGCTTGGGTAATTAGTGGGATGGGTAGAGTGACCCGGAGGGAGGGAGGAACTACCTTAGTAGGAGATAGAATATAAGCACAGAAAAGGAGGGAGGCTTGATTTGCTTGGCCTGTAGGATAATTACCTAGAAGGGTGTCTGCCTTTTTGAGAAACATAGTTCCCTTTCCCTTCTTATAAGCCAGAGTGGTTTTTGCATGGTTCTATCTCTTGTTTGGTATAGGGATGTGGGTAAGGCGAAGTGCTCACTCATTCACCCTCTTCTTCTGGGATGTGGGTAAGGCGGAGTCTGGTGGGCCCGATCTGGTGGCTGTAATCTTAGGTGATGGAGGTGTTCCTGAGACGGGTTTTAGGCTGGAAAGGTGGAACCATGGGAGATGCCCTGATAATATAGCTGCAGTTGGGGCAGTTAAGAGTACCTGATAAGGGCCTTGCCTTCAGGGCCGTGAATTATGATGGATTTCCTTTAAGAGGAGTAGGGGGATGTCTCCTGTAAATGTTGAGGGAAGACCTGATTGGCATGTTCTTCAGTAATTGTCAGATGAGATTTAAAATTCGGACATAGTCTCTGTGGAAGGGAAGTTTCCGAATAAGAAGGGTCTTCCATACATGAGTTCAAAGGGACTAAGAAAGGAGGGTACATGAGGGAATTGCCCTGATGTGCATAAAGGCTAGAGGTACCAGAGTAGTTTAAGGTTCTTTAGTTTCAAGAAGAGCTTAATTATTTAGGTGGGACTTAATTAAGAATTTGCCTTTTCTACCTTGCCTGAAGATTGGGGCTGGTGGGGGATGTAAGTCCCACTGGGTGTTCAGAGTGGAGGAGACCTGTGGAGTCATTTGGGATGTGATTATAGTGAGGTGGGAAGGCTGAATCTGGGAACGATATGCTGAATGGGAGCTGTGTGACCTCAGAGGACTTTCTTTAGGGGAATGCTTCTGCCCAGCCTGAGAAGGTGTCTACTAAAGTTAAGAGAGATTTGGTTTTTTAAATAGGGGGCATGTGAGTGAAGTCAATCTGCCAGTCTTGTCCAGGGATTTGGCCCCTTGACTGATGAGTGGGGAAAGAAGAAGATGTAACCTGTCCTTGGGGAGATACTGAGTAACAAGTGGACCAGGTTTTGGTGGTATCTTGCACTAGGAAGGCTAGGCTGGGACACGTGATGAGGGCTTTAGGAGTTGTAAGTGTATCCTATACGTAGGGAATTGTGAATAGCCCATAAGATATCACGGGCCTGTCCCTGGGGAAGGATATATTTTCCCTGAAATTTTAATCATGGATCTTCCTGAGTGGTCCCAAGAGTTAATAGGGACTGAAGTACCTCTGGAGTGTATTAGGGCGTTATATGGGGTGGAGCTAAGAGTTGGGGAGATGGGGGCTTCCTCTGAGCTGCTGCCTTGGCCTCCTGGTCTGCTTTGTTATTTCCCTTTATTACGGGATCATTCCTGACTCAGTGTCCTTTGCAGTGTATGACTCTTAAGAAGACTAAAAAACGTGAGAGAGGTGCCTAAATACCAAAGGGGGAGAGAGGTTCCTAAATGCCAAAGGGGGAGAGAGGTTCCTAAATGCCAAGCAGGAAGACCTGTGAGGCTTTCAATGATAGTGGCAAGGCCTGGGAATGAGTGGTGGGAATGAAGAAAGTCTGGGCTCAGATATAAGGACGTAGGCAACAGGAGAGCCTGGGTGGGGCTGCTTTAGCTCACTGGGAGAGAAGGGGTCCCTTTGGACATCAGGGGTGATCAGGTCCTGACTCAGTGGACAACACAAACCTTCTACCCACTCACAAATAACCAGCTTCAGCCAAAAAGTAAACAACCAGCATTTGCATTTATGAACACACTTTAACCACACTCTTACTTTCAAGAAAATATACATTCAACAAAGTATAAGAGACCTTCTGTAATAAAAACTAAGAGCAGGCGAAATAAAACATGTCTAGCAATCAATGTTTCAGTATTGTATACTATTTTAAAATATTTAGATGTTTATCATTTTACCCAGCAATGCTCCAAAACCTTTAAGCTACCAAAGATTTTGGAAAATTATGTGTAGGCATATGAGGCTGGAGAAAAAGTGGAGGGGGGGGGAGGGGGAGAGAGCAGGCCCAGCAGCCTGTTCCCAGGCCTCTAGCCACTTGGACTTAAAACTGCCACATTTTCCCTTAGAGATAACATGCTGAGGTTTGGGTGATAATGAGTTCAGCTTCTGATAGTAGCTGGGCTGTTAAGTAAGCGTTAGTAGTGTTTCAGTAAAGAAAGTTGTTCTTTGGGAAGGGGGATGGGGGGTGAGAAGGCACTGAGGTCAGAGCAGTTTTCAGAGCATTAAAGGGGAAAGAATGTGGCCTTGAGATCCAAAGGCTCGGTGAGGGGTCCCTTCGCTGTATCCTAGAGGGGCTTTGCAAGAAGACTGAAGTTGGGAACCAGAGTCGAGAGAACCTAGCCAGCCCGAGAAAGGAGAGTATTTCTTGTCCAGAAGAGGGAACATCATGGAGGAGATACGGAGATAAGGCTTTTACAGCCCAAGGAATGGCATCCTGGGGTGAGAGAGTGAACCGAGGCAGGTGACTGGGCTTGGGACAACTGGGCTTCATGAGGGGATGTACTAGGCATTGGGGTAGAATAGAAAAGAGTGAATGAGGGTATTTAGTAAGATGCAGTGTAGAGGCGAGGTGGCTAATGGCTGTGACACTAATTTGTCAACCCCATAATAGAGACTGAGGAGGAGACAAGGGTCCCAGTGAATTCAGGAAGGACAGAATAAGTGGCCCCAGTCAATTGAAAAGGAGATCGGCTTACCTGTCACCCCAATCATTACCTGAGGCTCTGTCCTGGGGATGTAACTCTGTGGGGCCTTGTCAGGGCCGGGCAGCTTCAGTCAGTCTTCGGTGTCATTTGAAGCAGGGCCCGGAGGAGGCTTAGCCCCTGACTTGCCCTCAGTAGGAGGAACGGCACTTCATTTTGGTTCATGAGGTGGTGGCTAGGAGCTGGAAGGCCTCCTTCTGGGCCTCAGCCTGGGCCTGATCTCATTTTTGTTTTTGGATTTAGGTTCCTCATCCCTATTATTAAGGTGTTAAAGGCCAGGTTAACGAGGCCTTTTTGAGGGGTTTGTGGACCTCTGTCTATTTTTCGAAGTTTATGGTGTGTGTGTCAGGGGCTGCTTGGGAGATAAAAGGGTGTTCAGAAGAAGGGCTCCCTCAGGGGAGGTGGAGTCTAAGGTGGTAAGTTTCTGTAAGGCCTCTGTGAGGCGGGAGAGGAAGAAAGCTGGGTTTTCCTTGAGGCCCTGAGTGATTTCATTAAATTTGTCATAATTGACCACCTTATGGGCAGCCTTTCTGAGTCTGACAATGAGAAAGGTGATTATATGGCTACAGAGCCGGCGCCTTGGGGAAGAAACCTGATAGTCCCATCTTGGGTCAGTTCCGGGGACTCCGTCAGCGCCAGCCGGGTTGGCCATCGAGTCCTGTCTATGGAGGGCCTTGCCATGGTGCTGAGCTGCTAGCCAGATGCGCTCCTTCTCCTCGGGGGGAGAGAGGAGGACAGGAGGACATAGATGTCGTGCCAGACCAGGTCATAGCCCTGGGTCAGGTATTTAAATTCCGTAGTAAAGGTGGTCGGGTCGGTGGGAAAGACCTGAGATGCCTCTCAATCCGTGTGAGGTCAGACACAGAGAACAGGCGTGGACGCGGACAATCCCTCAGTTCCTGCTGCCTCCCTCAGGGGTGGGATGGGCGCGGGAATAGAAGAGGCTGTTGAGGAAGGTGGTCTTTGGGTGGCCCAAGAGCAAGTGTCAGGGGGGAAAAGGCTGTCTTAAAGCTTGTATTCTTGGGATTTGGGCTCTCAGGGGCCAGGGAGAAGGTGGTTGCTGGTTAGCAAGGTCTGTGTCTTGGGATCTACTGCAGGTGAGGGAAGGGATGTGTAAGGGGATGGAGGTCGGTGGTCTGCTGAGTCAAGAGTAGATTCAGAATCAGAAGTGTTAGGATAAGATGTTTTGTGTGAAGGAGAAGGTAGAGCAGGGCTGAGAGAGAGGGTTGGGACGGAAGGGTAAAAAAGGCCTGGACGTAGAGAATCTCTGACCATTTTCCATTGCAGTGACAGCAATTATCTAAACTGCACAATGTGTTAAAATGGAAAGTCCTGTTTTCAGGCCATTGAGACTTATTATCTAGTTTATGTTGTGGCCAAACAGTATTACCAAATAAAATGAGGGCCTTGGGCCTGATCTCCCCGTGAGTGTGCAGAGGGCGTGTGGCGTGGCCCACGAGAGGAAGAGTGAGTGACAGATCACAAATCGCAAGGTGACTGTTTAGGGCAGGCGGCCCCGCTGCTAAACAAATCACCACAGAAACGAGGGCTGACCCTCTGGACTGGGCGTCCCCAATCCAGAAGGATCTGAGACTGAATGGCTGAGGAGTCTTCTGGGCTAGTGCTAGGGCTTTTGAGACGAGAGACTCTGAGAAGTCAGTGAGAGAGTGTGGGCAGAAGACTCGGGATGAGGGGAATTGTGGGACGTCACTCACCTGGAGAAGACTGGCCCGTGTGGGATGGAGCGTCAGCAATGGAGAAGGAGAGGTTCCCAATCTGGAGTCCTCCTCGGCTGGCTGGGGGGTGGGTGGGGGGTGTGTGTGTGGCGGGGGTGGGGGGGCAGTATAAGGGCAGGAGGCCTGATCATGGCTGGCAATGGAGTCACCTGAGTAGGATTCGGAGGTAAGCCCAGGTCGAGCTGCCGCTGCCTACTGCTCCCCGAGTAGCAAACTCGGGGTGACTGAAGCCGAGGCGATGGCTCCCCTTCCCTGTGGAGTTCTCCCGGGTTTTGGCACCAAATGTTAGGACGCCCAGGGAGGACCGCACGAGGCCAGATGGTGAGGGGTTACGAATTCATTCGCTCATCCGCACACCAGGTGGCTGAGCCGGGGTGGCTCCAGCCCCAGTGATGGAGCCAGCGGTTTTTGAAGGACTCTGGGCGGGCTTTTTCTGGGTGGAGACTTCCCTGTGCAGTTCCGGATTCTGGGCTGTCCGGAGGGGAGAGAAGATGGTCTTAGCAAGTGGATGGTGGTCTAGGCAAGTGGAATGTCCATTGAGAAGCGGCCTAAAGGCCAGTTCCCAGGGGCGGGTATTGATTCAGTTGTTCGATCAAAGCTAACATACACTAGGTAGTTAAAGGTTAGCAACTTTTCCTTACATTTGGAAAAATACTTTTCTGTTTATTTTTATAAATGGAAGATAAGGACTTAGTTTAAAAACGCACACACTCTTTTCATCTTTTCCAGAAAGCAAATAGGAAAGAGTTAAATTACACCTCCATGCTAAACAGACTTGGCTAAGCCACTTCCTCAGAAGCCCTGTGATGAGAAGCTCGGAGAGCAACCCCATGCCGCCCATGACACCAGGCGTCACTGCAGGGCGATCCTGTCGCCACAAGTTAAACGTCTTCCCGGCTCTCGTTGCCAGGTGGAATGACGGACGTCCTACAATGGCTCACCTGACTCAACTTCTGCCTCTTACTCTCACTCCCTCACTCCCCTCCCCAACCCTCACTGCTCTATGAACTCTGACCGATGGTGTGCGCGTGCTCCCTCTCACCTCAGGGCCTTTGCACATTCTGTTCCCTGTACAGGGGAGACTTTTTCCTCTCTGCCCTTGACCTTATTAACTCCTCCCAGGGTCTCAACTCAGAGGTAACTGACTCAAGGAAGTCTCACCTGGCACCTGACTGTCTGGACCAACAGAGTCCCCATTTATGCCCTTTGCTACCTCCCAATGCCTTCCTTCTTAGCGCTTACTAGTGTTATTTTCTCCTGCGAGGCTGAGCGCTCTTTCACCTTCAGCTCTTCGCATAGTGCCTGGAGTTCAGCAAGTGCCCGCTAAGAGCGCGTTGGTAAATGAGTGTGTGATCTGACCAGAATCCACAGCTCTCGCTGGGATTGCAGGGTGGCTGTGACGGCTCCACAGGAAACATTTCCTTCATATTTTGGGATCTCACATCTCCCTTTTTTCTTTCTAATCAAATGATGTGAATATCCAATCACATGACAGGATTTGTAAATATTTTCACACCTGGGCATTACCTGATTTGGATTGATCTTCACACCGTACCATAGGAGTGTTTCCTAGGAACACGTGAAGCTTCTCGGAGAAACGGGCAGATCTTTCTCTCCCTTGTCCCCTGCAGTGGTCCGTTAGAATAGAAGTGTCCCCAGGATCCCTGTGGCAGGCACACTCTCGGGAGTCCTAGCCATCGCAGGACAGTATCTCAGCATCACGAAAGTCACGAAGCACTCAGGAGTTTAGCTCATGAGAAGGTGCACTTTAGAAAACAATGTGCTCTCTGCAGAGGAAATGGTCATCGTGGAGGGAAGGCTGGTCTTAAATTTACCCGAAATCCCATCCTGGAAAGCTCTGAGGACCTGGTTTAACTGCCTCTTGCCTGGTGGAGCCTGGAGCTCAACGAAGTTGAATGCTGACCCCTCCTCTCCCCTCCCCCACCCCAGATTCATCCTGGGTGTGAAGGAGCTGGCACAGGTCCCCAGAGGTAGTTACTATCCCAGCTTCTCCAGAGGCAGCGGCTGCGGGAGCTTCTTGCTCTGAGGTGGCACTGGCACCCTGGCACCACAGCGGGGCGCCAGCGCTCTCCCCACCGGCCGCCGCACCTGGGACCCCCAGGCTTGTTCAGGAAGCTGGGTAGGAACTGAAGTGGCTTGTCCTCTGGGTCCAGAGGGGGGGTGGGGGGAATGGGGGTAGGGGGAGCGGGGGGTGGGGGGGAGCAGTCTCAAGAGTGATAGGTAATAGAACTGATTTCACACTGGTGGTTTACTCCTTCTTATAATACTCACATTTTACCTCCTTCCTTCTTTGAACTCTGCAATCTGCTTTGTACAAGCACTAACCCCTTAGTTTTGTAATGAGATTTCAATGAAAAACCCTGTGTCTATAAAAAGTTAGCGCTTGCGCCCTGGCGGGGTGGCTCGGTTGACTGGAGCACTGTCCTGTGCACCAAAAGGTAGCAGTTCACTCCCGTCAGGCACGTGCCCAGGCGCAGATTTGATGCCCAGTCGCCCGATAGGAGAGGCAACCAATGGATATTTCTCTCTCTGTCTCTCTCCCTTCCCCTCGCTCTTAAAATCAATAAACATATCCTCAGGAGAAGCTAAAAGAAAAAAAGTTAGCACTCATATTATTGTTCACTTATTTTTTAAATTTAAATGCTTTATTGTTTTAAGTATTACCTAAGTCTTGCCCTAGCTGGTTTGGCTCACTGGATAGAGCGTCGGCCTGGGGACTGAGGTGTCCCAGGTTCGATTCCGGTCAAGGGCACGTACCCTGGTTGCCGGCACATCCCCAGGAGGGGGTGTGCAGGAGGCAGCTGAACCATGCTTCTCTCTCATTGATGTTTTTAACTCTCTATCCCTCTCCCTTCCTCTCTGTAAAAAATCAATAAAAATATATTTTTTAAAAAATAAAGTATTACCTAAGTCTCATTTTTCCCCATTGACCTCTCTCCAGCTGCTCCCACTCTCCAGCAGAGACCCTCAACCCCTTGCTGTCTGTGCCCATTGGTTATGCTCATATGCATGCACACAAGTCCTTTGATTGGTCTCTTATTCCCCCTCCCCCGCCTTCCCTCATAGGTTGGATGGTCTGATTGATGCTTCTCTGTCTCTGGATCTGTTTTTGTTCATCAGTTTATATTGTTCATTATCTTCCACAAATGAGTGAGATCATGTGATACCCTATCAAACTGGCTTATTTCGCTTAGCATAATGCTCTCCATTTCCATCCATGCTGTTGCGAATGGTAAGAATTCCTTCTTTTTTACAGCAGCGTAGTGTTCCATTGTGCAGATGTACCACAGTTACAGACTTCACTGTAATAACAAAATCAATCAGTCTCAACCAGCCTCACTTTTTAAAGAAGAGCAGCCCTATTAGTGGTGTGAATGCTTTATTGATGTGTAGGAAATTACAGTCTCTTCTTTTCGCTAGAAATGTGTCTCATTTCAGCAGAGAAATGTTTTGCTATCTGATACAAGTAAATCACTTTATGCCAATTCAAGGTTATAAATAAGAGCAGTGTTTTTAATATTGAAATCTTCTAGTATCTATATATATAAAAGGCTATCCGTCCGACTGGTAACTATGACACACACTGACCACAGGACAGACACCCAACACAGGAGCTGCCATGTTGTGCACTGGTCATTTAAAAATAAACAGCACCTCAGATCAGGCGCTGACAAACCAAGACCTGGCTTTCCCCAAATGGGACACAGGCCCCACCACCACCCGGAGTGACACCCCACCAAATCGCAGCCAACACTGCCAATACCTTATGGTACAAAATGTGGCCCACAGCCCAGCCCAGCCCAGAAATGGTCGCTGTGGGCACCAGGTAATGACATCATGTAGCAACTCCCAGCTTCCTCTCCCTAGCCACTAGCCTCCTTGGAGTTTCTTCAGCCCAGGAACCCGACTTGCTTTATAGTCAGGTGCAAACATTTTACAGTTTAACCAAATGTCTGTGAAGCATTTTTCTGTGCCTTATCTCATTTGATCCTCACAGAAGTCCTGGAGTAGGTAGATAGGAGACTTGGTAGAATCCTATTTTCTTTTCATTAGCCAGAAAATGGAGATTTAGAAAGTTTAGAAACTTGACCCGACTGAAAAGGAGTAAGAAATGGTGGAACTTGAAAATTACTTCAGCTGAAACCGGTTTGGCTCAGTGGATAGAGCGTCGGCCTGCGCACGCAAGAGTCCCGGGTTCGATTCCAGTCAGGGGCATGTGCCTTGGTTGCGGGCACGTCCCCGGTGGGGGGTGTGCAGGAGGCAGCTGATCGATGTTTCTCTCTCATCGATGTTTCTAACTCTCTATCCCTCTCTCTTCCTCTCTGTGAAAAATCAATAAAATATATTTAAAAAAAAAAAAAAAGAAAAAAAAAAAGAAAATTACTTCAGGTTTTTTCACTGCGCAGAATATAGTCAAACACTGCTGCAGTTAAATATCTTACTTTTTGTTCTTCCTGCATGATCTACAATAATAATCTGCTTCATGTTGATATTTACTGCTGTGTTGCTGACAATTACCTGAAAGAAAAGTTGGGGTGCTTCACTGGGCTGGAAAAAGTTTAGCTAAATCAGAAAGCAGGTCTAATTAAGCAAGTTTATCTACATATATAAAGTTCTCGCTGGCGCCAACTACATGCATGTGTTTCCATCTGTCATTGTTGATCGTGAATTTGGTTGACACTTTTATTATAGAGGAAGGGCGAATAGCAATATTGAAATATTTCTTCTGATTAATTTCCTTTCAATATGCCTGAATCTGTGCACTGGGACACTAGTATTTAAATAAAATTCTGTCTTCAGGTATTTAACACTAAGCTTTCAGAGCCTTAGTTTGCCTATCTATATATATAAAAGCCTAAGCGACTATTTGACCATTCGACCAGTAGCTATGATGTGCACTGACCACCAGGGGGCAGACGCTCAACACACAGGCATGGAAACATGGAACAGACTGATGAATCTCAGAGGAAAAAGGGAAGGAGTGATGGTGGGAAGAGATTAACCAAAGATCTTACATGCATACTAGAGGCCCAGTGCATGGATTCATGCACCAGCGGGGTCCCTCTGCCTGGCCTGCAGGGATTGGGTTGAAACTGGCAGTCCGACATCCCCTGAGGGGTCCCGGATTGTGAGAAGGCACAGGCCAGGCTGAGGGACCCACCAGTGTATGAATCTGTGCACTGGGCCTCTAATTCTATATAATAAAGAGCTAATATGCAAATGGTCATCACGCCCTCATGCCGTAACAGCTCAGACATGCAACACTGGGGAGAGAGGATTGGGGACCAGCCAGGCACAAATGAGCTCACAAGAGAGGAATGGGGACCAGCCAGGCTGCGGCCCAGGAGAGTGACAAGCTGCCTGCCCTGCGGTCCTGGGTGCCAGCGGCTGCGGCCTGAGCAAAGCCGCCCACCCATGGTCCCCTGCAACTGCGGCCGGCCCGGGCAAAGCTGGCCTGGGTCCTGGGTGCCTGTAGCTGGCCAGAGGGAGGGAATGCTGGGTCCCGGGTGCTGGGTGAGGCAGAGGTGACTAGGGTCGATCAGGCCAGCAGGGAAGCAGTTAGGGGCAATCAGGCAGGCAGGCAGAGGTGGTTAGGGGTGATCAGGCAGGCAGAGATGGTTAGGGGCAATCAGACAGGCAGGCAGAGCAGTTAGGGGTGATCAGGCAGGCAGGTGAGTGGTTAGGAGCTAGCAGTCCCAGATTGTAAGAGGCAGTCAGACATCTTTCGAGGGGTCCCTGATTGGGAAGGGTGCAGGCTGGGCTGAGGGACACCCCTGCCACCCGTGCATGAATTTTGTGCACTGGGCCTCTAGTATAAAATAAGAGACTTGGAATAATAAACTTTGTTTCTTTATAAAAGGCTTTACAAATCTAGGATTTGAATCCACCTCCATCCTGAGCCACCTCCTCAGGCACGTGTGGGAGGAGGTACTTTCTGTCCCTGAAACTCCCTGAGTCATATCTGAACTCTGATGTGCAATGCAGTCACAAAGCGAGAAGACAACCAACCCTCAGGAACCTCCAAATACTGTCGGTTATTACATATAAGGCACACTCATGCATCAATTTAACACACATTTAGAGTCTCTACCACTGCTCGCTGCTATCTAACAGTCTCTTCGCACCTTTGGGAACCTGGTAAACAAGAGCACTGCTTCAAGGGATTGTAGGGGAGGAAAATGATGCGTCCTCTATCTTTCTGAGTTTTTAGCCGAGATCTCTGTAAAAACAACAACACGTTAACAAGAGAAAAACAAGAAGTTTATATCAGTCCATGGTGCCTTAGAATTCAGGATAAAATACCATCTTCGTAGGGAATGGAGAGGGGACATGTAGCCTCTTAAGGGAGAGTAAATAATTGTTAGGAAAGGGGAGCAGGACCTTAGAAGAAGTGATGAGAGATGTGAGAGCCGGTGATATTGCTTGCCTGGTGCCAGTTTCCGGCCTGCTCCCAATGGCAGTTCAGTCATTCCTGGTTGATGGAGCGCTTACGGAGGAGGTTAATGATGGCTGAGTCACTTGGGGAAGTTCTGTCTTTGGGTAGATGAAGGGGATTCAGAGGAAGCCTCTCCCTGCATTTTCTATTTTTCAAATGCCTGTTGCTCAAAATCGTCAGTGGACCAAAGTGATAGATTTGGGGGTGGCATATTCTGCTACCCTTCAGGGTCATGGCAAAGAAGTTTCTAGAAATAGGAGTTGGAAGTGAGAACACTTGAGGATGTATATTTTGTTTGGTATTCTAGAATTTAACCATTGCTACCATACTGGAAATAGACAGACCTGACCAACACCAAACCTGGAAATCAAGGAAGCAGAGTTTAAAACGCTAACCTTCCTCTGATCGTCTTCATTGGCGGCCTGCTGCTCGTGGTCTTGAGTAACCCCTTACGGCTTTCTGAGGCTCGGCGTGTCCTCAGGTCCCTTTATAAAGCGCCCTGATCTTATTTAATAAGAGTCCGCTCCGAGGAAATCTCATTGGCGACTTCCAGACTGCACAGAGAGGACTGTTTCTGTGGTCTCCTAAAACTTCCCCAGGGGGAGGGGCAGAATCTAGAGGCGCTGCCTCGGAGCCTCTGCTTCTGCCATCCCTGAGCTTCCACCGTTCTTATTAGCAGCCTTACAACTGGCAAACACCTTAGAGAGACATTAACTTAAAGCTCAGGGCGTGCTATGTTTTCATTTGCCCATTCATTAATTTATTTTAACAACCAAACATCAAGTATTTACTTAACTTTTTTAGAATCTACTCTGTGCTAGGCGTTCCTTCCTCAGGAGGTACACAGATGGACCATGCGGATTTTGAGAACCATGTAGCATGATAGACTAGATAGAATAAGAGCAAGAGCTAACATTTACTGCGTGGACGCAAGGAATCAGGCTCTTTGAAAACAGTGCATCTATCATCTCATTAAATACTCATAATACCTTAAAACCATAGATATTATTAGTAACACCTATTTCAAAAATGAAAAAACCTATTTATTTAAAGAAAATGACATACTTGCCTTAGGTCACACAGCCCATCAGCATTTGAATACATATAAGTTGACTCCAGAGGCTGCACCATACATGCTAGGCTGTAGAACAATAATGATAATGATGGCGGTGATGGCGGTGATGGTGATGATGATGCTGGTGGTGATGATGGTGGTGCTGGTGAAAGTAGTGTGGTGATGGTGAAGATGCTGGTGTTATCATGATGGATGATGGTGATTACGATGTATGCTAGTGATGATAATGATGATGGTGATGATGGTGATGAATGATGGTGATGATGATGGTGGTAATGGTGATGTCAACATAAATTTAGACCTTCCAGTATTTTTTTTTCTCACTAGTAACCACAATCCCCTGTGGTGAGAAGCATTCCCCCCGTTGAGATATTTGCATATACACATAGCCATGGACACAGGCGAAGGCCTGGGGTGGGGCAGGGGCGTGGTGAAGGGGGTATAGGGGGGGAAATGAGGGACATCTATAATACTGTCAATAATAAAAAATAACAAATTAAAAAAAGAAATGTGAGACTCTAAAGTTAATAAAGTTGATCAAAAGATATTCAGTCTCTAAGTGACTGAGCTGGAACTAGAAGAGAAGTCTCTCTCCACTCTTGTGGGTGCCTCTAATATGACAGAAGCCACAGAGAAATAAGTATGACAAGCTGTGGAAATTTGGAAGTGGGAATCAAGGAGGAAACAGCGGCCTTAGCAGGCAGGGCTCTGGAGGTCCTGACAAGGAAACTGGCATTTATACTGGCAATGGGCAATCTTTAAAAGGTTAAGCAGAAACAAATGAGATGACCTGAGTGTTATATTAACAGGATTCTTCCAGTTCTTGACTTGAGAATAGACTCTAGTAGAGCAAGGACAAAAGCAGAGGGGCAAGGTAGGAAGCTTTCATAATAATCCGGACTAGAGGTGATGCTAGCGTGAGGTGGTGGCTGGAGGGGTGGGAAGAAGTGGTTGCATTCTGATGATATTTAAATTCTGGATATATTTTGAAGGTAGAGTTACCATTATTACCTGAAAGACCAGATTTTGAGGGTGAGAGAAAAAGAAGAATCTATATAAGTTAATTGTAAGAATGGAGTTGCCTTAAGAAAGTTCTGTTTCTTTAAGACAAGCCAGAAAGATTTTGGAGGAAGTAGTTTAGAGAGATGTTTGTCAGGAACTTTGGAGGTGGTAGGCTTAAATGTCAAAGCCAATTAAATATGCAGGGTTGGGGTTTAGGAGAGAGGCTCAGATGGATATATAAATTTCTGAATCATCAGCCAATAATAGGTTGTTATATACAACTAGAGGCCTGGTGCATGAAATTCGTGCACAGGGTGTGTGTGTCCTTCAGCCCAGCCTGCACCCTCTCCAATCTGGGACCCCTCA
The DNA here is from genome assembly GCF_951640355.1 of Cnephaeus nilssonii. Classification (NCBI taxonomy): domain Eukaryota; kingdom Metazoa; phylum Chordata; class Mammalia; order Chiroptera; family Vespertilionidae; genus Cnephaeus; species Cnephaeus nilssonii. The sequence continues at coordinate 69,947,550 of NC_137086.1, read as the reverse complement.
AGGGATGTCTGACTGCCGGCAGTTGGACATCCCTCTCACAATCTGGGACTGCTGGCTCCCAACTGCTCTCCTGCCTGCCTTCCTGATTGCCCCTAACTGCTTCTGCCTGCCAGCCTGATCACCCCCTAACCACGCCCCTGCCAGCCTGATTGATGCCTAACTACTCCCCTGGCAGCCTGATTGCCCCCAACTGCCCTCCCCTGCAGGCCTGGTCACCCCTAACTGCCCTCCCCTGCAGGCCTGGTCCCCTCCCCAACTGCCCTTCCCTGCAGGCAATCTTGTGGTGGCCATCTTGTGTCCACATGGGGGCAGCCATCTTTGACCACATGGGGGCAGCCATCTTGTGTTGGAGTGATGGTCAATTTGCATATCACTCTTCTATTAGATAGGATTAAGGTAATACCCATTGCAATGCCAGAAAAACACTGCCCTTAAGGAACAGAGCTGAAACTTAAACCCCAAAACTTCCTGGCTTAAGTGAATAAAACTTCATAGTGGAGAGTGGGGAGAGGGTTGGGGGAGGGGTTCCCACAGTCACGCAGGGACCTCAGTTAATAGAGGTGTTTCAGTTGGTATCATCACCCCGTTGGTATGCAGAAAAGCAAGTGATGCCAATAGAAACTTTTTGAGGAGTAAAGTTCACTTCTGTTAATATTCCATTGTCAAGAAATAGATGAGTGATCACAATAATGTGTGAGGAGAACTTGGAACTATAGTGTCTGGCTGGGTGGTTTTTCCCAAAGAGCAGCTCTGCACTGAGGAGTGGAAGCACTGCTCTGGCAGCCAGCGGACACCTCCTACCGGGAGCACCGAGCCACCACGGAGTGATGCAGAAGGAGGAGGGTCAAGGACTGAGCCTAGGACATGCTAGACTTGCAAGTTACGGAACTGCTAAAAGTCTAGTAAAAAAGACTGAGCATGAACATTGAGAAAACAAGGGGGAAGTTCAGATGAGTGTCTTGTCTTGTCCAGGAAGTCAAATAGAGTACTTCATGGACTGGTGAGTGAATAATGGCTTCAAGTGCTAATGGTAGGTCAAGGCGTTTGAGTGAGAAACATGGAAATTTGGGACCTTAAGAAGAATGATTTCTGTAGAGCTATAGATATAAAAGCCTGACAGGCTCAAGAGAGAAATAGGGAGAAAAGTTGGAGATAGTGAGCGTAACATCTATTTCAAGGGATTTTATTATCTGGGAAAAGAAATAAAAAAGGACAATAGCCAGAGTGAAACATGGGATCAAATAAAGAAACATTTACAAAGATTGGAGAAATAGAAGCATATTTGTATAGTGACGGGAACGATCAGATTAAAAGTGGAAAAAAGGAATGACTTAGAAGAGAAAAAGGGAAACTGCTTAAGCATTTTTCTGGTTGGATGAGTGAGATGGCATCCAGTGTGCTGGTGGAGGGGTAAGGCTTGGCAAAAAGAAAGGACAGTTTATCCACAGCAACACGAAAGGAGGGCCACATACAGGTTGGTGAACATTTGTGATGAGAGCATTTTAATAAGTGCTTCACTGCTTGGAATTTTCAGTGAGAGTGAGAATAGGGAAAGAGGCATTGGAGATTTGAAGAGAAAAATGAAAATATGTAATATTTGTCAAGGAGAATGGAAGAGAAAATGGAACAGAATTAGAGCACACTCGAGGTTAATGACCATGCGTATGCAATGGGGCCAGTCAGCTCAATGTGTATGTTATGCATCTACATTTTCCTGTAGAGGCACAGGCATGCCTGGGCACAGAGCAGATGCATCCGCCTTGTGGGGCCACCAGGCAGTTAGGAGAGAGCAAGGCAGGTGAGCGCTTGAGTAAGACAGGGGCATAATGGAGGTGCATGGCATTGACGTCTGGTAGGAGCAAGGGCTGGCGTGTGTCATGGAGTCAAAGATGGATGCAGTTAGGGCATGGAGGGAGTGAACTGGAACAACAAGGGGAAGTGAACATAAAATGTTAAACTTTGAATTTATTTATGAATTTGTTTATTTTTTGTATACTTTGGTTTTTGAAAGGCTGAAAAAGGTTAATGTAAGTAATTTGTAAAATATGTGAATACATTGATTTATTCATTCAACAAGTGATTATTCAACTGAACATTTTTAGACTTTGTGATAGACATTCATGAAGTTTTAATTAATGAAACTCATTTTCTCATGGATTGGAATAAATCTTAGATGGTAACCCAAGCTTGAAGAAAGTTCTGACTCCAGAAGCAAATGAACAGCCTATAAAATGCTGGTCTTATAAACTCAAATTTATAAACTGGTGTAGATCACAAGAGGTTTTTGCCAGGAACACAGCGTTGGATTTCTTTAGAATTCTGTACTTGAGTAAAATGTGCTATTTGTATTAAATAGTAACTTATCCTTAATAAGAACTATACAAATTTAGAGTAAGATTGAACCACCATAAAGTGCTGAATTCAGTAAAATATTTCCAGATAATTTCTAGTGCTTCATCTGCGTTAGATCCGCCCAGCTATAAAACATCGCCCTGACCTTGCTCTGGGAACCTACCTCCTCTGGGTCAGAGGCGCTGCTTAAGTTAGTGCTGTCAATCCTGGAATTCTGAGGGGTGTAGTATGGAGCGCTTAGTTGCTTACAAGGTAATGCATGGATGGCTTCCTTCCTTATCTGCATGCCTGGCACCCACAGCACTGCCCTCCCCTCGAGGGGTGTGCTGCCTCTAGAATGAGAGCTGATGGAGCAGATGCCCTGGGGTTGATGGAATGGTGGCACAAGTCAGTGCTCAGCCAGTTGTATCAGACATTCCTTTGAGGCTAGTAGGGGTGGTTTGATAAATTTAAGAAGTTTATTTATAGATTAAACAGTACATTAGACATGGACTGTACATAAGAAAGGTTAAAATGGGGAATAGTTTGGGGATCTTGAACAGATTAATTCAATTTACATTATAGTCAAACCTCATTTCTAGAACATCTCCCATCACAGAAAAAATGTCCAAAACTTCAGTTTTCGACCTGACCACCCTTTCATGCTGATACCTCAGCAAGACAAAAATCATCTCTCAGGCAACAAAGAAAGGAGAGAATGTTTTTGTTGCTGGTGAAATCAATGATTAGCACAATGTTAAAACTAAAGAGGCATCAAGAGTGCTGATGTTGCTGAGGGTGTGAGAGTGCTCACAAAACAACCACAGGCAGTTGGAGAGGCGGGAGAACTGTTGTTGATTGGATAAACGAAAAGCAGTTAGTGGTGACAGCATTTCCCAGGCAGTGATAGACAGGTATTTGAATGAGAGGAAAAAATTAGAGTGGCCTTGATGTGCTGTCTGGTCTTTTCTGAGAGCATTCTTTTTTATTCCGTTTGCCATTTTGTTTCGTGCAGCTTCATCTAAACTCTCTTTCAGTCTTTTTTGCCTGCTTTTCTTATCTTTAAAAAGTATCCAGATAAAGAAAAGGAAATTGATCTGTTTTGATAGGGGCAGAAATAGAACATTGGGGATCAGGTATAATTGTAAGAAATATTAACATGCTCTGTTAACTGTGATTGTTCTGTTCTGAGTAAAGAAAGGACATTCTAAGCTGGCTGGGAGATGCACGCAGGCCCTGGGAGCTCAGCTGGAGATGCAGCCCATCCTCCCCATCAGGGAGCTGCGTGTTATCATGGGAAGATTAACCAGTTAAGTACCACGTGCCCAAAACAGAAACCATGCCCACACCTCACGATATTTTGAATCTAATTTAAAAAGTCAATTTGCAATGAATATAAAAATAAATATATTACTCACAATTCGGGCGTTCTTGAATATTTTCAGCTGAAAACTCACAAAAAATGATTTTAAAGTTGGTCAGGGTTGCCACTTAGGGAAAACATTTTTCTATAGCCGCGGGGGGCATGTGAGGAAGGTCCTCGGCTTGTGTCTACAGATGCTTATGGCGTACAATGGGTTAGCAACCTTGTTGTTGAAACCAGAGCTGCTAGCCCTGCTCTTTGAAAACCCCAACCCTTTGCATACCCCAGGCCTTTGCAAACTGCCAGCCGCATTACCTGTAAACTGCCCATTTTGCATACCCATTCTTATCCTCTTTGCCTACTGCCCCAGGTACTCTCTGTCCTTCTACTCTATGCAGGCAGCTGGCTTATGGGGGGGATGCAGAGCAGATGTTTGTGGCTGACCTGCTGCTCTCCCATGCTGCGGGCAGGATTGGAATAAACGCTCATATAGGATTCAACCCTGTCTCTGCCTAATTGGCTCAAGTAGTGACAGGCAGCCCGGACCCATTGATTATCTGTTTATAATTTAATACGCAAGTCCTAGCTTAGAACTGACTTTTTCTACTAGGGAGTCCTGGGGGGTATCCTCACTCATGGCTTCCCACTGCAGGGGGACAACAAGTAATTTTCTTTCTGTCCTTCTAAGTTCTTCTGGCCGAACTAATAATCACATTAAAATCAGAAAAAGTAACAGAAGAAAATAACAACACTTACTACATATGTACATGCAGGTGTCCCATAAAAATATGGGGTCTGAGGATATACTGGGCAGTTAAAGCTCAGATGCTATCTTGAGCTGAGGGGGGGTGTATCGGGGCCTGAGACTTCAAAGGGCAGAAAGGCCATCCACATGGTGATGGAAAAGCAAAGGTTTGGTAAGCAAATGCTTGCTGGGCCATCTTCACAAGGACACAGGGAGGACTGAACAAATGGGCTCGCCGGTTCCTCAGGGTCTAGTGTTATATTGTAAATCAGAAGACGCCGTAATCAATAAGCCAAATTTATTTGGAGTCCTGTTTCGCTAGCACTAGTGGGCCCAGAGGAAAATCTTGCTTCTCAAATTCTGGGGCCCAATATGGTGGAAGTCTCCCTTATTTATATGTTTTTCAGCTCTTTGTTTTCCAAATTAGGAATGAGACTTCCGGACCTTCTGAGAAAAAGTCCTGTGTGCTGGGACAGGCCATGAGACCATATCTCAAGGCCTGGCCTGGCGCCAGCACTGACAACTCTGTCTGGGGCATGGTTTATGGCCTCTCTGGAATGGGAGTAGTCTTATTTTTCCCTATTATTTAAGCAAGCAAACATTTACAGAAGCCAGAATATCAGAGTTAAATTTTAAACAGCAGTTTTTACTCAAGATGGAGGTTACTCTGCTTCACTATCATGTAGTTCATAGTAAACACATGACCTGTGACGACAGTTCCCTGCTGGAGCATCCTGTTAGGCAGTTAAGAGGAAGGTAAAAGGCTTTTCCTGCGATTTCAGTTTTGAAAAAAACCAATATCCCAAAAGACACATTTTGGATGGCAAACTCTGCTTTTCACCCCCTCAGGTGAACGGAATGTGTGGTACACCAAAGGCGACTCATCTTGGGGTGCTTCTGGAGTTGTGGACCAGTTTCAAAGCAAGTGACGAGTTTTCCAGAATATCCTTCTTTTCTCTCCGATATAATTAGCAAAATAGAAGTTTACCACCTCACCGCTTGGTGTGCCAGTGCATGTCCATGGTGTTAGCCAGCGAGCAAAGCCACCTGCAGCAAGACTGAAGCAAGCACAGCCTCAGGCAGTCACACGGTCCTGGTTCCCACTGTGTCCCCTGGTCCCAGAGCCCAGACTCAGCAGAGAGAGCCCCTCTTCTCTCTTCTGTTTTTTTTTTTCTAAACAAATGTGAAACTCTACTATGAGATTCATAATTTATTTTGCAAACAGAACAGTTTTATCTCTGGCATAAAGTGAATGCTTAATACAAGACATGTCTTTTTTTGCCCCCTTTTAATCTCTTTTACACTGAAGAACAATTTGGTAATGCAGGCCTGTTCTATTATAATTAAGTAATTTTCCTCTCCACCTCAGTATTCTTTTCACAATGAAAAGACCATCTAATTGATAACATTACTTCCAAAAGTTGAGAAAATGGAAAGTGAATAGAAAAGATGAGTGTTTGTATTACTACAAAAAAATAACCTCGTAAATAGTATGCCCATCTCTGCATATTTAAGACCACTTAGGAAGTATGAACTGCTTCGGCTTATCACAAGAACTACTTATTAAATATCTACACTAATAAAAGAGAAACATGCAAATTGGCCATACCTCCACTATGCCCACAAGCCATGCCTACCAGCCAATCAGGAGTGAGTATGCAAATTAACCCAACCAAATGGCTTTGGCCACAGAGCGAGCAGGAGGCTTGGGTTTCCCCGGAAATGGAGGAAGCCAAGCTTCCTGCCCACCCTGGCTGGCCCTGGCCTCCACTCAAGGCTACAAAGTTTCAATTATAGGAGATAAATAAAACCCAATAAAGATGGCAGCAACCACAGAGCTGGAGAGAGCAGGAGGCTTGGGTTGCCCCTGGCGATGGGGGAAGCCAAGCTTCCCACCTGCCCTGGCCAGCCCTGGCCTCCGCTCAAGGCTACAAAGTTTCAATTATAGAAGATAAATAAATCCCAGATACCAGGGCCTCCACTTGGGTCGCCAGGCGGCGTGGCTGGCCTGCAAACCACCACAGGCCCCTCGCCCAGGCCGCCCCCTGCCCCAAGGGAACCCCCACCTTGATCCAGGACACCCTTCAGGGCAAACCAGCCGGCCCCCACTCTTGCACCAGGCCTCTATCCTATCTAATAAAAGAGCAATATGCAAATTGACCATCACTCCAACACACAAGATGGCTGCCCCCATGTAGTCAAAGATGGCTGCCTCCATGTGGACACAAGATGGCCACCACAAGATGACCAGCAGGGGAGGGTAGTTGGGAGGGACCAGGCCTGGAGGGAGGGCAGTTGTGGGCAATCAGGCCAGCAGGGGAGGGCAGTTGGGAGGGACCAGGCCTGCAAGGAAGGGCAATTGGGGGCAATCAAGCCTGCAGGGGAGGGCAGTTAGGGGTGACCAGGCCGGCAGAGGAGGGAAGTTGGGGGCAACCAGGCCTGCAGGGAAGCAGTTAGGCATCAATCAGGCTGGCAGGGAGTGGTTAGGGAGTATTCAGGCTGGCAGGCAGAAGTGGTTAGGGGCAATCAGGAAGGCAGGCAGGTGAGCAATTGGGAGCCAGCAGTCCTGGATTGTGAGAGGGATGTCCGACTGTCCGTCTGAACGGGCAGTCAGACATCCCTTGAGGGGTCCCAGATTGGAGAGGGTGCAGGCTGGGCTGAGGGACACCCCTCCCCCGTGCATGAATTTTGTGCACCAGGCCTCTAGTATCAAAATAAAAAGCTTCAGCACAGCAAAAGAAACCATGAACAAAACAGTAAGAAAGTCCACTGCATGGGAGAACATATTTGCTAATGTTATATCCGATAAGGGTCTAATCTCCAAAATTTACAGAGAACTCATACAACTTAACAAAAGGAAGATAAACAATCAAACCAAAAAGTGAGCAAAGAACCTAAATAGACACTTTATGAAAAAGGACCTACAGAAGGCCAAGAGACATATGAAAACATGCTCAAAGTCACTAATTATCTGAGAGATGCAAATCAAAACAACAATGAGGTACCATCTCACACCTGTCAGAATGGCTGTCATCAACAAATCAACAAACGACAAATGCTGGCGAGGATGTGGAGAAAAAGAAACCCTCATGCACTGCTGATGGCAATGCAGACTGGTGCAGCCACTGTGGAGAACAGTATGGAGTTTCCTCAAAAAACTAAAAATGGAACTCCCATTTGACCCAGTAATCCCACTTCTAGGAATATATCCCAAGAAAACAGAAAGAATATATGCACCTCTATGTTCATAGCAGCATAATTTACAATAGTTGAAAACAGCCTAAGTGCCCATCAGCAGATGAGTGGATTAGAAAACTGTGGTACATCTACACAATAGAATACTATGCTGCTGTAAAAAAGAAGGAACTCTTACAATTTGCAACAGCATGGATGGACATAGAGAGCATTATGCTAAGCAAAATAAGCCAGTTGGAGAAAGATAAATATCACATGATCTCACTCATTTGTGGAAGATAATGAACAACATAAACTGATGAACAAAAATAGATCCAGAGACAGAGAAGCATTGAACAGACTGTCAAACTTCAGAGGGAAAGCAGGGGAGGTGGGGTGGTGGAAAGAGATCAACCCAAGGACTTGTATGCATGCATTTAAACCTAACCAATGAATGCAGACACTAGGGGGGTGAAGGCGTGTGCTGGGGTTGGGGGTGGGTGGGAGTGGTTAGGGAGAGGTCAATGGGGGAAAAGGGAGACATATGTAATACTTTAATCAATAAAAAATAAAAAAGTTTTACTACATTAAACTATTTTAAATGCATATTTTCTGATATGAATTTAATATATTTAATGTTTGATGTTAGAATAGTTTTACTTTTATTAAAAAATATAATAACTTTGAAGAGATAACTATAATTTAGGCCAACTAACAGGTATATGGTTTCTTACAATAGAAATGATGATGATGATGATGATAGCTTCCTGTTGTATTGTAAAATACATGTCCAAAAAATATATATGTCCAAAAAAATAGACAAACATATTATAAATATCCAAAGGAAGATTCATTTATGAAAGGCAGAATGACATTATCAACATAAATGACTCAAAAAATCACTGGCACCGGACATGGAGTTTTACATTGCAGTGAAGCTTCCTGAGAATTTTATTAAGATTATATAAGTACTAGAGGCCCGGTGCACAAAATTTGTGCACGGGGTGGTGGGCGGCATCCCCCTCAGCCCAGCCTGTACCCTCTCCAATCAAGGACCCCTTGGGGGAGGTCCGACTGCCAGTTTAGGCCCCATTCACAGGGCAGCAACAGTTAGACATCCCTCTCACAATCCGGGACTGCTGGCTCCTAACTGCTTGCCTGCCTGCTGGCCTAATCGCTATCTAACTGCTCCCCTGATGGCCCCCAATTGTCCTGCCCTGCTTGCCTGATGGCCCCCAACTGCCCTCCCCTGCCCACCTGATTGCCCCTAACCACCTCTGCCTCAGCCCCCACCACCGTGGCTTTGTCTGGAAGGAAGTTGGATGTCCAGAAGATGTCTGGTCACCTAGTCTAATTAGCATATTACCCTTTTATTAGTATGGATGGTTACTGAGCAGTCCATTCTGGGGAACATGGGGAAGTGGCCTTATGACTCAGAGACCAGGGACTTGACAGGAAGCTGGGAGGTCTGGTCTCACTCAGCAGAGGATGGGCCTGGGATCATGGGTGAGGCCTGGACTGTGTTTAGCTCCAAAAAGCCTCCCTTCTCCAGGCACCACTTGCTCAGTGGCCTCCCACACACACCCCGACATGGGTTCAAACACGCAACCTTTCAATGTACAGGACGAAGCTCCAACCAATGAAGCCACCTGGCCAGGGCAGTTATTCTTAGCTTTTATTTTATTTTTATTTTTTACTCTTTTTTATTAAATCTTTATTGTTGAAAGGTTTACATAGGTCCCCTTTCTCCCCATTAATCTTTTCCAGCCTACAATCCCCCCCCTAGGCCCTCACCACCCCATTGTCTGTGTCCAGGGATGATGCATATATGTACACAGACCATTGGTTGATCTCTTCCCACTCACCCACCATCCCCCGCCTTCCCTCTGAGGTTCCACAGTCTATTCATGCATCTGTGTCTCTTTTTGTTCATCAGTGTATTTGGCTCATTAGGTGTAAAAGTGCTCTGGTTGTGATCACTTGGGTTTTCTAAAGATGCAGTCATATCATGTACAAATCTTTTTTCTTTTTCCAAATGTACTTGTGGACACATTGGGAATATAGGTACCAGAAACAGAAGTCTGTGAATAAGTTGGGAATAGGATGCTTTTTCTTTCGTTACGTTGTGTACATGATCCTATGCTCCCGCTGTGTTGAGAACACTGAGTACTCTGGCTGCAGGGAAGCTCTCATTGGCATCTCATCCACATGGAGCCATAGCCTCCCTCTCCATCAGCCGTAGCTCCCAGGACAGACGCATGCACCCCTCAGCAGAGGTGGGGGCACTTGGCCACCTCCCGCAGGCTTGCCCCCTATCATCACCCGGTTGGGGCCCACCTTCTGCATATCACCCTCTTGTTCCTACTCACAGGCCATTCCATGCACTTCCTCTCAACCAGCCCCCTCTCTGCTCCCATCATGTCCGGAGCCCCAGGTGCTGTCCCTGCGAGGTCTGTGACACTCCCTACCAAACCATTTCATCTCATTCTTTCATGGCGTCCAGTGTTTCTTCTGCCTCGTTAACTTGGTTTGAATCTGAATGGAAATGGCTCCATCTTCTATTCCATTTGTGTCCTTTCCACCCCTAAGTTAATGCCGTGTCCTTAGTATGTGGCTATGAGATGTCTCTGTGACTGAGCTGGGAAACCTTTCACGTTTCTCTTTCCTTTTCTTTCATCTCAGGATAACTGAGCTCTGTGGTTTGTGTGGGACCAAAGGCTCTGGGAATTCAATGCTGAGCCCTCTGAACTCATTTTATTCTTTATTGTATTATTTAATTCCTGGGGTTGAATTAAACATGAAAATAGGAGAAAATATACCCTCAGATATACAATCTGAGTTATTACCCGGAGATTTCTGCGGGAGCTGACACTGAGTTATGAGACCCATGTGTTTATTGGTCAGTTTCCTCACCTATGGAATGAAGGTTGAACCTGCCCCTCGGATCCTTTGGAGGTTGGATATGATGCATCCAGAGGGATTAACTGGTGGCTCGGAGATAAGATCAGAAGTCAACAGACACTTGTTTCCTTTACCTGGACAGAGTTAGAAAAACACAACTCTTTATCATAACACCTGGAAGGGCTATGCCTGCGGGAGGAGGTGCAGGGAACCAGGGCTTCCCCCTTGCTCCTGCCCTGCCCTCCCTCCCTCCATCCCTGCACTGGCCCAGCCGCCATCAGGGAACCGCCCATCTCTCAGGGAGGAGCATGCGCAGTTTCTTGCAGACACTGAAGCAGTTGGGGAGTAGGGAGGTGGTGGTTTTCCCCTCCCTGAGGAGGCGCTGAAGTCCTTGTTGAAGTCTCTGCTCTGGAGCCTCTCACAGCTGTGAGTCCTCGTCCAGGAAGGCTGTGCAGTGGAGGCTCCACGTGCCTTTCAGAAGAATGTCAGCTGGGGGAGGGAGCAGGAGGTCTGCCTTGCACCCGCTCGCCAATCCCCAGTCCCGCTTCGCTGCCACCCAGCCCGGTTCCCTATGGCTCTCCATTGGCCATCCAGCCTGATGGGAGCCTGTGGGCCAGGGGTGGGGGAAGTGGAGGGGAGGGACCAAGAGGTGCTCCATGCACTTCCTGGTTACCGGTAGGCCTTTCTGGTCGTGATGACCCTAGGCTTTTGGCCTCCGATGGCAGGGTAGTCGGGTGTCTGAGGCAGCCCCCCTTCAGCGGCTGAGGGCGCCTCTCAATGGCCAGATCCGCGGCCGCTGAGGGGGGCTGCCGTGGACACCTGGCTACCCTGCCGTTGAGAGGCGCAGCCGGGTGTCAGGGGCAGGCCCCCTCAGCGGCCAAGGATCTGGCCGTTGAGAGGCACAGGGGGCGGGAGTCCCACCCCCTGCGCCTCTCAACAGCAGGGTAGCCCCCCTCAGTGGCCGCGGATCTGTGCCTCTCAACGGCCGGATAGGCCACCCCGAGTCCCGCCCCCCAACCTCCCGCCGCCCAATCGTGGGCATAGCAGAGTGATGGTAATTTACATGTTACTCTATTATTAGATAGGATATTTTCTGAAATAATCAACCAAATATTAGACTTAATTTTTATTAGTGCTTATTGTTATGCCATTCTTTTGATGATTGAACATACATTTTATACTTATTATAATATTTTTGTCTTGAAATTTTCTTCATAAATGTGAATATCTTTTTCATCCTAGAATTAGTTGAGAGAAAAAGTAATATACAAAATCAAATGTGTGCACAAATGAATGAAGGGCAAAGAATACACAATAGTATCATGAATGTGCATGATAATTGTGTGGGTCCTTATGTGGGCACATTTCTACAGCTTCCCAAATCTCAATTCCTTTATTTCTTAATTAAGAAATGGAGTAATAATGTCTACACTTGAGACCTGCAGTCAGGATTGATTGTAAAAATGTACGTTTAAGTACATAGTGCAGATCTGCACAGAGTACTAGTACACCATACATGGCCCCCAGTGGTCCCTCCAGCCTAAAGATTCTCTGTATCACATGATGTAATACCTAATGACCATCCATCTTGTCAATAACACTGGGGTCTTATATGAATCCCAGGAAATCACAAATGTGTATACTTAGACCAGGACTCCTTCCATTTACACAGAGGGTGCAGTTGGAACTGGTGAAAATATAACTTCTTCACAAGTGTGGCTAGGAAGTGAAATTATTTGTCTTTATGGATCCAAGGGTATTAAATTGTCAAAATTAACTTGTGATCCTACTTGTATTTTTCTACTCACTTAGGTACCTATAGATACAACTAGAAGAAAATGAAAATAATGGGGGAAGAGATCCAAAATGACGGTGGAGTAGGCAGAAGCCACACTTACCTCTTCCCATGACCAAACAGAAATTAAAGCTAAATTACAGAACAATCATCCTGAATCACTGAAGACGAGCTGAAGAGAAGTTTTATAACCAAGGATTTACAAAAGACGCCACATTGAGACTGCTCCAAATGGGTTGCTGACAGGCAGCATCTGACATTGGCCTGAACCAGAGTCCCTCCCAAGAGGCTCAGAACCAACACCCCTCTGGTGGTGGAGTTAGTGGAAGCTACACTCACCTCCTCCAGCTTCAGACAATATCAGAGGATCCAATAAGTTGCACAAGCAGCACATCCAAAGGGAGTTCTCAGTGCGCACCAGTCCCTGCTGAGGCAAATTCCACTTCATGTGGTTAGCACCTGCACAGCATCTTGCACACCAGGGTGAGGGTTGAGCTTCACAGTCAGCCAGCCTGAGGGCCGATCTGATACACAAATGGGCCAATAGCAATCAAGACTCAATTACAACAAGAGGGCCTACATAATCAACACAAGGGTCATTCCTGGAGCACCCAGTTCAGGTGATCAAGAAGACTACACCACTGGATTCCACAGGACACCTACTACAAAAGGCCACCCACAGAGACTTGGAGTCATAGTAGCTCTACCTAATACACAGAAACAAACACAAAGAGGCAGCCAAAATGGGAAGTCAAAGAAACAGGCCACAAGTGAAAGAACAGGTGAAATATCCAGAAAAAGAGCTAAATAAAATGGAGGCAAGTAATTTATCAGATATAGAATCTAAAGTAATGGTTATAGGGTTCTCAATAGCATGAAAAATGGCATAGAAACCATATAAAAGGACCAGTCACAAATGAAGAATGCCATATCTGAAATGAAGAGTACACTGGAAAGAATAAACAGTAGGTTAGATGAAGCAGAAAATGGAATCTGCGATTTGAAAGACAAGGTAGAAAAAAACACACAATCAGAGCAACAAAAAGAAAAAAAAATAATGAGGATAGTTTAAGGAACCTTTGTGACAACATGAAGCACAACCACATCTGCATCATAGAGGTTCCAGAAGGAGAAGAGAGAGAGAGAGAGAGCAAAGGATGGAGAACATGTTTGAAGAAATAATGACTGAAAGCGTTCCTAACCTGGTGAAGGAAAATGACACAGAAGTCCAGGAAACACAGAGTCCCAAATGAGATGGACCCAAAGAGGCTCATACCAAGACACATCAGAAAGAATTAAAATGGTAAAGGTTAAAGACAAAGAGAGAATCTTAAAAGCCACAAGATAAAGTCAGTTAGTAACCTACCATGGAGCTCCCATAAGACTGTCAGCTGATTTCTCAACAGAAACATTTCAGGACAGGGAATGGCATGAAATATTCAAAGTGAGGAAAAGCAAGGACCTATAACCAACACTACATTATCCAGTAAAGCTATCATTTAAAATTGAGAGAGAAATAGAAAGCTTCTCAGAAAAGAAAAAGCTAAAGGTGTTTATCACCAACCCAGTATTACAAGAAATGTTAAAGGGCCTGCTTTAAAGGGAAGGAGAAGAAAAAGAAGGAAGAGGAGAAGGAGGAAGTGGAGCAGGTGGAGCAGGTAGAGGAGGTAAAGGAAGAGGAAGAGGAGGATAAAAAGAAGAGAAAAAAAAAACCAGAGGAACATAGTAAAAAGAATAAAATGGCAATAAATATGTAACTATCAAGAATCACTTTACAGAGAGGGAGAAGATGGCAACTGGCAGGAAGGTAGGGAGAGAGAGAGTGTGAGAGGGTGAGGGAACCATAGAGGAGAGTGTAGATGTGTGTGGTGTGTGTGTGTATGAGCTAGGGACAGTTAGATTCTGCAGGTCCTCCAAGGGGCTGCCAAACTGGGCAGCCTTAGATGGCGGAGCCCCGCGCACAAAGCGGACACTTCTGGGTGGCCGGTGCAGGCACAGAGACCACACCATCTTGAGAAACAGAGCTGCTTGAGACTAGGATCCTGGCCTCAGCACCACACAGTTGCATCTCAGATGCAAACCAGGACCCTTCAGCCACTGGGGACAGAGAACAGTGACCACAGCAACAGACAACAAGAATCCAGACCTCCCGGCCACAGATTTCTGTGAGTCAAAGAGCCTATCCCCCTCCTCGCAGGATTGCAGATAGCACCATAGTAACTGATAGACCCGCCCCTCACTTGGGCTGCAGTGTCCCTATGGGAATTGAGCTTGGGAGTGCGCACATGGACCGCAGCACTGTCCGGGAATTTGAGCCTGCACATGCACAGAGACTGGAATCAAACCTGAAGCTCATGCAGGGCGGCAGTGCCACTTGACTTCGATTCTGGGCAAGTGCACATGGAAGTCTGTTTTCCACAGCGCACACGGAAGTCTGTTTTCCACAGTGCAGGCACGCCACAGTCCCCCATGGTGACTGGGACCCAGATTCTCCCAAGAGGCAGCACTGAGCAACACTGACTTGACTCTGTTTCTTATCGTGTGCACCTGGGATCCCTGACTCACAGCACATTCACACTAAGAGCCAGTGACTCCAATTCTTGGTGCATGCGCACACGGGGACCCTGATTCTCAGCAAGAAGCCGCATGAGGCAACAGAGACTCTGATACTTGATTCTTGGTGCAGACACAGGGAAACTCTGTCTCATGGCACGCGCTAGGGGACTAATTTTCGGCACACGCCAACAGCGCAGTGCAGGCGGGGTCCATGATTCTAGGTGCACACACGAGACCACACTGATCGCTGGTAACACTGAACCTGGGCGAGCCTGGTTTTCACCAATGCACAGCAGCCATATGTCCTAGTGTTGGAGCACTTCAGTGACTCTTGGGTGGTGCGAAGCTCCCATGGCACATGGACCAGGTCCATGCAACTCGAAGTTTGAATCTTCTGGTGATAGTCAGAATGGGGAGATGACACAATCCCCAGAGGAAAGAAAATGAGGAGTCGCCAAGAAAGGAAATTAGTGAAATTGAAGCATGCAACATGACCGAAAAAGAGGTCAGAGTAATGGTCGTGGAACTCATACACTGGATGGATGAGAAAATCAACAACCTATGCAAGACTCAGGAAGAAATGAAAAGTGATATAGCTACAATCAAAAACACCATAGAAAGTTTCAACAGTAGACTAGAAGAAGCAGAGGACCGAATTAGTGAGTTAGAAGATAAGGTACAGAAACAAGCCCAATGTGAACAGCAACTGGAGAAAAAAATTAAAAAGCAAGAGGAAAGCCTAAGGGAGCTTTGGGACAACATGAAATGAAATAACATACGTATAATAAGGCTGCCAGAAGGACAAGAAGAGCAGCAAGGATTAGAAAATCTATTTGAAGAAATAATGACAGAAAACTTCCCAGATATGGGGAAGAAAAAAGTTACACAAGTACAGAGAGTCCCAAGCAGGATCAATCCCAAAAGACCCACACCAAGACATGCTATAATATCAATGGCAAATATTAACGACAAAGAGAGAATCTTAAAGGCGGCAAGAGAGAGACAGAGGGTTACCTACAAAGGATCCCCCATCAGATTACCAAATGATTTCTCAACAGAAACACATCAAGCTAGAAGGGAATGGAAGGAGGTATGCAAAGTGTTGCAAAGCAAAGGACTGAATCCAAGAATACTCTATCCAGCAAGACTATCAATCAAAATTGAAGGGGAAATCAGGAGCTTTGAAGACAAAAAAAGGCTAAGAGAGTTTATCACCACCAAACCAGCAATGCAAGAAATACTAAAGGGAATAATGTAAAAAGAAGAAATAAAAAGGTAAAAAGGAACACAGACACAAAGATAGATATGACTACAAACAAGTACCTTTCAGTAATAACTTTAAACGTAAACGGATTAAATGCTCCAATCAAAAGACATTGAGTGGCTGAATGGATTAAAAAACACGACCCATTGATATGCTGTGTACAAGAGACCCACTTGGGAACAGGGATTCACACTGATTGAAAGTGAAGGGGTGGAAAAATATCTTTCAGGCAAATGGAAATGAAAAAAAAGCTGGGGTAGCAATACTTATATTGGACAAAATAGACCTCAAAGTGAAGGCCATAACAAGAGATAAGGAAGGCCACTTCATAATACTAACAGGATCAATACAACAAGAGGGTATAACCCTGATAAACATATATGAACCCAATGCAGGAGCACCCAAATACATAACAAAACTCCTGGAAGATATCAAGGGAGAGATTGACAACAATACCATAATAGATGGGAACTTTAATACACCACTGCCATCACTGGATAAATCCTCTAGACAAAAAAGACACAGCAATTCTAAATGACTCACTAGATCAGATGGACTTAACTGACATCTTCAGAACATTGCATCCCAAAGCCACGGAATATACGTTTTTCTCAAGTGCACATGGGACATTTTAAAAAATAGATTACATATTGGGTCACAAGCAAAGTCTCCCCAAATTCAAGAAGATTGAAATCATACCAAGAATCTTCTCAGACCACAATGTCATAAAATTAGAAATAAACTACAATAAAAACAATCCAACAATCTCAAACACTTGGAAGCTGAATAGCATGCTATTAAATAATGACTGGGTTACCAAAGAGATCAAAGAAGAAATTAAAAGCATGCTGGAAACTAATGACAACAAAAACACAACAATCCAAAATCTATGGGACACAATGAAAGCAGTCCTGAGAGGGAAGTTCATAGCTCTACAGGCCTATCTCAAAAAACAAGAAAAAATGGTAGTAAATCATCTAACTCTACAACTCAAAGAATTAGAAAGAGAGCAACAAGAGAAGCCCAGAGTGAGCAGAAGGAAGGAGATAATAAAGATCAGAGCAGAAATAAATGACATAGAGCCCCAAAAAACAATAGAAAAGATCAATGAAACTAAGAGCTGGTTCTTTGAAAGGATAAACAAGATTGATGAACCTCTAGCCAGGCTCACCAAGAAGCAAAGAGAGAGGACTCAAATGAACAAAATCAGAAATGAGAGAGGCGAAATAACAACAGACACCACAGAAATACAAAGGATCGTTAAAAAATACTATGAACAACTCTACTCCAACAAACTAGACAACCTGGAGTAAATTGACATATTCCTAGAAAAATACAACCTTCCAAAACTCAATCAGGAAGATTCTAAAAATCTCAATAGGCCGATAACTATGAAAGAAATTGAAGCAGTCATCAAAAAGCTCCCAGCAAACAAAAGCCTGGGGCCAGATGGCTTCACAGGTGAGTTATATCAAACATTTAAGGAAGAACTAAAACCTATCCTCCTCAGATTATTCCAAAAACTTCAAGAGGAAGGAACACTTCCAAGCTCATTCTATGAAGCCAGCATCACCCTAATACCAAAACCAGATAAAGACAACACAATGAAAGAGAATTATAGGCCAATATCCCTCATGAACATAGATGCCAAAATCCTCAACAAAATTCTAGCAAATCAGATCCAGCAATACATCAGAAAGATCATACACCATGACCAAGTAGGATTTATCCTGGGGATGCAAGGATGGTACAATATCCGCAAATCAATAAACGTGATACATCACATAAACAAATTGAAAGATAAAAATCACATAATCATTTCAATTGATGCAGAAAAAGCATTTGACAAAATCCAACACCCCTTCTTGATAAAAACTCTCAGCAATGTAGGAATAGAAGGATCATACCTCAACATAATACAAGCCATATATGACAAATCCACAGCCAACATCATACTCAATGGACAAAAACTAAAACCATTTCCCCTAAGAACAGGAACAAGACAGGGATGCCCACTCTCACCACTCCTGTTCATCATAGTACTGGAAGTACTAGCCATTGTGATCAGACAAGAAGAAGAAAGAAAAGGCATCCAAATTGGAAAAGAAGTAAAACTGTCCTTATTCCCAGATGACATGTTATTGTACATAGAAAACCCTAAAGACTACATCAAAAAATTATTAGACTTAATAAATGAATTTGGCAATGTAGCAGGATACAAAATTAATGCCAAGAAATCTATGGTATTTCTTTACACCAATAGTGAACTTACAGAAAGAGGGACTAAAAAAGCAATCCCATTTACCATTGCACCAAAAAAATTAAGATACTTAGGAATAAACTTAACTAAGGAGGTAAAAGACTTATGTGCGAAAAACTACAGGACACTGAAAAAAGAGATAGAAGAAGACATAAACAGATGGAAGAACATACCGTGTTCATGGATTGGTAGAATCAACATCATCAAAATGTCCATACTACCCAAAGCAATCTACAGAGTCAATGCAATCCCCATTAAAATAGCAATAACATATTTCACAGACCTACAACAAACTTTCCAAAAATTCATCTGGAATAAAAAAAGGCCCCGAATAGCCACAGCAATCCTGAGAAAGAAGAATAAAGTAGGAGGGATCTCAATACCAGATTTCAACCTGTATTACAAAGCCACTGTTCTTAAAACAGCCTGGTACTGGCACAAGAACAGACATATAGATCAATGGAATAGAATAGAGAACCCAGCTATCGACCCAAACCACTATGTCCAATTAATATTTGATAAAGAAGGCATGAACCTACAATGGAGTCAAAACAATCTCTTCAACAAATGGTGTTGGAAAAATTGGACAGATACATGTAAAGAAAATGAAACTAGACCACCAACTTACACCATACATAAAAATAAACTTAAAATGGATAAAGGACTTAAACATAAGACGGGAAACCATAAAAATACTAGAGGAATCCCACAGGCAGCGAAATCTCGACATATGCCGAAGGAACTTCTTCCCTGATACTGCTCCTAGGGCACTGGAAACTAAAGAGAAAATAAACAAATGGGACTACATCAAAATAAAAAGCTTTTTTACAGCAAAAGAAACCATCAACAAAACAACAAGAAAGCCCATTGCATTGGAGAACATATTTTCCAATGTCATCACTGATAAGGGTTTCATCTCCAACATTTACAGGGAACTCATACAACTTAACAAAAGGAAGATAAACAATCCAATCAAAAATGGGCAACGGACCTAAATAGACACTTTTCAAAGGAGGACAGAAGGAAGGCCAAGAGACATATGAATACATGCTCAAAGTCACTAATTATCCAAGAGATTCAAATTAAAACAACAATGCGGTATCATCTCACACCTGTCAGAATGGCTATCATCAACAAATCAACAAATGACAAGTGTTGGCGAGGATGCGGAGAAAAAGGAACCCTTTTGCACCGCTGGTGGGAATGCAGACTGGTGCAGCCACTGTGGAGAACAGTATGGAGTTTCCTCAAAAAACTAAAAATGGAACTCCCATTTGACCCAGTGATCCCACTTCTAGGAATACATCCCAAGAAACTAGAAACACCAATCAGAAAGGATATATGCACCCGTATGTTCATAGCAGCACAATTTACCATAGCTAAGATTTGGAAACAGCCTAAGTGCCCATCAGCAGATAAGTGGATTAAAAAACTGTGGCACATCTGCACAATGGAATACTACGCTGCGAAAAAGTGGAAGGAGTTCTTACCATTTGCAACAACATGGATGGAACTGGAGAGCATTATGCTAAGTGAAATAAGCCAGTCAGAGAAAGAGAAATACCACATGATCTCACTCATTTGTGGAATATAATTAACAACATAAACTGATGAACAGGGACAGATCCAGAGACAGAGAAGCATCGATCAGACTGCCAAACCTCAGAGGGAAGGTAGGGGAGGGTGGGGGAAAGGAGGAGAGATCAACCAAATGACCTGTATGCATGCATATGGGCCTAACCAATGGACACGAACACCAGGGGTGTGAGGACATGAGTGGGGGTAGATGGGGGATTAATGGAGGGTTGAGGGTACATATATAATACCTTAATCAATAAAGAAATTTAAAAAAAGAATCACTTTAAATGTAAATGGCTTAAATGCTCCAATAAAAAGCCACAGGGTAGCTGAATGGACAAGAAAACAAGACTCATATATGTGCTGTCTACAAAAGACCCACCTCAGAACAAAAGATATACACAGACTAAAAGTAAAGGGATGGAAAAAGATATTTCATGAAAATGGAAAGAAAGAAAAAAGCTGGGGGTAGCAATACTTATATCCAACAAAATAGACTTTAAAACCAAGGCTCTAGTAAGAGACAAAGAAGGACACTACATAATGATAAAACGAGCAATCCAACAAGAGGATATAACCCTTGTAAATATTTATGCACCCAACGTAGGAGCACCTAAATATGTAAAGCAAATCTTGATGGACGTAAATGGAGTGATGAACAGTAGTAATTTAGTCATAGTAGGGGATTTTAATGCCCCAGTGACATCAATGGATAGATCTTCCAGAGAGAAAGTCAACGAGGAAGCAATGACCTAGGTGACACATTAGATGAGATGGATTTAATTGTTATCTTCAGAGCATTTCCTCCCAGTGCAGCAGAATTTAAATTCTTTTCAAGGGCATATGGAACATTTTCTAGGATAGACCAAAGCAATCAGATAAGACGAAGCAACAAAAAGCATTCAAATTAGCAAGGAAGAAGTAAAACTGTCATTATTTGAAGATGACATAATACAGTATGTAGAGAACCCTAAAGATTCCACCAAAAAACTATTAGAACTGATCGATGAATTCAGTAAAGTAGCAGGAGACAAAATAAATATCCAGAAATCAGTTGCATTTTTTACACCAATAATTAACTATCAGAAAGAGAAACTAAGAAAACAATCCTGTTCACCATTGCTTCAAAGATATTAAATACCTAGAAATAAATTTAATTAAGAAAATAAAAGACATGTACTCAGAAAATGATAAGATACTGAAGAAACTGAATAAAATACAAATAAGTGGAAACATAGACCGTGTTCATGGATAAGAAGAATTAACATCATTAAAATATCCATATTACCCAAGCAATCTATAGATTCAACACAATTCCTATCAAGAATGGAATATATTATAGAACTAGAACAAATAATCCAAAAATTTATATGGAACCACAAAAAACCCTCAAAAGCAACAGCAATCCTGAGAAAGAACAAAGTTAAAGGAATCATGCTACACAGCCATAAAAATCAAAACAGCATGGTCATGAAGCCTGGATAGACCTGGAGAATATCATGCTAAGTGAAAAAGTTAGTCAGAGAAAAATAAATATCAAAAGATCTCATTTATATGTGGAATCTAATGAACAAATAAACTGACGAACAAAGTAGGTCCAGAAGCATGGATGCATTGAACAGACTGACAGATCAAAAGGGGACGGGGGTGAAGGGGATGAAAAAAGATTAACCAAAGAATATATATGCATATATGCATAATCCATGGACAAAGACAATAGTATGGAGAAGGCCTGTGGTGGGGAGGGAGCTCAGTGGAGGTTGCAATGGCGGGAGGGGATAAGTAGGGGACATCTGTTATACTGACAACAATAAAAAATAAACAAACAAATTAATTAAATATAAAAATAAATAAAAAGCACAGCATGGGCAAGGCATAAAAACAGACTTATAACTAAATGGAACAGAATAGAAAGCCTAGAAATAAACCCTCAACTTTATGGTCAATATTTAACAAAGGAGGCAAGAACATACAATGGGTAAACATAGTCTCTTCAATAAATGGTGCTGGGAAAGTTGGAGAGCTACATGCAAAAAATGAAACTACACCCCTTCTTACTAGTACATTATACACAAGAATAAACTCAAGAGGATTAAAGACTTAAATGTTAGGCTAGAAACCACAAAAGCCTAGAAGAAAACAGGCAGTAAAATCTCAGACATTTCTCTTGCAATATTTTTTTCTGATATATCTTCTTGGGCAAAACAAAAGAAAACATAAACAAATGGGACTACATCAAACTAAAAGTTTTTGCACAGCAAAGGAAACCATCAACAAAATGAAAATGAAAAGACAGCCCACTGAATGGCAGAACATATTTATAAAGAACTTATAAAACTCAATTCTGGTAAAAACAAACAATCCAATTAAAAAATGGGCAGAAGACCTGAATAAACACTTCTCCAAAGAGGACATACAAATGGTCAATAAACACATGAAAAGATGCTCAATGTCACCAACAATTTGAGAGATGCAAATTAAAACCACAATGAGGTATCACCTTACACCTGTCAGAATGGCTACCATTAACAAATCAACAAACAACAAGTGTTGCTAAGGATGCAGAGAAAAGGGAACCCTCTTGCACTGCTGGTGGGAATGCAGACTAGTGCAGCCACTGTTGAAAACAGTATGGAGTTTCTTCAAAAAACTAAAAATTGAACCTTCTTATGACCCAGTGATTCCACTTTTGGGAATTTATCCAAAGAACCAGGAAACACTAGTTGGAAAAATACATGCACTCCTAAGTTCATTGCAGTGTTGTTTACAATAGTCAAGATTTGGAAGCAGCCCAAGTGTTCATCAGCAGATGAGTAGATAAAACAGCTGTGGTACGTTTACTAGTACACAATGGAATACTACTCAGCCATAAAAAGAGAGGAAATCTTACCTTTGCAACAGCATGGATGGACCTGGAAGCATTATGCTAAGTGGAAAAAGCCAGTCAGAGAAAGTCAAGTACCATAAAATTTCACTCGTGCAGTCTAATGAACAAATGTACTAACAAGCAGAATAGAAACAGACTCATAGATAGAGAGCAGGCTGACAGCTGTTGGAGATGGGGCCGGAGGTTGGAGGGGCTGAGGAAAAAAAAGAGAAAAACTCATGGACATGGCCAACAGTGTGTTGATTGCTGAGGGGAGGGGAGCTGAAGGGAGGTAGAGGAGGATATAGGGAGATAAATGGTGATGGATAGAGAATTGATTTGTGGCAGTGAATACACAATGCAGTGTACAGATGATGTGTTGTAGAATTGTGCACCTGAAACCTGTATAATTTTGTTAATCAGTATCACCCCAATAAATTCAATAAAAAGAAATAATAAATAAATACAAATAATGGGGGAGGAGAATAATTGGCCAAAATACCAGTCTATACAGTGTACCCAATCCACCATTTTCTTTGAATTTATAGGTACATTGGTCAATAAGAATGGCAAGTCCTATTGGGGATGTAAATCAGACACTAATTTTATTTCTACTGGACTTAATTTCAGGTCTATTTAGGTTTAAGTTCAGGCCTATTCAGGGTTGAGTTCTAGATTCAATTCATGTCTATGCAGGTTCTTTTCCAGCTATTGCAAAACTTGGGCACAGGTGCTAAGCTGAGGAGTTGATGGCTTAATTATCCGGAACCCTGTGTAGTCCTTGAAGTTAAAAGTTAGCAGAAAGGACTCCCAACAACAACTTATTAGTTCACACACATAGCCATGAAAGTGGGTGATTCTGGAAAGTGACTGGCTGAGACATGCTCTCTCGCATGTTCCTGTTCAGCAGAGACGTCTCAGTCTGAGCCCAATGATCCTGGCTGATGCACTAATCCAGAAGCCCAACAGTCGCTGAAGATGAAGGGGCTCAAATGCCTCCTTAGTAACACTCCCGGGGGTGTGTGACATCCCCACAAGACCACAGAGTAGGAGAAAACAAGAAAACGAACTGTCCCTACGCAGTTCTGGAGAATTGCATCTTCACCCCCCTCCTTTTATAAACTAGTCTCTGGGTGGTTGGGTGGAAGACAAAGAGCTGGGTCTTCCTCTTAATGGGAAAAAATTACACAAAAGCGTGCATGCACCCATGCACTCACATGCCCACACATGTACTCACATGCACAATCGTTTCCATTCCAGCACTTACATTCACAAGAGAGTGAGGTCCTAAAAAGTACACAAGCTTGCTCACAGATCAGGGCCATATCCTAGCAAAGAATTGTGGCCTTCTGACTCCTAGCTGAGC
Organism: Cnephaeus nilssonii; assembly: GCF_951640355.1. Taxonomy (NCBI): domain Eukaryota; kingdom Metazoa; phylum Chordata; class Mammalia; order Chiroptera; family Vespertilionidae; genus Cnephaeus; species Cnephaeus nilssonii. The sequence goes on along the minus strand of NC_137086.1, from coordinate 69,923,351 downwards.
ATCTTCCCACTCAACTTTATCACCCTGGCAGCTGGACGTCCAAGCAGGTTAATGTACCTTAAACATTCTCAGTTCTCTCTGGGATTGATTGGGAAGTCAATAACTATGTGGCCTAAATAAAGACACTTATGAATAGGGAGCCACGGGTTTTGGTGCAAGAACTATACCACACAAAACCAGTCCTGAAAATGGCACATCAAGATAGCCCATCACAAAGATACGAATCTCTTAAGGGGGCAGAGCTCATATTCCTGAGAAACATGCACTCTACCAAGAAGCACAACGAGGGCCTGAAGAAGGTGCAGGCCCACAAGGCCAAGGCCTGAGCATGTGCCAAGGCCATCAAGGCCCTCGTCAAGCCAAGGAGGTCAAGCCCAAGATCCCAAAGGGCAGCAGCTGCAAGCTCAGCCAACTTGCCTATGTCACTCACCCCAGGCTTGGGAAACGTGCTCCTGCTGCACTGCCAAGGGGCTCAGGCTCCACCGGCCACGTGCCAAGGCCAAGGCCAAGGCTCACACCGAGGCCTGGGTTGCAGCTGTGGCTGCAGCTCAGGCTTCCAGAGGTGCCTGAGCCCCCATGAGTGGTCCAGAGCAGAGGTTTCTGTTTGCCAACGAGAGGACAGAGGGCTGGGTGTCCTCTGGCTGCTGCCTGCATGGGGCTGGAGCTGGTGTCCTGCTATGCTGTTTGTACAAATGAACCTGAGGTAGGATCTGTTAAAAAAAAAAAAAAGATATCCTACCTAATAAAATGGTAATATGTAAATTACCATCACTCCACTATGCCCATGATTGGGCCAGCGGGAGGCACAGGGGGCGGGACTCGGGGTGGCCGGGGTAACCGATTGGGCCAGCGGGACGCTGAGCTCACGTCGCCAGCGGCGGTGCGAGCTCAGCATCTGTGCCATGGCTGTGCTGCGGCACAGAAGGGGCCTCTGGGGGAGCGAGCTCACGTCCTGCCACGGACCATCAAAAGCGGGGGAGCTGGGTGCCTGTCTGCTCTGGCACCAGGCCTTTCAGAAGCCTCCGAAAGGCCTGGTGCACCAGCGGACAGGCACCCAGCTCCCCCACGATCGAAAGCGAAAGCGTGTAGGGGACCCTACACGTGCATGATTCAATCATGCACTGGGCCTCTAGTTTATGAATAAAACATGATCACAGCAGTTCAGGCATAATGAGATTCCACACTACTGGGTTGTCATTATGAGACATATTTTTATCAAGGTAAGTGAGATTTGGGAAGAAAGGGTTAGCTTAGGACCAAAGAGAAACAAACAATTTTTCTGATCCCAAAGAATGTAGAAACAGCCTACCTAGTCTCCTGGCCAGAAAGAACTGTGAAAAGTTCTTGTTGATTTTCCATGAAAATACAGATTGTATTTTCACTAAAAAGTTGAAATCAAATCTAGCTAAAGCCAAGAGACTTTATTTCGAAACACACACAGCTCAGCGGCCTGGATTCTCGCTCGGCAGGGCAGCCAGGCAGGGCCCCTGTGACCAGCACCTGCTGCCTCTCATGCCTTATTTTCCAGACTCGCACAGCGTTCCTGCCACTCTGCTCTGCGGGAACAGCTGCAGGAAGGAGGCTCAGTGCAAAGCCTACCGGCGCCCACGTGGTGCAGCCCAGCAGGCAGGCTGCTGTGATAGGAATCTCCATAGCTGTTGGTAAAAAGGAAACAAAATCAGAAAAGGAGTGTCAGCCCAGTTTTCTCCCCTGTCCTCCATGGACTCACTTAGCAATGTCATCACTATTCTCAAACGTTGGGCACCTGTCTAATGACAAGTAGAAACATTTTAAATTATCTAGATTGATGAATTCAAAGAAAAGAAATGGTTATGTCAATTATCCATTTTACCAAAATACTCATATAAATTACTTATTTTTCTGTTTAGTTTTTCTGAAGAAGACTTTACCTCAAATATAACCCCAACAATATACCACTCCCATTCCTATGTGACTCTCTACTGTTATGTAAGGTCCACATTATGAATTGTATTTAAGTACATACTGCACATTCTTAAATTTACTTATTTCTTCATCAATTCTATATGTTTATGTGTTTTGTCTTCCCCTTTATATTTTTGCAAAGGTGGTAAGGAAACAAAAATTATCCCTTAGGGTGGGCAGGGACTATGCCATGTGCTTTTCATGGTATGTCTACATCCTTCTCTTCCTCCTCCTCATTTCTCTCTCTCCTCCCTCTTTTTCCTTTCAAACATACATAGCATGAAATGCATGTACAAGACACACAAAACCCAGTCTGAAGAGAATTAAATGAGTCCATCTTCTAATCTCTCTCTCTCTCTCTCTCTCTCTCTCTCTCCATTCATTGCTCTGCTTCCTTTCCTTCTGGCACCCCTATTATGTGGATGTTGTTTCATTTCGTGTTGTCCCAAAGCTCCCTTAGGCTCTCCTCCTGCTTTTTAAGTTTTTTTTCCAGTTGTTGCTGCGCTTGGGTGGTTTTTTCTACCTTGTCTTCTAACTCACTGATGCGGTCCTCAGCTTCTTCTAGTCTACTGTTGAAACTTTCCATTGTGTTCTTTATTGAGGCTATGGCATTCTTCATTTCCTCCTGGTTCTTCTTCATTTCCTCTTGATTCTTACAAATGTTTTTTGAATTTGTCTTCCATCCTTTTCAGTGTCCTTATAACCATTGCTTTGAATATTTTCTCTGACAAATTGCTTGCCTCCATTTCATCTATTTTCTTTTCTGGTGATTCCTTTTCTTTCAAATGGGGGTTGTTTCTTTGTCTCCCCATTTTTGCTGTTCCTTTGTGATTGTTTCTATGTATCAGATCAAACTGGTATGCCACGCAGATTTTTTGAGTTTGTCTTATATAGTAGTCTAGAGGCCCAGTGCACAAATTCGTGCACAGGTGGGGTCCCTTGGGGTGGCTTGCAGAGATCAGGTCCCAGCTCCTGCCCCCAGACTCGTAGCCCCACAGCCTCACCTGGCACCCTACCTTGGCCTGGTGGCGCCACCTCACCTGCTCCACCATCCCACCTGCAGGGAAATTGATCAGTGCCTGGGAGCTGGGCAGTGGCCCTGCCCTCTGCTGCCACTGTTGGTTGCCACCTGCGGAGTGATCGGTCAGGGCTGGGACCCCACCTGGCTCCCTCAGTGCCTGGGATCTGGGCATTGGCCCTGCCGCTGGATGCCGTCTGCAGGGCGATCAGTCTCCCACTTGCATCCACTTTGGCCTGGTGCCACTCGCTAACCTGCTCCACCATCCCGCCGTGCTCCCACTCTTGTTGAGGCCCATTGGGGCCAACAGCACCTCCACTGCTGCCCACTGCCAGCGCCGTGTCGCTGACGCCTGCCATGGTCTGCGCTGCCCCCTGGTGGTCAGTGCGCATCATAGCGAGTGGTCGAACTCCCGGTCTCTCAGTCAAACTCCTGGTCGAATGACTGCCCAAGGGGACAATTTGCATATTAAGCTTTTATTATATAGGATGTTTTGTGGGACCCAGTAGTGCAATCTCTCCGGTCTTCTGGGCTGGGCAATCTAGGGATGCCTCCTTCTTGGGATATTTGAGTTCTCTTTGTGTAATTGGGTCTTCAGTGTTATTGTCCCATTTGTGGATGGAGTCTCCTCTCAGGATATCTGGTTATGTGGCTTGCTTTCTACCACGTTTACCAAACAGCACAAAATGCAACTTGACAAGACACAACACAAAGGGAACAAAATATGAATGTACTCATGACACTGATAACCCCAATATAAGTGATCACCAGAGAAAAGAGAATTAGGGAAGGAAAAGAAAGCAAAAATGATATTGAGGAAAGAAAAAAATGGTAAGAGAGAAAAGAAAAAGAAGAAAAAGGAAGAAAAAGAAAAAAAAAATATATGGGGAGAAAACACCACAGAACAAACAGATAAACCAAAATATGCAAACAACAAACACCCAGAAAAGAGGGTGGGGGCAGAATCTGTAGAGGCAAAGCTTATATACAGAAAGTAAGGTTAAGTAATTGAATGAATATGGGGAAGACCTTGGTTCAGTACAGAGGAGGTAGAAAGAAGATGAGTGGATAAGAAGAAAAGAAAGAGAAAGAAAAAAATAAGGTAAAGTAACAATAAAAAATAGAATGAAGAAAAAACAATATGAAAAAACAAACAAACAAAAAACCCAAAGAAAATAAAGAAAAATTTTTTTAAAAGATTTTAAAAAAAGTGAAATGTCGCTCATTTCAGCTGAGTTTTAATGCCCCATGGGAGCTAGTGTAAGACCACACTCTTGTGTTCTGTCTGCCACTTCTCAGTTTCCTGTTAGGTAGTCAGCACTGTGTTGAAGTTCCAAGCGAACCACCACTCCTCTCTTTGTGTTTCTACCACCTTGACTGCCAGAGGCGGGACCAATCTGCCCACTTAGCCTGTCTGCCTGTTGTCAATCTTAATCTCCCTAGTGGCTGTTTCTGACAGGGCTATAGTTAAGGAGGTTGCTGTATCGCTTTCCAGGACTGAACGGCCTCTCTTCAACTCAGTCCCTTCAGGGCTATTCAGATTGTTTGTTTCCTTTGTAGCACTCAGGGTGTACTCTGGGTGTGGCTGTATTGGTTGTCTGGAGACTGTTGGTAGGGGCTGGTTCTTTAGGAGAAAATGGCTGCTTAGGTCCAGAGTGTCAGGAATGTCCCAGTGCCAGACTCCTGGTTACCTCTCCCCAACTCGCTCTTGTCCACAGCCTCTCCCCAGACTCCACAAGTCCGAACCTCCACCTGCACCTCAGTGCAGGGTGTGTTTGTATTTGAAGGGTCCTAAGAACTGGGTTTAGCGAATGAAAGCAAAGATCAAAAAGAGGGGAAACAACCGTGCGAATGAAAGTTTCTCACCACCCCCCTGCTCCGCCCCCTTCCCCCAGCACTGCGCAGCTTGGGCAGTTCTTCAGGCTGCCCCTCTGGACTCACCCTCTCTCGGCTGTGGACTTAGATGTAGAATCCCCTGCCGCCAGCAGTCCTGTGGGTTTCCTTTCTACAGTCAGATGTTATGCCTGTCCCCAAGGGACGTGGGCTTGGTACCATGCAGCTTCCTTCTGACCTCTTGGCTCAGAGGTCTCACAACTCTCTCCAGCCCAGATCCCTGATCCTACCATTCTCCAGGTGTCCTCTGCCCTTCCTGGCTGGGAATTGTCTCGCCAGCTGTGTCTACTTTGCCAATTCTGGGTGGATGTTATTTGATTTAGTAGTAGATGCTCCTTCTATCTGCTCTGGGATAAGGCTTGGGACACGTCTGCCTATTCAGCTGCCATTTTGTGTCTCTCCGAATTTTTCTATCTCTATCTCTATCTCTATCTCTATCTCTATCTCTATCTCTATCTCTCTACCTACCTATAACCCATCCCCATAACTTTTCCTTTCTTTTTTTAATCCTCACCTGAGGATATTTGTCTATTGATTTTTAGAGAGAGTGGACGAGAGAGGGTGAGGCAGAGAAAAACACAGATGTGAGAGAGACACATTGATTGGTTGCCTCCTGCAGGAACCCTGACCAGGAGCCTGCATCTGGGAGGAGCCTGCAACCAAGGTACGTGGCCTTGACTGAAATCAAATCCAGGACTCTTCGGTCCACAGGCAGACGCTCTAACAACTGAGCAAAACCAGCCAGGGCTCCCCCATGACTTTTCCACATATAAACCAAGAGGCATACTCCTTTTTCTCTATAATCCAGTCCACGTCTACTCTGCTCCAGGGTATTGTTAGCAGGTCAGAAAGTGCTCTCTGATTACTCTCAACTTTTTCATATCATTAACATCCTTGTTATGGTCCTAGAGAAGAGATATTACAGGATTTAGTCTTGTAATGATGACAAGGAACACCTGGGAATAAAACTACACGGGAGAAATGGGTGTGCCCATTTACCTAAAAATAGTGAGCAAGCTATGTTCACATGAGAAATGATTTGGCTTGATTAAATCATTTCTAACAGCTGATGGGGCTCACTGCCCGAGTCATAGATTGAGTGGGAAAGCAAACAAAATGTATGAAATATTTTGACTTACTCAGTTTGTGTATATTCAATTCAAGGTAAGAGTTAGGTTACTTTTGAAAAACATACCTACAGTATGATTCAGCTCTTACTACTTAAGAACCAGTTCCTATAAACCTGATCTTCAGACCCGTGGTTTAGTTCCCAGACCTCACACAAAGCTGCAGAACCAGTCCCTCTGTGAGGCTGCACCGAGCAGACAAGAGCTGCTTTATAAATCTTTTATTAGGTGACCTCATTGCATCTGCATGCAGGCCTACATTCTTCGACTAGTACCTGGGTTCCACCTTTTGTAAGTAAATTGCTCCTACTTAACCAGCGCATCACTTGTTGGTCATAAGTTGCATGGTCATCATTTATGCATTTAAAGGCATCCTCATGGTTTACACCAACATCTTCACGTTTTTCTATCTTGAGATGTGTTCCACTCTGGGAAACGGGAACCTGCTTCATCAGGCCTGGTGGCACCCAGATCCAAAAGGCTGTGCTGGAAATGATGCCTGTTTATAGGCATGTTTCCTAGTCATAGGCATCTATATATAAAAAACCATAATATGCAAATAGAACGAATGGCGGAACAATCGAACAACCGGTCGCTATGACGTGCGGTCACCACCAGGGCCGCACGTGGAACATGGCAGGTGTAGGAAGCAGGTGGCAGAGCATGGAACATGCTGGGTGTCGGCCATGGCGGGATGGTGGAGCAGATGAGCGGGGACACCAGACCAAGGGATGGCACCAGTCGCTGTCATCAGAGCGAGCCTCTGGTGGTTACTGAAAATACTTTGTTCCCGTGTGCCATGGTCCTGCCTGGCGCTTGTACCTGCTGCCGGCGCCAGCCCCACTCATACCCACTGCTGACGCTGGAGCCATCACTCGAACCCACTGCCAGTGCCCAGCACCAGCCCTAATCGCTAGGTGCTGTCAGCGGGTGTGAGTGGTGGCTGCCGGCCCTGATTGCCCCTCAGGGCTTCTCCACCTCCCCCTGGTCCTGAGGGGCGATCAGGGCTGGCAGCCGCCTCTCGCACCTGCTGCTGGTGCCTGGTGCTGGTCCCAATCGTTTGGTGCCATCAGTGGGTGTGAGTGGCAGCTGCCGGCTCCAATTGCCCCTGAGGGCTTCTCCACCTCCCCCTGCTCCTGAGGGACGATCAGGGCAGCAGCTGCTGCTTGCACCCGCTGCTTGCGCCGGTCCCAATTGCTCGGCGTTGTCAGCGGTGGGAGTGGCGGCAGCAGGAGCGGGGCTGCGGGCAGACAGAGGACCAGGGGCTGTGTGGGCAGGGCCGGGTTGGGGCATGGAGGATGGGCCGAGATCTGCCCCTGTGCCCACCGTAGCCTCGCGGCCCACAGTTTCTTTCAAGGTATATGAATTCATGCCCTGGGCCTCTAGTTAACATATAAAATGTTGATCTATCTACATTTAAAATGTTTTTGAAAGTATTGAGTTAAATTAGCATCTCACTACCCATGTAGGATATGTCCCCAGGTGTTTGGATATCGAGAACAGGGCAAACAAATAAATTCACTGTCTCTGTTGAAGTCCCCTAAAAACAAATGTAAGAATATCAATAAGAGATTGAACAATTAAACATACATTGTTAAGGGAAAACCAATTTGTATTTCTTTACCATTGAGTAAAGATTTGATTATTCTTGAAAAATAATAATCATGCAAAGTAACTAAAATTCTTACTTTTTTGATTCATTCTAGGAAAATCTTTGAATTACAAAATTGGGAGTTGGTTTTGAGCAACATAGATTCAATATCCTCAAACCTCTTTCTCCACGTCCTCTGGAAGGCACTGCGCTTGGCAAGCTCTGACCTGGGTCAAGACCAGTGCCCGCTTTCCGAGTACAAGCACCCAGCACAGCCAGGGCTGTGGGACGGAGTGCGCACTCTCCCCAACAACAGCTAGCTCTGCTGGGTTTCCCTCCCGATTGTTGTTTTTTCAAACCTTCTCTACTTTCCTCACGCACAACACCCCCCTGCTCCCCACAGCACTCTGCGCCCCTTGAAAGCAGAGAGAAGAGGTGCCTTCAACAAGAACTCTCACACCAGCTTGCCCCGTGGTTTGCTTCCACACCCACTTTCCTCTTTTCCTCCTGAATGGGGCCTCAACTCCTGTCTGCATGTGGTCTTCTAGCTGGGCTTCCAGCGGAGCTCTGTGCTTTTGTCAAGCCTGGCCCTAGGCTGCTGGCTCCCTGGCTCTCAGCTCTGCAGTCCCTCCCTGCAGCAGCGCCGCTTCCTCATCGCTTTCCTCCCAGACCTGGGCTGCCCGGCCCTCCTCTTGGGCGAGACCCCTCATGCTGCACGCACACCCTCTTCCCCCTCTTCCCCCTCTTCCCCCTCCCCCTCCCCCTCCTCCCCCTTCCCCTCCTCCTCCTCTCAGGAGCATTCCCCGCCTTGTGCCCTGGTGCTCACGTCTGACATTACCTGTGGATGTCAGTCTCCCACCACCCCGACACGCTCTCCTAAGCTTCATGTTCACGTTGACTTCTCACTAGAGACAAGGCCTCACAGGCTTTAACAAAACAAGCCCAAAGCCCCCAAATGGAGGAGCTCATTGTCCGCCACATGTCACCACCCTGAGAATGAATTACTCTCAGCTCCCAGCAAGGACCTGCAGCCCGCCCACCAGGATCCCCAGCTCCCTCGCCTCGGCCGCGACCTCTGACCTCTGCCCTGAAAGTCTGTTGTTTGGTTTCCTGCTCGCAGTTCCCTTCTGTCTGCTACCCTGGATGCTGCCAGATTTGAATCGTTTTTGCTCAAGTAAACTCTTAAAATATTTAACGTGCTTCAGTTTATCTGATAACACAGCTAATTAAACATTTTAAAATAAAATTTATTCCTCTTGTCAGTCCAACGTGGCTCTTTCCTCTAATCCTTATTTCATCAACTGCAAGACCAACGGACTGACCAAGCACCTGTGGCATTCTATTGATTTCTCACTCTCCCTGCCGCGCAGAAGCTAACCGTGCTTCTCCCTGTCTGCAAAGACGGGCACCCATCGCTCCGGGGGCACCCATCGCTCCGCGGGCACCCATGGCTCCGCGGGCACCCATCGCTCCGGGGGCACCCATCGCTCCGGGGGCACCCATGGCTCCGCGGGCTCCCATCGCTCCGGGGGCACCCATGGCTCCGCGGGCACCCATGGCTCCGGGGGCACCCATGGCTCCGCGGGCTCCCATCGCTCCACGGGCACCCATGGCTTCGGGGGCACCCATGGCTCCGGGGGCACCCATGGCTCCGCGGGCTCCCATCGCTCCGCGGGCACCCATCGCTCCGGGGGCACCCATCGCTCCGGGGGCACCCATCGCTCCGGGGGCACCCATGGCTCCGCGGGCTCCCATCGCTCCACGGGCACCCATGGCTTCGGGGGCACCCATGGCTCCGCGGGCACCCATGGCTCCGGGGGCACCCATGGCTCCGCGGGCTCCCATCGCTCCACGGGCACCCATGGCTTCGGGGGCACCCATGGCTCCGGGGGCACCCATGGCTCCGCGGGCTCCCATCGCTCCGCGGGCACCCATCGCTCCGGGGGCACCCATCGCTCCGGGGGCACCCATCGCTCCGGGGGCACCCATGGCTCCGCGGGCACCCATGGCTCCGGGGGCACCCATGGCTCCGCGGGCTCCCATCGCTCCACGGGCACCCATGGCTTCGGGGGCACCCATGGCTCCGGGGGCACCCATGGCTCCGCGGGCTCCCATCGCTCCGCGGGCACCCATCGCTCCGGGGGCACCCATCGCTCCGGGGGCACCCATGGCTCCGCGGGCTCCCATCGCTCCGCGGGCTCCCATCGCTCCGGGGGCACCCATGGCTCCGCGGGCTCCCATCGCTCCGGGGGCACCCATCACTCCGGGGGCACCCATGGCTCCGCGGGCTCCCATCGCTCCACGGGCACCCATGGCTCCGCGGGCACCCATGGCTCCGGGGGCACCCATGGCTCCGGGGGCACCCATGGCTCCGCGGGCACCCATGGCTCCGGGGGCACCCATCGCTCCGCGGGCACCCATGGCTCCGGGGGCACCCATGGCTCCGGGGGCACCCATCGCTCCGTGGGCACCCATGGCTCCGGGGGCACCCATGGCTCCGGGGGCACCCATCGCTCCGGGGGCACCCATGGCTCCGCGGGCACCCATGGCTCCGGGGGCACCCATGGCTCCGGGGGCACCCATGGCTCCGGGGGCACCCATCACTCCGGGGGCACCCATGGCTCCGGGGGCTCCCATGGCTCCGGGGGCACCCATGGCTCCGGGGGCACCCATGGCTCCGGGGGCACCCATCACTCCGGGGGCACCCATGGCTCCGCGGGCACCCATGGCTCCGGGGGCACCCATGGCTCCGGGGGCACCCATCACTCCGGGGGCACCCATGGCTCCGGGGGCTCCCATCGCTCCGGGGGCACCCATGGCTCCGGGGGCACCCATGGCTCCGGGGGCACCCATCGCTCCGGGGGCACCCATGGCTCTGCGGGCACCCATCACTCCACGGGCACCCATCGCTCCGGGGGCACCCATCGCTCCAAGGGCACCCATGGCTCCGCGGGCACCCATCACTCCACGGGCACCCATGGCTCCGGGGGCGCCCATGGCTCCGCGGGCACCCATCACTCCACGGGCACCCATGGCTCCGGGGGCACCCATCGCTCCGGGGGCACCCATGGCTCCGGGGGCACCCATCACTCCGGGGGCACCCATGGCTCCGCGGGCACCCATGGCTCCGGGGGCACCCATGGCTCCGGGGGCACCCATGGCTCCGCGGGCACCCATGGCTCCGGGGGCACCCATGGCTCCGGGGGCACCCATCACTCCGGGGGCACCCATGGCTCCGGGGGCTCCCATCGCTCCGGGGGCACCCATGGCTCCGCGGGCACCCATCACTCCACGAGCACCCATCGCTCCGGGGGCACCCATCGCTCCAAGGGCACCCATGGCTCCGCGGGCACCCATCACTCCACGGGCACCCATGGCTCCGGGGGCGCCCATGGCTCTCCTGCCTGCCGGCCTTCTATCCCCCCTGTCCGCCGGCGGCACAGCGCCCTCCCCCGAAACTCCGCCCTTCGCACCCTTTAATTCTAGGCCCCAGGCCTCCATCAGCCGGCCCTCGGGCTTCTCCTCCTCCGCCCTTAGCTCCAGGGACTCATTAGACCGGCTGGGCGGCGCTTTCTCTCAAACCTCCTCCAGCCGCGGCTGGGGCCTGCCCTGCCCCTCCGCACCCACTGAGCGGAGTCACCTGCCCTGCCCCTCCGCACCCACTGAGCGGAGACGCCTGCCCTGCCCCTCCGCACCCACTGAGCGGAGACACCTGCTCTGCTTCTGCATCCGCTGCTGAATGCAGACGCTCTGCCTGCCGCCACTGCGGCGCTAGAACCGAGCACACGTACCTGGCATGTAGAAGGTGTTTTAAATAATTTATTCCAATTCATGAATTCATAAGGAGCGAATTGTTTTAGGACTTATAGAAGATCATATGGAAATAAGTTAGGTGGAGGAGCGAAATCAAGCCCTCAGCAAGACAGCAAATGAAGGTAAAATATTCTATAAATTATTTATAATGTCTAGTTTTTAAAATCCTCACCCGATGATATGGTTATTGATTTTAAAGAGAGGAAGGGGGAGAGAAACATTATGTGAGAGAGAAACATTGATCAGCTGCTCCCCATACACGCCCTGACCGGGATGGAACCCACAACCCAGGTTTGTGCCCTGTCTGAGAATTGAGTCAGCCTTCTGTTGTATGGGACACTCTACCAACGGAGCCACCTGTCGAGGGCAATGTCTATTTTTATCATAAATTCTTTAAAATGAAGTTATGAGCTTAGGAGGTTTATGAGAGATTTCATCACTTCCCGTTTCTCACTCCTCCTGTGTCTATGCCATTGGTCAAGTCATGTTGCCAAGGCCTCTGACTGTTGGCGGGCCTGTTGCCCGCTCCTTCACTCTGCGTTCAATACTGAAGCTTACTCTGGTCAACAGACTGATTTGAAAGCATCACCGTGACATTCGGAGTCTAACCCGAGGCCTTGCATGTTTCCGCTGTGCTGACCCCTAGTTCCAGGGAGCAGAGCTGCCCCGCCAGGACGCTGACCCACCTGACCTGGACTGGACCCTTGGTTGCAAAATAAATGCTTATTGGTTTAAGCCAGTCAGCTTTGAGGTAGTTTATTGATCTCTCTATATTTTATTCTCTCCTTTCTGACCCCCTCCACCCAGCTTCTGCCACCCCTCTGTGTGCATGGGCTATGCATGTATACATATAAGTTCTTTGGTTAATCACTTCCCTAACCACCCCACCCCCCTTTCCTCTGGTATTCATCTGTCTGTTCTATGCTTCTATGTCTCTGGATCTATTTTGTTTGTCAGTTTATTTTGTTCCTTAGATTCCACATATAAATGAGATCATATGGCGTTTGTCTTTCTCTGCCTGGCTTGTTTTGCTTAGCATAATACTCTCTAGGTCCTTCCATGCTGTCTCAAAGGGTAAGAGCTCCTTTTTTACAGCTGTGTGGTATTTCATTTTGTAAATGTACCACAGCTTTCTTATCCACTCGTCTGCTTGGGCTGTTTCCAGATCTTAGCTATGGTAAGTAGCGCTGCTATTCACACAGGGGTGCATATAGTTTTCTGATTGGTGCTTCAGGATTCTTAGGATATATTCCTAGAAATGTTTTTAAAACATGAATGTGCATTAGTTTTTCAAGTAAATAAAGTAAATTAAGGAATTTTATATTGCATCTGTTTGTAAGCTAAATACCAAACGCCTTAAAAGAAATACCTCGAGTAGTTGGTAAAAGAAGAATAGTCAAACTGTTTAAGCAAATGTACATGATTGCAAAATCCATAATCATTCTAAGCACTTAATATTAGTTATATAAATTAAACATTATAACTCACTGGTGTTACTGACAGGAACTCCACCTTAGACACTTGAGAACTGGGGACTGGAGAAGGTAAGTGATTGAGAGCCCCCAGAAGGAGCCAGGGCGGGTCAAGGATTTTAATGGGCTTCACAAACTCTTAATCATTCCCCTTTGTCCCAGGTACTACTGACCTAAGGTTCAGCATAAGCTTAATTAGAATAAATCACTTTGTTTCCCTCACTGCTGATAAACGGATTTCCAGGGAGCACTGTAAAGAAACTTAGCACTAAAAGACTTGGCTCCTCCCATTGACCAGTTTTTTTTTTTTTAACAGATTAATAAACAAAAGTAATTTTATATTCAAAAATTTTGTTTGGTGAATTCTATAAAATTATTGGATGTCAAATTGAGGATTAATTTTGAAATCTAAAGTATTGGGAGTAAATGTTACTACAGATACAAAAAAACCAAAAACCTGGAGAAAACGTATGTAGGAATCTTATTCATAATTGCCTCAAACTGGAAACAACCCAATGCCCATCGGCAAAACACTGGCTGAACAAATGGTGGTGATCATCCAGTAGATGGCTCAGAGGTCATGTTCAATTCCCAGTCAGGGCATATGGCCTGGCCAAAATTTGATTTTTTTAAAATTATTTTTTTAAATTTAGTAAATCTTTATTGTTCAGATTACAATTGTTCCTCTTTTTTCCCCCCATAGCTCCCCTCCACCCAGTTCCCACCCCACCCTCTGCCCTTACCTCCCCAGCACTGTCCTTATCCATAGGTGTACGATTTTTGTCCAGTCTCTTCCCGCACCCCCCACACCCCTTTCCACCCGAGGATTGTCAGTCCACTCCCTTTCTATGCCTCTGATTCTATTATATTCACCAGGTTATTCTGTTCCTCAGATTTTTAATTCACTTGATTTTTAGATTCACTTGTTGATAGATATGTATTTGTTGTTCATAATTTTTATCTTTACCTTTTTCTTCTTCTTCCTCTTCTTAAAGAATACTTTTCAGCATTTCATATAATACTGGTTTGGTGGTGATGAACTCCTTTAGCTTTTTCTTATCTGTGAAGCTCTTTATCTGCCCTTCAATTCTGAATGATAGCTTTGCTGGGTAGAGCAATCTTGGTTGTAGGTTCTTGCTATTCATCACTTTGAATATTTCTTGCCACTCACTTCTGGCCTGCATAGTTTCTGTTGAGAAATCAGCTGACAGTCGTATGGGTGCTCCCTTGTAGGTAACTAAATGTTTTTCTCTTGCTGCTTTTAATATTCTCTCTTTGTCTTTTGCCCTTGGCATTTTAATTATGATGTGTCTTGGTGTGGTCCTCTTTGGATTCCTTTTGTTTGGGGTTCTATGTGCCTCCTGGACTTGTAAGTCTATTTCTTTCACCAGGTGAGGGAAGTTTTTGGTCATTATTTCTTCAAATAGGTTTTCAGTATCTTGCTCTCTCTTCTTCTGGCACCCCCCTAATTTGAATGTTGGTACGCTTGAGGTTGTCCCAGAGGCTCCTTACACTATCTTCAAATTTTTGGGTTCTTTTTTCTTTTTGCTTTTCTGGTTGAGTGTTTTTTGCTTCTTTGTATTTCAAATCTTTGACTTGATTCTTGCAATCCTCTAGTCTGCTGTTAGGTCTCTGTATAATATTTTTTATTTCAGTCAGTATATGTTTAATTTCTAGTTGGTCCTTTTTCATATCCTCGAGGGTCTCGCTAAATTTATCAGACTTTTCTAGAAAATTCTTGAAAAACCTTATAACTGTGTTTTGAACTCTATGTCCATTCGTTTGTTTTCCTCCATTTCTTTTGTTTGTGATCTGTTTCTTTGTCTCCACATTTTCGCTGCTTCCCTGAGTTGGTAGGGTAGCTTTGTGTGCTAGTTGTCCAATAGGGCCCAGTGGCTCGGCCTCCCCAGTTACCTGAGGTGGACACTCTTGGTGCACCCCTTTGTGGACTGTGTGTACAGCCTTGTTGTAGTTAAGCCTTGATTGTTGTTGGTATCACTGGGAGAAATTGACCTCCAGGCCAATTGGCTGTGAGGATCAGCTGTGTCTACGCTGTCTTCTGTGCTGGAGACACCCTTATGAGACAAGACTTGCAAAATTGCAAAAGCCTCTGTGCTCAGCTTTGATGGGGCAGAGTCTCAGGGCAGAGCAGACAGCCTTGGCTTCCCATCAGCCCTGCCCTATGAGGCCCCTGGGTCTCAGTGTCCCTCGGTAATTGCTGCAAGCACCTCTGAGAGAAAGCTGCCCTTGAGTTTCACCCAGTGCCAGACAGTCCAGTTTCTCCCCAAATGAGTCTGGGTTCCCAGAGTCTCGCCTGGAATTGGAGTTCAGCGCAGTAGGGAGCTTCTGTCTCCCTCCCACTTGAGAAAGCCAGCCGCGCACTCTGCAGTCAGTCCTCTCCACGCTCGCGTCTCCCTACCTCTGCCTTCCGCAGCTCCTCTGATTCTCCGTGTGCTTTTCTCTTTCCTTCTAGTTGTAGAATTTCCACTCAGCCAGCTTTCTTGTGGTTCTGGATGATGTCCATTTTGTCTTTTAGTTGTAGTTTTGAAATTGTTGTGTGAGGCAGCAGTTTAGGTGTTTACCTATGCCGCCATCTTGGTCTCTCCCAAAATTTCAGATTTTTAAAACTGAGAATATTTATTGGGTAGAATGTGAGGAAAGAGAAAATGAAGTCCTCTACCTTGATTATGTGTGTAAGCATTAAATTTAGAAAACAATGTTTAGTGATTTAAGACTATAGTGAATAGAATAAGTTATTAAATAATCAAATTAGCTCATTTTATTCTTCATAGCAATTTATTCTTCATTGTTTATAGCAACAACTAAACATGATAGGAGCAATTCATGTAGGGAAAAAATAAAAACAACAATTGAATGGCTTTGGTGATAGCATTTTCTTCCTAAGCATCTGAATTTAGTTTAAAATGTAGTACTAAATATTTTAATAGTGTTTACAAATATTTGTGAGCTTTATTTTAAAACATTGACTATTATGGAGACAGATCTAAAGCATTCAATGGAATAACACTTTAAAAATCTGTGCAATGTATTTTTTCAAGTGGCTTTTTATCAATAATTAATGCTTTAAAATGCTATTGGACTATCTTACTAGGTTTTCACATTCTATTATATTGATTGGAACCTCTGTTTTAAGATCAATCTATGTTCGTGTTCAATTATTTTATATGGTACTTAACACAGAGAAGTCAGCAAAACCCCTGGTATTCTGCAGTGTTTTGGTTGAGCAGTGATGATTTGCTAATATATTGACTGATTTACATGCATTTAAAATAAAACCTGCTCTAGTCCTCAGTGGCACCACAAAGGGCTTTCCCGTCGAATGTTTCAATTTTTGAGTTGGGATGAATATTCTCCTTGGTCTTCACTGTAAGTAAATCTAGCACTGACATGTCCTCCGCTGGCCCCTGGTGCTGGCATATGTTTTGATCGGTCCTATAAACATGCACAGGTGTGAGGATTTGCAGTGAGGCCTTCACCCAGTGATGCTAGATTTCACACATAAATATAGAGGGTGCCCCATTACATTTGAATCACAGATAAACAATGAATAATTGTTGAGGGAGAGTATATCTAACTTGTTCATCTGAAATTCAAATGAAACAGGGCAGAGGAGTAATTTAAGGAAAAGCCCTATGAAACTTTGTATTAAAATATTGTTGAGAATGGTGTTTATTCTACCAGGTAGTTTCTTTTTCTGGTCTAAATACCAGGAAGAGCTGCTTTTCAGTGACATTCATTTGCTTTTATCTGGGAGAGTCCGTGAGGGACTTGACCAGCTACTCTTCTCACCTAGAAGGCTGCGGGCCTGCCTGGGGCCCACACAGGTGTCCGAGAGCGTGCAGGTGCTGCGTCCAGGCATGCTTTTAGGCTTTTTTCTGGCCCCATCTGTAGTTTCCTTTTTCTGTTGCTTCTACTTTATTATTGTTATCTTCTCAGATTTTGTGTCATTGTTAGCACTCTTCAAAAGTCTTGGGCACAGGGTGTGTGAAGGACAATAAATAGACCAAACCTGCAGCCTTATAAACATAGTTTGGTAACTTGATCTGGACTCTTTGTTTTGAATTCCATCTGAAATGGTGTTGCTAAAGGCTTATTTATCGCTTCAGGAAGCAGACACAGCCCGCTCTGAAGGTGGTCTCACAGCTGAAGCCCAGACACGGCCATGGAGCGAGTGTCCCTGTGTTCTCATCTCCTTCGGAGAGGAGGATGCTTTAATTTCCCACCTGGGTTTTCTATGCTCTTTGTACCCATGGCTAAAAGCATTATTTTGTTCAAATAACATTTGTATTAATATGGCATTTTTGTTTGAATAAACACTGTGTCTCCTGTGGTTTTTTTTCTTTAACCTCTAAGTTATCAGTATGTAGATAATGGATTTTATAACTCTTTCTTGGATGAGGAAACAGGACCACTCTCCATGTGGGATGCTTTACATGTAGTCCCATCTGAAAGTCAAGCTAATCAGGCAGAAAGTTAACCGATTCGGTCGGTGCAAAGGTTGAAACTGGAACACTTACTATAGAGTGAGGCTCTGAAGTTAACTCTTAGCTGGCTGATGCCCTACAGCGTGTGTTTATGATTTGGTGATAGTAGTCCCATTTTTACTACTTTCATAGAAGTAATTGTCATAGTAATATATAGAAATGTTTTAAAATGCTTTAAAAATGCCTAAAAATATATATATTAAGAAGGTTTTAAAATGTTTAAATTAACTTTCCTTAAAACTTAAAGATATATTCCCCACTGCCCTGAAGCGTGTGTACCCCAGAGATAAGGACTTGAACTGATGCAGTGACTTGTGTCAAGATAAACACTTGCCTGAGTGACGTCCTCTCCTTAGCCCCCTCGCCGTGTTTGAGATGAACATCTGTGCATTGACCTAAATCACTGATAGCCACCTGAGCTGCTGCGGGTGCGAACAAACTTTAAATATGGACCCCTGCCAGCCAACGATGCTCGTCTTGTCGAGACATTACAAAGGTCCGTCCCTTTGTCGGTCTGACAAGCGACGCTGCTCCACGCTCCTCTTCCTGCCAGATGACAGAAGAATGGCCAGTAATCTCCAATTGAGACGTGACTGAGCTCTTGGGAGAAGAATGCCGGCCCCCTGCACCCAGACCAGCCCAGCTCAGCTGCCGGACCATAGAGGACACCACCACAGGGATCCCTAACTAAGCTTGTACCCGCAGCTGCTCAGGAATTTGTGTGAGTAATAAAAAGCTGTGTGATTTGCAACTGCATATGTTTCATGTGGTGTAATTCCTCCGGCAGTTAATTGAAATAATTAGTGTATGTTTAAAATTTAAATTAAAGCCTTTGGTCTTTTTGGTCCTAAGCCTGCCCTCTCCCAATTCCTGCACGGTTCAAGTTTATCTCAAGGGACACCTTAGATGAACGCCCCAGATCCTTTCCTGGGATCTACTTGGGACAGTAATTATTCTTGCATTTAATTTCCTAAATAGTCAACAGCTTGATGGTGTCATCAAAGGCAGTCCCTCCATGTCCTCTTCCCTCAGAGCTCCATAACAGGCAACAGGGCCATGGGATGGGGGATGGAGAGGGATCAGGCTCAAGAAGAACAAATACAAAGGAAAAGTGAGAACTAAGTGAAAACTACTCAAAAACCACTGACTTTTTCTTTTAAAATGTGGTGTGGAGGTTTTAAACTACCATAATTAGAATGTCTTGGGTGGCTCGTGAAAAGTCAACACACAATATGAAATATTTAATTCTTTGAATGATGAAAAGCTAGTAAAATCATTTAAAAGAGTGACTTAAACATGTGCTTCTGATGGATGGTAATGGAGGAAGGAATCAGACAAGCTGCTAAGAGACAGACCAAGAACAGGGCTCTTTGTCGGAGTGTCCCAAACCCACTCACCTCTGATCCATCTTTCTCTTCTGTTCCAGCAGAGAGTGGGAGTAGCTCACATTTTAACCTCAACTTGACTGTTACTAGAACCCATTTCTGGAGTTCCTGTCACTGCACTTTCAGGTTTCATCAAGAGAGGTCACTGTGGTCCTACCACGGGTAACAGTCTGTCCAGCCAGAAAACCATGGAAACATGGAGTCCGTTGGTCAACAACTAGGTACCAGATGGGACCAAGTGCTAGGGATACAGAGGTGTCGGCAGGCTGTGGTCTGACAGCACGGAAAAGTGGAGAAGTAGCAAAAGAGACTACAGTCAAATGTCTAAAACAGTGGGTGAGCCAGGTCATCAGCAAAAGCATCAAGGGTCCACTCACATGTGGCAGGCCTTGGGGTTAAAGGCATTGACCCCGAGTCTCAGACGTGAAGAAGTATTTTTAAAAAGATTTGATTAGGCTCATCCAACACAACGGCCAGGAGGACCAGAGTGAGGTAGAGAGTGTGAGTGAGGGAGGGGGTTAGAGGGCAAGTGTGTGGGTGCATGTGTGCGTGTGTATGTGTGTGAGTGCATGTGTGTGTGCGTGTCAGTGTGTGTGCGCATGCATGTGAGTGTGTGTCAGTGTGTGTGAGTGTGCATGTGTGATTTTGCATGTCTGTGTGTGTTTGCACGTGTGTGTGTGTGTGTGTGTGTGTGTGTGTGTGAGTGTGGACAGTCGGATCACGTGCAGGAGTCTGGGGGCGGGTCGAGCTCTCCTGAAAGGCTCCCAAGGTCCTCCCTGGGAGGAGGCTGTGGGAGCGGCAGTGACTAGGTGCCCAGCCTTGCCCTCAGCCGGACTCACCAGGGCCTGGGCCCAAACCCACTGCACCCGCCCAAGACTCATGCACCCGCTGTGGACAGAGCCCTGACAGTGCCTTCAGTGGACACCTGCGGGACCTCTGTGTGCCTGGCATGCATCCAGCCTGGACCCTGGACAATCACAGCACACCTGCCACTGACCTGGCAGCACTCTTCACCGCTATTGTGGACTCACCCAACTCCAGGTGCCGCCCCCTCCCCTGGCCCGCCCCCTCCACTGAGCCGCCACAGCCACGGAGCTGCCACTGCTCGGCTCCACTGCCAGGCTTGGGGGCAGGACCCGCTGAAGACCAGGAGGTGGGTGTAGCTTCCCCTGCCTACTAGAACCCAGGACCTGAGGAGACTGAAGAGGCTGTGGATCGGTGGTGAGAGGGGAGGCCTGGGACGGAGAGGAGGCCCCAGGGCACTGGCTGTGGAGACGAGTGGGTGCAGTGTGGAAGCCTGGGCTGAGTCCCTGGGTAGAGCAGCACCAGCTCCCCCATCGAGCAGCCTGGGAAGCTCCTCTGACCAGTGGGAGGGGCCATGCAGTGGAGCTCAGGGCCAGCCTCACTGGAGGGGCCTTAAGGACACACCCAGCATTGAATCTGGGGGGCCCTCTATTTCTAGGAGCAGAAAGGGGGCTGGGTAGTAGGGCCAGATAGAAGGATCAGTCCTGCCCACCTGGAGGCAGGGAAGGTCCCCTCTTTTCTGGCAAAACAGCTGCTTCTGAGATGACCTGCAGCGACCTGGGGCAAGGGGAACAGCCGGGGCCAGGAAATCTGTGCCCCTGCAGCTGGCAGAGAGGAGGTGCCAGCAAACCAGGCAGAGCTGAGGCATTAGAAGGAGGGGAAGGGCCTACCACTTCCCCTACAAGCTACTGGCACCACCCCCAACATGAGTCTGATCAAACCATCCCGGCCAAGACCAGGATACCCTCTAGAGCCCAGCTCCATGGGGGAGGGAGAAAAGCTTAGAACATGGACAATCAAAGCATAAGACTCCAGGCAGACCCTGCCTCTGGGCTACGGAGTCTCCGCCCACTGCACCTCTAGGGGTTCCAACCTATTGAACCTCAATCAGGCTGACCAGGGCCAGAAAGGGACAGTGACTCACACTGACCCTCACTAGAGAAGCTCAGGGAAGCCCAGGATAGACACACCAAGTGACCAGATTCAACACATCAGAGCAAAATCCTGCGAGTTCCACAAATAGCAGACCAAAAGTTTTTGAGTGTTTTGTGTGTGTGTGGCTTTGTTTTTTTTCCCCCCATTTATTTATTTCTTCTATTTTTTTTTGCATATCTCTAAGTCCTCTCTTTCCTTTGATTCTATTCTCCTTTTGCTTCTTATTGTTATTATTAATTTTTCTTATTTTATTTTTCTCCTCTTTTCTTTTATTTCCATTTTACTTTTCCTATTTATATCTTAACTAGAGGCCCAGTGCACGGATTTGTGCACTAGTGGGGTCCCTCAGCCTGGCCTGTGCCCTCTCACAATCTGGGACCCCTTGGGGGATGTCTGAGGCCCAGTGCATGGATTTGGCCTGATCCCCACAGGCCAGGCCAGGCCAGGCCAGGCTGAGGGACTCCATTGGTGCAAGAATCCATGCACCAAGCCTCTAGTATGCATGTAAGATCTTTGTTTAATCTATTCCTGCCCTCCCACCTCCCCCCTTCCCTCTGAGATTCATCAGTCTGTTCCATGTTTCCATGCCTGTGCATTGAGCGTCTGCCCCCTGGTGTTCAGTGTGTGTCATAGTTATTGGTTGAATGGTTGAACGGTTGAATGGTCACTTAGGCTTATATATATATGGATATATCCATTATTACTACATTTTAAATTCATTATTATTATTTCATTTTTGTTTCCTTCTTTTTCCTCCCTATACTAGTTCTTTTAGCTCCTCCCTTGTTTCTATATTACCATTTATTTTTCTTCTTCTTTCTCCCTTTTTCTTTCTATCCCCTCTAAGTCTTTGGTCTCATGTCTTTTAGAATTTTTACTATTTTTTCTTTGCTTTGCTTTCTCTCCTTATTCCTTCTTAGTCTTTCCTGTTGTTGTTACTTTGTGTAGCTTGATTTTGGTGTGTTTTTGTTTGTTTGTTTGTTTGTTTTTGTTTTTGTTTTTTGGCTCAATCCTGTTGTGTCTTGTTTTGTTCTGTAAGCACCTGTGTAACAGCTGGCACTGTCAGCAAGTCAGCAGGGAGATTACTCCCATGAACAAGACATCAACAATCAAGCCCCAATTACAATAGGAGAGCCCAAATAACACAGACAAGGGGCAATCCTAGAGCACCCACCTCAGGTGAACAAAGAGACTGCATCACTAGACCTCTCAAGACACTTTCTACATAAGGCCATTCCACAATAGTTCTATCTAATACATAGAAACAAATTCAAAGAGACTGCTAAAATGAGGTGACAAAGAAACAACCCCCAAATGAAAGAAAGAAGTAATCTCCAGAAAAAGAACTAAGTGAAATGGAGGCAAGCAATATATCAGATATAGAGTTCAAGTAATGGTTATAAAGATGCTTAAGGAACTTAGTACAAATCAGATATAGAGTTCAAGTAATGGTTATAAAGATGCTTAAGGAACTTAGTACAAATTACAAGGAACTCAGTGGGAATTACAACAGCATGAAGAAGGAAATAGAAACCATGAACCAGAACCAGACAGAAAGGAAGAATAACATATCTGACATCCAATCTACTATTAATTCTGAAAGGAATTAATAGTAGATTGGATGAAGCAGAGGATTGAATCAGCGGTTTGGAAGACAAGGTAGAAATAAATACTCAATTAGAGCAGCAAATAGAAAAAATAATTAAAAAGCAGGAAGATCACTCAAGGGAACTCGGGGATAATATGAAACATAACATTCACATCATAGGAATACCAGAAGGAGAAGAATGTAATCAAGAAACAGAGAACCTGTTTGAAAATATAATGACAGAAAACTTCCCCAACCTGATGAAGGAAAAAGTCACAAAAGTTCAGGAGGCACAGAGAGTCCCAATCAAGATGAACCCAAAGATACCCACACCTAGACACAGCGTAATTAAAATGGCAAACGTTAAAGATAAAGAAAGATAAAGGAAGCAAGAGAGAGACAAATATTACCTACAAAGTAGTTCCCATTAGAATGTCAACTGACTTCTCAATAGAAACACTTCAGGCCAGAAGGGAGTGGCATGAAGTATTCAAAGTAATGAAAAGCAAGGGCCTAAAATTGAAGGTGAAATAAAAGGCTTTCAAACAAACAAACAAACAAACAAATGGTTAAAGGAATACATTACCACCAAAAAAGCAATGCAAAAAATGGTAAAGGGATTGCTTTAAGAAGACAAGAGAGAGGCATAAAGAAAATAAATATGGCAATAAATAAATACCTATCAATAATAACTTTAAAAGTAAATGGAGTAAATGCTCCAAAAGATATAGGGTGACTGAGACTGAATGGATAAAAAACATTACTCAGCTGGGCCAGCATGGCTCAGTGGTTGAGCATCAATCTATGAATCAGAAGGTCATGGTTCAATTCCTGGTCAGGGCATGCTCAGGTTGTGGGCTCGTTCCCCGGTGTGGGGCATGCAGGAGGCAGCCAATCAATGATTCTCTCTCATTGTTGATGTTTCTATTTTTCTCTCCCTCTCCCTTCCTCACTGAAATCAATAAAAATATATTTAAAAAAACAACAACAAACATTACCTATATATATGCTATCTACAAGGGACCCACCTCAGATCAAAAGATACACACAGACTAAAAGTGAAGGGATGGAAAAAAATCTTCCTTGCAAATGGAAAGGAAATAAAAGCTGGGGTAGCAATACTCATATCTGACAAAATAGACTTTAATACAAAGGCCATAACAAGAGGCAAAGAAGGCCACTACATAATGCTAAATGGAATAATTCAACAAGAAAATATAACCTTTATAAAAATACAGGAACACCCAAATATATATTTAAAAAACCTCTTGATGAACTTTAAGGGAGACATCAACAGCAATACAGTCAGAGTAGGGGACTTTAACACCCAACTGACATCAGTGGATAGATCTTCCAGACAAAAAATCAACAAGGAAACAGAGGCCTTAAATGACACACCAGATCAGATGGATCTAACTGTTATTTACAGAACATTTCACCCCCAAACAACAGAATATACATTCTTTTCAAGTGCAGATTCAATATTCTGAAAGATAGACCACATGTTAGAACACAAAACAAGTCTAAAACAAAACAAAACAGAAACAAAAAAAACTATACAAATTCAAGAAGATTGACATCATACCAAGCATCTCAGATCACAATGGCATGAAGTTATAAATCAACTACAATTAAAAAAAATTACCTCAAAAACACTCAAATACATGAAGGCTAAATAGCATGTTATTAAACAATGAATGGGTTCCCAATGTAATCAAGCAAGAAATAAAATGTTTCCTGAAAACAAATCTAAATGAACACATAAACAAACAAAACATATGGGATACAGCAAAAGCAATCTTGAGAGTGAAGTTCATAGCATTACAGTTCTACCTCAAGAAACAAGAGAAAGTACTAATAAACTACCTAACCCTATAGCTAAATGAATTAGAAAGAGAACAGCAAGCAAGTCCAGAGGAAGTAGGAGGAAGGAAATAATAAAGATCAGAGCAGAAATAAATGACATAGAGACTAAAACAGTAGTACAAAAGATTAATTATTCCAAGAGCTGGTTCTTTAAAAAGATAAACAAGATTGATGAACCGTTAGCCAGACTCATCAGAAAACAAAGAGAGAGGACCCAAATAAATAAAATCAGAAATGAAAGAGGCGATATTACAACTGACACCACATAAATTGTAAGCAAATACAAAGGATTGTAAGCAAATACTATGAACAAATATATGCCAACAAACTGGACAACTTGGCTGACATGGACAAATTCCTAGAAAAATACAATCTTCCAAACCTAATCAGGAAGAATCAGAAAACTTGACTAAACTGATAACAACTAATGAAATTAAGGGAGTAAAAAACAAAACAAAAATCAAAACTCCCAGCAAACAAAAGTCCTGGGCTAGACGGCTTCACAGTTTGACCAAATATTCAAAGAAGAACTAATAATTATCCCCCTAAAACTATTCTAAAAGAACTCAAGAGGAGGGAAGACTTCCAAGCTCTTTTTATGAGGCCAGCATTATCCCAATTCCGAAACCAAAGACACCACAAAGAAAGAGAATTATAGGCCAATATCCCTGATGAACATAGATGCTAAAATCCTCAACAATATATTAGCAAATCAGATCCAGCAATACATTATAATAAGATCATACACTTGGACTAAGTGGGGTCTATTTCAGGGATGTAAGGTTGGTACAATATTCGCAAATCAATAAAGGTGATACCTCCCATAAACAAAATGAAAGATAAAAATCACATAGTCATATCAATAGATGCAGAAAAAGCATTTGACAAAATCCAGCACCCGTTTTTGATAACAACTCTCAGCAAAGTGAGAATCGATTGATCATAACTCAACATAATAAAGGCCATATATGACAAACCTACAGCTAACATAATACTCAATGGGAAAAAAGTAAAAGTGTTTCCCTTAAGAACAGGAACAAGACAAGGATGTCTGCTTTCATAACTCTTATTCAACAAAGTACTAGAAGTCCTCGCCACAGCATTCAGACAAGAAAAGATAAAAGGCATCCAAATTGGAAAGGAGAAAGTAAACATGACATGATATTATTCACAGTTGACATGATATTATACATAAAAAGACTCCACCAAAAAACTACTTGATTTAATAAATGAATTCAGCAAGGTAGCAGGTTACAAAATCAACATCCAGAAATCCATGGATTTTTATACATCAATAATGAACTCTCAGAAAGAGAAACTAAAAAAACCAATCCCATTTACCATTGTAACAACAACAAAAAAATAAGATGCCTAGGAATAAACTTAACCTATGAGGTAAATATAGGACATTGAAAAAAGAAATAGAGGAAGATACAAACAAATGGAACTATATACCATATTCATGGATGGGAAGAATTAACATCAAGAAAAAGTCCATACTGCCCAAGGCAATTTATAGATTCAACACAATCTTATTAAAATACCAATACTATACTTCACAGAATTAGAAAAAATACTCCAAAAATTTATATGGAACCATAAAAAATCAGAATAGCTGCAGCAATCTTGAGAAACAAGAACAATGTTAGAGGAATCACAATACTGGATATCAAACTATACTACAAAGCCATTATAACCAAAATAGCCTGGTACTGGCATAAGAATAAGCATATAGACCAATGGAACAGAACAGAAACCACAGAAATTGACCCACACCATTACAGTCAATTAATATTTGACAAAGGAGGCAAGAGTATACAATGGAGTCATGAAAGTATCTTCAACAAATGGTGTTGGGAAACTGGACAGACACATGCAAAAAGCTGAAACTAGACCACCAACTTACACCACACACAAGAATAAACTAAAAAAGCTGAAACTAGAAACCAACTTACACCATAGACAAGAAAAATAAATGGGTAAAAGACTTAACTATAAGACTTAAAATCATAAAAATCATAGAAGAAAACATGGGCAGTAAAATCTCATACATCTCTTGTAGCAGAATTTTTGCCAAAACATCTCTTAGGCCCTAGGGCAAGAGAAACAAAGGAAAAATAAACAAATAAGATTACATCAAAATAGAAAGCTTCTGCACAGCAAGAGAAACCACTATCAAAATAAAAAGGGAACCCACCATATATATGGGAGAACATATTTGCCAATGATATGTCTGATAAAGGGCTAATCTCTAAAATATATAAAGTACTCATACAACTCAACAAAAAGAAGACAAACAACCCAATTAAAAAATGGGCAAAGGACCTAAATTGACATACAGATGACCAAGAGACACAAGAAAAAATGCTTAAAGTCACTAATCATCAGAGAGATTCAAATTAAAATGACAATGAGATATCACCTCACACCTGTCAGAATGGCTATCATCAACAAATCAACAAATGACAAGTGCTGGTGAAGATGTGGAGAAAAGGGAACCCTAGTTCACTGCTGGTGGGAATGCAGACTGTGCAGCCACTGTGGAAAACAGTAGGGAGTTTCCTCAAAAAATTAAAAATGGAATTCCCATTTGACCCAGTGATCCTACTTCTGGGAATATAAACCTCGAAACACTAATCGGAGAGAATGTATGCACTCCTATGTTCATAGCAGCACAATTTACAATGGCTAAGATCTGGAAACAGCCCAAGTGCCCATCCATCAGTAGATGAGTGGATAAAAAGCTGTGGGACATTTACACCATGGGATACTATGCAGCTGTAAAGAAGAGGGATCTCTTACCCATTGGGACAGCCTGGAGGGGCCTGGAAGTCTTCCCTCCTCTTGAGTTCTTTTAGAATAGTTTTAGGGGGACAATTATTAGTTCTTCTTTGAATATTTGGTCAAACTGTGAAGCCGTCTAGTCCAGGACTTTTGTTTGCTGGGAGTTTTGTTTTTTGTTTTGTTTTTTACTCCCTTAATTTCTTTAGTTGTTATCAGTTTAGTCAGGTTTTCTGATTCTTCCTGATTAGGTTTGGAAGATTGTATTTTTCTAGGAATTTGTCCATTTCAGCCAAGTTGTCCAGTGTGTTGGCATATATTTGTTCATAGTATTTGCTTACAATCCTTTGTATTTATGTGGTGTCGGTTGTAATATCACCTCTTTCATTTCTGATTTTATTTATTTGGGTCCTCTCTCTTGGTTTTATGATGAGTCTGGCTAACGGTTCATCAATCTTGTTTATCTTTTTAAAGAACCAGCTCTTGGAATAATTTATTTGTGGAATTTAATGAACAAAATTAATTGATCAACAAAATAATATCCGAAGCATGGAGGCACTTCGATGTGAGGTTGGGGGGATGAGAAGAGATCAACCAAATAACTTATATACTTATATGCATAGCCTATGGACATGGGCAATAGGGTGGTGAAGACCTTGGGTGGGGGTAAAGGGGCTGGGTGGAGAAGGGTTGAGGGGGGGAATGGGAGACATCTGTAACACTGTCAACAATCCTATCTAATAAAAGAGTAATATGCAAATTGACCATACCTCCACTACACCCACAAGCCATGCCCACCAGCCAATCAGGAGCAAGTATGCAAATTAACCCAACCAAGATGGCTGCAGCCACAGAGAGAGCAGGAGGCTTGGGTTTCCCTGGCAATGGAGGAAGCCAAGCTTTCTGCCTGCCCTGGCCTGCCTTGGCCTCCTCTTAAGGCTACAAAGTTTCAATTATAGAAGATAAATCAATCCCAGATACCAGGGCCTCCGCTTGGGTCACCGGGGGGCGTGGCCGGCCTGCAAACTACCACAGGCCCCTCATCCAGGCCTCCCCATGCCCCAAGGGAACCCCCACCCTGATCCAGGACACCTTTCAGAGCAAACCAGATGGCCCCCACCCATGCACCAGGCCTCTATCCTATCTAATCCTATCTAATCAAAGAATAATATGCAAATTGACCATCACTCCAACACACAAGATGGCTGCCCCCATGTGGTCAAAGATGACTGACCCCATGTGGACACAAGATGGCCACCACAAGATGACCAACAGGGGAGGGCAGTTGGGAGGGACCAGGCCTGCAAGGGAGGGCAGTTGGGGGCAATTAAACCTGCAGGGGAGGGCAGTTAGGGGTGACCAGGCTGGCAGAAGAGGAAAGTTGGGAGTGACTGGGCCTGCAGGAAAGGGCAATTGGGGGGGACCCAGGCCTGCAGGGTAGGGCAGTTAGGAATGACCAGGCCTGCAGGGGAGGGCAGTTAGTGGTGACCAGGCCTGCAGGGGAGGGCAGTTAGGGGCAAACAGGCTGGCAGGGGAGCAGTTATGCATTAATCAAGCTGGCAGGGGAGTGGTTAGGGGGTCATCAGGCTGGCAGGCAGAAGTGGTTAGGGGCAATCAGGAAGGCAGGCAGGTGAGCAGTTGGGAGCCAGCAGTCCTGGATTGTGAGAGGGATGTCCGACTGCCCGTTTAGGCCCGATCCCGGTAGGATCGGGCCTAAATGGGCAGTCGGACATCCCTTGAGGGGTCCCAGATTGGAGAGGGTGCAGGCTGGGCTGAGGGACACACAACCCCATGCACAAATTTCATGCACCGGGCCTCTAGTCCTAATATATAAAAACCCAGGGTCCATAACAACTGACCGAAGGCTCAACCGAACATGGAAAGTCAGTCCTGCAGTCAGTGACTGCCGAAGGGCCTGTGGATCAGGCCCTAAGAGAGGCCCAGAGAGAGAGGCAGGGTCTGATTCGTAGCCTCCATGGCAGCTGTTGATCAGCTGTTGCCTCTCTCTTTCTCTCTGGGCTTCGCTAGCAGCTACACCTTTGTTTCTCTCCGGGCCTCTGTGGGGGCTGCTAATCAGTCCTGCCTCTCTGATCAGGCCCAGAGATAGGCCTGGAGATGCTGACTGGCATAGAAACTGACCAATCAGAACCAAATCTGGGTGAACTGTGAGGAGCCAATTGCTGTCTAGGAGGCGGAGATTTTGATGCTGATTGGCATAGAAACCAACCAATCAGAACCAAATCTGGGTGAACTGTGAGGAGCCAATGGCTGCCTAGGAGGCGGAGCTTTTGACACTAACTGGCATAGAAACCAGCCAATCAGAATCAAATTGGCTGGCAGGGGAGGGCAGTTGGGGGCAAGATCAGGCCTGCAGGGGAGGGAAGTTAGGGGTGATCATGCAGGCAGAGGCAGTTGGGGCGAGATCAGGCCAGCAGGGGAGGGCAGTTGGGGGTGAAATCAGGCCAACAGGGAAGGGCAGTTAGGGCTGATCAGGCAGGCAGGCAGAGGCAGTTAGGGCAATCAGGCAGGCAGGCAGGTGAACGGTTAGAAGCCAGCGGTCCCAGATTGTGAGTGGGTGTCCGACTGCTGGTTTAGGCCCGATCCCTGTGGGATCGGGTCTAAACTGACAGTAGGATATCCTCCAAGGGGTCCCTGATTGGAGAGGGTGCAGGCTGGGCTAAGGGAACCCCCCTCTGTGCACGAATTTTGTGCACTGGGCCACTAGTCTATATATATAAAAGCCCAGTGACCGGAATAGCAGAATGACCAGAATGACTGAAATGACTGGTGGCTATGATGCGCACTGCAGCAGCCAACCAGCCTGATCCAGGCCCCAATTGGCCCCTCCCCCCCACCGATCCGGCCTGGAGGGCCCCCATTGGGGTGGGCTGGTTGGACCCCACCCATGCAGAAATTCATGTACCAGGCCTCTAGTAATATATATTTATATACATAGACATAGGTATATCTCTATCTCCATCTCCATCTCCATCCCCTTCTCCATCTCCATCTCCATCTCCATCTCCATCTCTATCTCTATCTCTATATGATTAAACTTTTGCACTCGGATGTCGAGTGTGACTTGACATGGTTAGCATTAGAATAAAGGAATCGAGAAAAAAGCAAGCGAGTGCAAAGGGTTAACTTGCATCATTTTTATCCTTTCTATATTTCAAAACATTTTGTGGGCATTTTTCAAACAAGCAAACAGACAAAAAGTCCTCATGAATCTCTTCCTTTGAAAAATAAACTGATATATGTTAATATCCATCTTTTATTAATGGGAGTCCCTACAGCAGGTAACAGTCAGACCCTACCCGTTATCACCCCCTAGAGTGCGTACTGGTTCTCAATATCGGTTGAGGGGCTGTAAAAATTCCCGGTGCCCAGGCCTCATCCCAGGCCAATGACGTCAGAAACTTGGGGTGGGGGCTTGGCCATTTGTATTCTGGAGTCCGTTGTGCAGCCAGTTGCCCTCGGGTGTCTTCAGATTGTGCTCTCCAACACCAAAAGTGAGATTTTGTAAATGATATTTAAAAGTCTATTTCGTGGGAACTGCTTGACAAATGGAGGCCCTTGGTTCTAAACAGAAATTTCAGGAGGAATGCAGCGTGCTGTGGCAGCGGGCTTGGAGGAAATGAAGTGGAGGCTGCCAGTAATGATAGGCAGGCATATGAAATGTTTTGTGTCAATACGGCCGGAGCAGAGTTTTCGGCGTGATTAATCAAGTGCTGTTGCCCGGTTAAATAAGTAAACAAAGGTGGACTAGGGATAGGAGCGGTGTGATTAGCATGTGTTCCCAGATAAGGGCCCTCCCTTCCTCTGAGCTGGGTTTGTGATTGATAACAGGTGCTGATGGGAGGCCTCCAATGGCAGCGCAGTCATTGGTTTTCATGGCAAAAGATTGGAGGCACGTGACCTGGCTGTTATCACTTCTCCCCTAAGTGAATGGCTACTCTCCCACTGCAGTGAGCTGTAAGCAGTGATCACTAACTGCATGATGAAATCGGTATTATTAAAGGTTGTTTTAAACATTTAGTTTATTAAAATCTGTGGCAATTATTTTTAATTCATAAAAATTGTTAGATATTTCCATTACACTATGGACAAACTATGTGAAAAGTAAATAAGAATGTGTAAGTAAATTGAAACTTGTTCAACTTTATTTATAGTGAAAGATCTCAATGTTCATCTAATGTTCATTTCCTGTACAAGTTATTTTTAAAATGAGTGTGTAGTGCAGGTGAAGTTAGCAGTGGAACTGATATATGTCTCCATTGCTGGAGACCACATGGAGTGGCAGAGTGTGCTGGAAAAATAATTTGATGCTACTTACAAAGGCTTTTTAAAATTCATGTCCTAAGTAATAGCAACGAGGTAATATTAATATAATGCATGAGGTTTGTAATATTTTGGTTCAAAAACATGAGAAAAAAAATAAAATTTGAAAATAATAGAACTATTTATAAATACAGAGGAAATCCACAAAAAGTAAAACCTTTCCTTGAAATGAAAATTAAAAACCAGGGCAAGGGTGTATATTTATTTAAATATCCACAAGTAAAAATATTTGGAAAATAATTGAATCTACATATAAGGTACTGCTAAGATATTTTCAACATGATAAGAGTATTAATTTTATAATTTAAAAATGATATATGAAGCAACATGGAACATTTTTGTGCTATGAATTTGATCAAG
The DNA here is from genome assembly GCF_951640355.1 of Cnephaeus nilssonii. NCBI lineage: Eukaryota > Metazoa > Chordata > Mammalia > Chiroptera > Vespertilionidae > Cnephaeus > Cnephaeus nilssonii. The sequence goes on along the minus strand of NC_137086.1, from coordinate 69,891,708 downwards.
AATGAGTGGACTCAAAGCTCAAGGCACAACGATGAAATGACTTAAGAACTGGGTAAGGATAAGAAAAGTCTAACAGAGTGCAATCTTTGGAGGTGGTGATTATTATGGGACTTAAGATAGAGAGACAATAACTTGTATTGGGGGTTTAGTAACTCTAGAATAAATGACAATTTAGAACATAATGTCAGCAGGCAGATATTTGTGTAAAGCAGGTTCACCAGCTGTAGAATGCAGATAATCAATGGGAGAAATACATGCATATAGAAAGTATGTTGGGGAAGTGAAAAGATATCATTTTGTCAAGAACAAAATATTCATACCCTTTACCCAGACATTCACTCATTCATTCAATCAGCCTATGTCTATTGAGCAGCGACTTTGACCAGACACTTCCAGATGCACATTATATGGTGGAAGAACAGAAACAAAAACAGCCCCTGCATTCGTGGGGCTCATCTTCCAAAGCATCTGGCAGAAGGAAGTGTTAGGTTAACATAACTTCTAGGCACTAATTTTGGGTCACTATGCTTCTAAGGCAAGCATGTCAAACTCACAGCCCACAACGACAATTTTTGCGGCTCAGCCAATGTAACGTTTTAATAAAAATTTCGTAACTTGCCGAAACCGGTTTGGCTCAGTGGATAGAGCGTCGGCCTGCGGACTCAAGGGTCCCAGGTTCGATTCCCGTCAAGGGCATGTACCTTGGTTGCGGGCACATCCCCAGTAGGGGGTGTGCAGGAGGCAGCTGATCGATGTTTCTCTCTCATCGATGTTTCTAACTGTCTATCCCTCTCTCTTTCTCTCTGTAAAAAATCAATAAAAAAATCGTAACTTAATTTTTACAATATCCTGTTATACATAATTATTAATAACAAATTACAAGGTTCTCTAACGACTGATGACTATAATCGTGTTGCATTAATTTCCCTTACGCGTCTTACGCGCAGGCGCACCATTTCTCTCCATTGACACCAGCAGCAAATATTTTAGTGGCCGATGGCCACGTCATTAGTCTTGGCCTGTCTTGTTTGGTGTGCGCAACAGGAACTATTTCACTTTCAGAGAACAAGAAAAATAGGTTTATTTGTGTTACGCTTATTAATTAGTTCAGTTATTCAGTGCCTGGTAAGTTAATGTTAAAAATATTGATTTTTATTAAAATGTTCTATTATTTTATGTTAATGATGACTCATTTATTTCAGCCCTTTGTATTCAGCATGTCTCTATCGAAATAAACCTACCTTTCTATGAAAATTGAAGCTTTTGTTTTTTGTGGCCCACATAAACTTTAACCTTGTTTATTTGGCCCGTGTTAGCCTTTGAGTTTGACATGCTTGTTCTAAGTATTTATTGTTAGATTTAATGACAATAACAACCTTATGAAGGGAAAATTGTGTGAAGCCCCTTTAAATTAGGTGAAGGAGCAACTAGCTAGAGATCAGCACGCAAACTAAAATTGCACTCCTGCAAATCAATTTCCAACAGAAGAATCAGAACCAGCAGGAATAGGGATTATAACTCTTTGAAGGTGCATATAAATAAGGTGACCAGATTTTAACACTGGTAAAGCGGGACACCATTGACCGGGGGTGGGGGTGGGTGGGTGGGGGTCCTTTTTTTAAAAAAATATTTTTTTGATTTTTTACAGAGAGGAAGAGAGAGGGATAGAGAGTTAGAAACATCAATGAGAGAGAAACATCGATCAACTGCCTCTTGCACACCCCCTACTGGGGATGTGCCTGCAACCAAGGTACATGCCCTTGACGGGAATCGAACCTGGGACCCTTGAGTCCGCAGGCAGATGCTCTATCCACTGAGCCAAACCGGTTTCGGCCCGGGGGGGTTCTTGATTAAAAATTTGGTCTATATTGTAATTGCTTTTGGTTTTTTTAATAAAAGGAAATTCACTTCTTAGATCATCGTTGAATTTGCATCCTCTTTTCTTACTCATTATGTTAAAAATCTAAAAAAAATAATTTAAAATTATATTATAAATTATTATATACATATTGCTTAAAAACACAGTAAGTAGGTACATAATTACATGAACATATTTTATTGTTAGTTTATAAATTAAATTAATTTGATTGTTATAAAGTAACTATATTTTAAAAATTATTTTAATCCTATATTTCTTTCTAAATAATAACAATACTAACTTGTATTATTTTTCCTCTGAATTTGCCGTAACGTAAGTCATAAGTGTCACTGTCAAGGCCGGCGCTAGACTTTTTGCCACCACTATAAAATATAAATAATACGAGTACTGTCTGCTAAATTCAAGAAAATTTATGTATTTATGAAATAAATAAATAAGTTACTTACCTAAATTATCTGAATAGCTGATTTGTAATGACATCACTTGTTTAACTAGCTTACTAGCATGCAGTACGATGTGTATCGTCTGAGAGACAGTTACAAAATGTTTTCGTCGTTGCCAATCCCCAAAAATGCCATTGTTCATTAAGTCCAAACAATGGTGGTCGAATTCTAACAACTGATCAACAATGCGAACTTTGATAAGCAGTTCTCGATAATCAGTTCTCAACAATTATTTGTTATTATTAAAGTTTAACATTATAAAATTAACAAAAATAATATAAAACTCATATCCTGGCTAAATAGCCACATGGCCGCCCAAAACCATATATTCCCTTCCCGTTCTCCCGCTGTTCCCTAGCTTGTTTTGCATTCTTTCCAAAAATCGGGACTTTTTAAAAACGCCGCGGGACGCAGGGCAAATTGTTAAAAATCGGGACTGTCCCGCCAAAAGCGGGACATCTGGTCACCTTAATATAAACCAATAGTTTTTCATTTATTGGAATTGGTTTCCCTCCCATTTCTGTGCATTAGCATTCTACCTGAACTTTGAGACTGAGTATAAAGTCACACCTTCCCTACTTAAGAAAATCCATTCATTTAATAGAGAAATATTTGCTTGATACTTACTAAGTGTTGAGCATGCTGTTAGGCCTGGGACACAGTCAAATAATCCCGCTCTCTGTTCTCAAAGAGCCTGGAGACCAGTGAGGAGACCACAGGCCAGGGGGTCACGCTGACAGTAATGCGCTCCACACCAAGTCTGCAAGCAGGGCCACTTCCTGAGCAAGGTGGGATGTGAGCAGGGTTTTGGGGGGTAAGAGTTAGCCAGGTTAACGGAAAGTCAGGCATGATGGAAAACATTCAAAAGGAAAGGTACAGGATGATAAAGATGTTAAGCATTTATACTGGATGTCATACATTTTACACACATTAATCAAATCTTAACCTTATGAAGTAGGAATTGCATCATCATCTCTATCTTTAATAATAAAAGGGTAATATGCTAATTAGACCCGACAGTCAAACGACCTTCCGGATGTCCTTCCGGACAACCTTCCGGACAAAGCCGGGGCTTCGAGGCCTGAGCCCCTTGCACGGATTTTGTGCATTGGGCCACTAGTGTGCAATATAAAGAAATTAAGGCATAAAGCTGTTAAAAAGTGTGGCTCTAGATCCCGATTTTTATCCCTAGAGACTAATTAGACTCTTCTGCTTCTCACAGTGTGGGGCCCTCTCTCCAACTGCAGAGCATTCTATTGGCTGTGCGGAGCTGGGCTGTGTCCGGCACAGACAGGCTTTATCTCCCAGCGACACGGGGCACGCGGAGAGCTGCATGCCCTGCTTTCTTGTCTGAGGGTGTGTGTTACCTTACAGCCGCGGCGAGGCTTCCTTCTAGCTGTTGGTTGGAGAAGGAATGTCTGGCTTAGCAAGCCAGAGAGTAAAGAAACAAGTAAAGAAAAAAATCCCGCTCCGGCCCGTGTCGCTCAGTTGGTTGGAGCATTCTCGAGTGAGGATTAAACAAAAAAAGGAAAGAAAAACCTTTGGGAGAGATGATACTGGTCTCTTTGAAATGTTAGAAAATAGTCTAAACACACATAATTTTCCTTAACTATTTCTTCATATATCCAGCACACGTAAATGTCTCAAGAATGCTCTTAAAATCTTTTATATAACTTATTTGTTGATAATTTATGGGTGAAGTATACATATTTTTATCTTCCAAAATGTTCTCTTCCAAGCTGTGCTGGGCCTTTTCCGCTGAGAGAAGGCAGTGGCTTTGTCCTTATTCACATATTTTTCAATATCTCTGAGGTGAGAGGCTGGCTCTCGGGTCCGCAGGGATGCAGTGTCATTAGCGGGTTAAGTGGGAGGAAGGGAGCAGAGGGAGGCCGCACCACAGGCAGGTCACTGGGCGGCTTCCCAGGAAGCTGCAGCTGCACCCGCTCCAGGGAACCACCCCCATTCCCTGAGAATCACGGGGGAAGGACTGGACAAAGGGGAGATGGGTGCAGGAGCAGTGAAATTGGGGTGACATAGGAAAGGTGCCTGTCAGTCAAACCTGAAACAGAGATCGTTGGCCAGAGGGGGCAGGGACACTGCAAGCTCCCAAATGTGGGGACACATAATCACAGACAAGGGGTTCTCACTCTGCAGGCTCTCTGTGGCTCCCTGGCAGGCGCCGTGTCCCTCGAGGCCGCACGGCCGTCCAGGGGACCCGCACCCGGCGGCCTGGTGGCTGCAGTTGGGAACACAGGCCCGGCCGGCCGGCGGGTGCTGCGCTGGCCTGTGCAGACATGGGAGGAAATGGGGCAATGGCTTAGCCTTAGCTCTGCTGGGAGCGGAGTGGGACCGCTTCCGAGGTGGGCCGGCGGGCCGGGACCTGGAAACTCAGGGGTTTGCTTCCACAGAAAGCTTTCTACGATACCCAGTCCTCCTTTTCTCCTGGCATTGCAACCAGTGGGCACAAGGAGCTCCCACCGATAATGACAGTGCCAACCAGTCCACGCTTCTGAGAACACAGTAATACTGGAAAGCATAGCCTTATGGGGAATGTTAGACTCTGATCTATTTATTCTGCCTCTCACGGCAACCTCTATACATTTAAACTTCGAGTTTCTTTTCCAGATCTGCTATGTTTTTCTTCAAGTGTGGCAGCCGGACTCACAGGACAATGTTCTAGGTGAGCCATTTTCTCCAAGATAAAAAGCTTGCCCTGGGAGAACTGAAGCCGCAGCAAGAGGGAACTTGTGTCCTGAGTGGCCGCACTGGCCGGAGGGAGGACCTGGCCACGCATGGCTGCGCCGTGCGGCTCCCCAAGTGGCGCCCGGGAGGGCAGCGCGGGAGCAGGAGCCGGAGTCAGAGCCGCTCCGTGGCCCGGTTCCGGGCGCCCTGCTGGCCCAGGTGGGCGCTTCCTGCACCTCACAGCTCCCATTCCCCGACCCAGCACAGACCGATCGGTCACGTGGGAGGAGAGGGAAGGTGTGCAGAAATCTGTGTTCTGACAAATTCCCAAGTGACTCTTACACATAAGGAAGTTTGAGAATCATTAAGATAAATGTTGGCATAATAAGTGTTATTTTACAAGAGATTATTCTTGCTCTTAAGAAAACATTTAGTGTGCCCAGTTGTCCAGAAAATAACCTTTTAAACCTTTCACTTGTCCAGTGGCCTCTAATGAAAGCCTCCCCCCGCCCAGAAGACAATTTGAAATTGCGTGGCCAAAAGCAAGATGACACATTTCTTGTCCTGTCCACTCAGCTTGGAGGCACTCAGCTCTCAGTCCTACTTAAAGCGGGGCTCCGAGTCGTGTCAAGTTCTGCTGAAGCACTTGTTCAGACCCACTTTTTTTTTTTTGGGGGGGGGGGGCGGAGGTTGGATTTGTACACAGATCTGAGCCATCACATTTCTTTGGAAGAAGAAAGTGGGAGGACGCCCTTCTTTCCCTGCCCCCTACCCCTGCCCCTGCCCCCAGAGAACAGCCCTTTGGAGGTGATGGCTAGTGCTGGCAGGAGGCTAGCTACCAGAGCTAGTGGAACCATTCGCTCAAAATGCAGCCTCTTGTCTAAAAGGGCCGAGGAAAGATTGCCTCACTCTGCCCAGATGACAGGCCAAGCCAGGGAGCAGCGATGAGGCCATAAACGCCTCAGCCACACTGCATTTGCCACGGAAGAGGAGAGGCCTTCTCTTTGCTGCTCTGCAGCTCCTTCCTGAGAGCCTTAAGGAAGGTCACGCGAGGACTTCCAGAGTTTTCTTTGGTGGCTTCAGAGGGGAGAGATAGGAGGTGGCTTTGAACAAACAGGAACCTCACCCAGAAAGCCAATCTCAGATTTCACTCAGTTCCTCTGCCAGCTACAGCGGCGGCGGGGGCGGAGCGGAGCCACGTGCTGGGGAATGTGCCCTTCGGGAGGCAGAGCCCACCAAGCAAGGACTCACAGAAAGCAATCTCCGAAGCCAGCCTCCACCCGGCGCCAGCGCCACCCCACACCGAGGTCTCCCTTCCTCCCCAGGAGAACGAGAGCAAACACTGGGACTGGAGCCCATGGGGAGGGGTGCAGGGCGCCCGGGACTAAACCTCGGTGCTCTCCAAACTGTGGGCAGGGCTCTGAGGACGCCCCACAGGCCTCTGGGTCTCTCCCAGCTCACAGGCTGGGGGTGCTCGCCCCTCCGGTGACCCTCCACTGTCTTCAGGTGTCTCCTCAGCTCACTGCCACCCCAAGCCTGAAGGCACTCTAGGAGCCAAAGGGAAAGTCAAACAGGCAGAAAGCTTAGCATGAGATTAGCTCTCATTAAATTAGTTCACACTTTGTGCCCTGCAGGGCAGCATTTTACACGGAAAAGCTATTATGAAGTTTACTTTGGCTTTTAAAAGTTGATAATAAATTACTAATGTTATAAATTTCAATTTGAATACAGTTTTTTCTCTAAACTTTTATAGTCAGCTCATATTTGATTAATCAAATTTATAATTATTGAGAAACTTAAATTCTCTTAAACTCTCCATTGCTATTTGCAGTCTCATTAAGATGTCTACTTGAAAATCTCAGGATTATTTAAATTGCTTAGATATTCATTTTATATTAGAACTATAAAGTTAATCTGTTGTCTCTAACAGTTTATCTTAAATAATACAGATATGTAAATTATCAATTATGCACAAACTCATTAATTCAAAGATATTAATACCACAGATTAGATCTCACAAATATTTCTATAGTTTTAGTCTTCCCACCATTGAAAGACATTTACCCACTGAGGAAATATGATATGTCACACAACACTTCTCAACGTGGTGAGTGTTAATACTTCATCGATTTCAGGCAACATGAGGCTGATCCTTGTCTCTGACCCTATGGGGTGTGCCCGACCCTATTTTTGGCTGAATTAATAACTCCATTGTGGTGGGCAGACATGAGCAGGGCAAGGACGACGGGCCAGGTACAGAAGGTCACCAGGTGGACAGCCCCAGGTGCCTAGCCAAGGACAACTGTAGGGTGGGACCTCATCCCCTGGGTGACCTTCCTCCCCGAGCATATTACTTTAGACCCCCTGACCTTTCCTCCCCAGAGGTAACATCTGGGCCTCAGTTGTAGTTCAGCTCCAGGCCCAGAAGAGCAGCAAAACCAGACAAGTGACCCCACGGCTGCGGTCAGGCCCAGCTACATTGAATAATGACCCCCCTGGCACTGACCAATCAATCAGTGGAGACCATGACCCTGAAAGGACACACCTGGAAAGCTGCTGACTGTCCTACTGAGATCTTCCCCGGAACCTCCCCTAAGATCACCCTAAAACACTGAGGACTGAGGACCCAGCGCACTGTTCCTCCAGGGAGATGCCTGAGCCTTTCCCTCTCCCTTTCCTCCTCCTCCCCCCCCCCCCCCCGCCTTTCCCCCTTCCCTCCCATCCCCCAGGTGACTTACCATTATCTTTCTCGCTCCCAAGCTCCTAGGCCCTTCCTTTGCCTCTATAACTTGTTTCCTAAGCCCATTTATTTTAGGAATTGCTCCTTCTACCTCTATGGTTTTATAAACAAATGTTCTCTGATAGTTAGAGTCTTGGCTTTGAATTCTTTCCTAGCCCGAACTCAAGTACCAAGGTTGCTGGACCCAGGTCTGGTCCAACCGCACCGGTCTAACACCGTGGCCATTCTCACCACCTACAGCACCGTTACTCAGAGGAGGTGCCAGGTAGTCCCAGAGGTAGAACTAATTTTGCAGAGACGAGTCATTAGGAAAAGGGTCCCCCAGAAGTGGCACCGTGATGCAGAGTGAATTAGATTGTATATTTCTTTGGCTCCTAAGATATATAATATTTATTTATTTGACTCTGAAGATCTTTGGACCTGATGGAATCATACATTCATTTTCAAGTCCATTCTTCCTCTTCCTGAGAAATGACACCTGCTTGAATACTCCTCTCCTCTAAGGCTTTGTGACTACATCTCAGTTTTCACCGTCATTCTGCTGACGTTGCGATTAAGTTGAAAACTGTTAAGAGGCTGCCTAGAGAGCTATTTGAGGCTGATTCCTTGGGACACATGTGGATGATTAACTAGAGAGCTCCTTTCGTAAGAACTGGTCATGTTTTCCAAGCTACCTTAACTGGTCATTTCAGCCCTTACTTTTTACCCGTATAATCTTTGCTATTGCCAGACATAAATGTCGGGGATCATGTTAAAATAAAGCTCAAAAGAACAGAAGAGCCCATTGTTTTGTTTCACAGGAAGGATTAGCTAGACTCTGAAATTCCAGGTAGATAATTTTAGGAACAAAAATTTACTGATCTTATAATTAGAAAAGTAGAGTTTGGGAGTCGTCCAAAGACGGTAGAACCCAATGGTAAGATGAGTTCTAGGTACTGCGGGTACAATGGAAGACAACAGCAGGAACCAAGCAACACGCCACCACCAACCAACCAACCGGGCAAAATTATAGAAAAAAATAAAAAATAAAGTAAAGTACGAGTGAGCTTAGTCTCAAATGATGAAATTATCTGGGTTTTAATCCTTGTTCTGTCACTTACCAACTGTGTCATCTTAGGCAGGTGATAATTGCTCTGATTTTTATTTTATTTATTAATTAAATGGAAACAATACCTACCTTTCAGACAGAGATACATAAGCCAAAAGGGAGGCTTGTCCTATGCTTAGGGTACCAGAAAAGAAGAGCTGTAAAATAAAGTCTTGGTTTGTTAATGTGACATTTTATAATTCAAAAGAAAAAGGATTAATGTTATATTAAGAAAAGGAATAATAATTCTACTATATTTCCTAACATATTTTATATGTTAGATGAACACAAGGTTAAAATTATGAAACATATAGATGAACACAAGGTTAAAATTATGAAACTAATCATAAAATATATATATGGAGAGAGAGAGAGAGAGAGAGAGAGAGGTCTATAACACTACCAGAGATCATTATCTGGCTCAGTCCCAAGAGTTAGATGAGAATTATATATGTGAGAAAATTAAAAGTTTGGTAAACACAATAGGTGGCTGATAACCTTTAGTGTGAGAGGGACAAGCATTAATATAAAACCAGAGTGTCACAATTGCTTTGCTCACCCCTACCTGCCAGGGGAAATGCATCCTTGACAAATGGCATTCAGGCCTCCCTTAGCTACACATTGATTCCTGGAGCTTAGTATGCAGACTGGGTAAAGAGTAAGGAGTGAAAACTTAAAAAGGAAGAAAGATTACTTGTTGCAGAGAAGAAAGATTAGATGTGGAAAGAAACAGAAAGTATGAAAAAGGAATCTAGACCTTGCATAGTGACCTTTTGGGAGCCTTGGATAAAAGAATGATTTTGAGTACCAGCATACTGTGGTAGGTCCTAAGAATAAGAAAAATATGCAATTGAGTTTTAAAGTGTTTGATACATTTATCTTTGAATGTTCTTCATATTTAACCTTTTTACAAGAGAAAAATAAGAACAAAATTATTTTTCAGTTATTTGTTTTATTGCTTGACTATTTATTTTATCTTTGACTCCAAGTCTGTGGCAGGATGAGTTTTGAGGTCAGAACAAGCCATTTTGGCTTTGTGTAGGTTACATTATTATAATTATTTAATTCCAAATACACAGAGAAAAGCAAAAGGGTATTATGGAATCTATGCAGGGAAAGAGAGTAAGTTCAGACAATGAAGAGAAGCACATCAGAATGAAAAACACTTAAAATGAGGCATAGATCAGTTCAATGAGCGTGGGCTGAGTACCTGCTGTGTTGCAGGCATGGGGATAGAGCAGGCAATGCTTATAAACAAAGGCCATTCCTTCAATCAGCATCATTGCGAGTCCAAAGGAAGTTTGAAAGAGGCATATTTTGTTTGGAAATAATCGTAGCAATTAACATGTGTTGAGCAGTTACTATTGATGAGCAAAACCTTATATGCTTTCCAGGAAGTATATCTCTTATTTTCCCAACTCACATGCCCCTCATCATCATCTTTGAGATGGGAAATGAAGAGTAATTCCCCAACATTATAAAGGTAAAAGCTGATATAAAAACCCAAGTAGTCGGGCCCCAGAGCCCACACTCGAAACCACTAGTCTTTATCTACCTCCCCCAAAAGGAACATTTTGACACCTCCTCTTCTTGGCACTTATTCCCCCATGTTTGATCTCAGCAAGTCTTGTTACATTTCCTACTTGACACACCACTTTAAAAGTAAGCCCCAGCAATTCTTTTGTTTCTTGAGGTAGGCCTGCAGTGCTATGAACTTCCCGCTCAGGCCTTCAGGCCTCCCTTAGCTACACATTGATTCTCATAGATTTTGGGTTGTTGTGTGTTCATTTTCATTCGTTTCCAAGAAGTTTTTAATTTCTCCCCTGATATGATTGGTAACCCATTCATTGTTTAATAGCATGCTATTTGGTCTCCATGTGTTTGAATGTTTTTGAGTGTTTTTTTTTTTTTTTCTACTGTAGTTGATTTCTAGTTTCATGCCATTGTGATCTGAGATGCTTGGTATAATTTCAGTCTTCTTGAACTTGTAGAGACTTAGTTTGAGACAGCATGGAGGGACCTAGACAGTATTATGCTAAGTGAAATAAGCCCATCAGAGAAAGGCAAGTATCACATGATCTCACTCATATATGGAATCTAAGGAACAAAATAAACTGATGAACAAAATAGATGCAGACACAGAAGTATGGAACAGACTGATTAATCTCAGAGGGAAGTGGGGAGGGGAGATGGGGAGAGATTAACCAAAGAACTTATATGCATATATGCATGGATACAGACAATAGTGTGGTGAAGGCCTGGATGAGGGGTTGGAGGTAGAGTGGAGGGGGGTTACTGGGAAAAGAGGGGACATTTTCAACTATAAAGATAAATTTAATAAAGTAAACCCCAGCAGCCATAAGGTATATGTATCTGAGAAAGCTTTCATTAAATTATGTTCAAATCTGCTGTCCATTTATACATGTGTCATTGGGTGTGTGGCAGGGGATGAAACCACACTTTTTTTAATTAAATATATTTTATTGATTTTTTACAGAGAGGAAAGGAGAGGGACAGAGAGCTAGAAACATCGATGATAGAGAAACATCGACCAGCTGCCTCTTGCACACCCCGTACCGGGGATGTGCCCGCAACCAATGTACATGCCCTTGACCGGAATCGAACCTGGGACCTTTCAGTCCGCAGACCGACGTTCTATCCACTGAGCCAAACCGGTTTCGGCGAAACCACACTTTTAATACAAAAATTCTGACTACAGAAGTATTTGCAAAATACTGAGGCACATGTTCTCTAAACATCACATAAATATAAAAACACCCTTCTCATTTTTCTTCCATCCTTTAACAAACACTTCCCCACCCTGTACTCAACCATACACTTTCCTTGTTACCAGCCTGTGCAAGGATAGGTTGTTACATTTTCTGAATATGCTTTCTTACTGCTCTTTCTGAGTCATATTTGCCATTCTTATTTTTGGTTTCCTTATTCTCCTTTGTATGAGATATCTAAGTTTCAGAGAAACTCATGCTCATTTCCTTATCTTATACAAAACCAAACATTCCCTCAGAACATTTACAAAGTCTTATATTTAACCAAGATTGATGGAGCAGAACTTGATCTATGTGGCTCCTTTATCTGAGCATGTTTACGGTAAAGCTGAAATCATTTTGCTAAATGTGTTAGGCACTATATCAGGCTTTAGAGGAACAAAGATGAATAAGACTTGGTAGCGAATGATTCAGTGGCAGATTTGTTAATGGACCTTGTGTATCCCATGCATTTAGCAAATGGCTAGGGAAGGGAAACGCAGCCAGAGAAGCAAGAAACCTATCCCTGCAGGAGCCACATCTCCATATATGAAGATGGAACGACTTGGCCATTTGTAAAAATAGCCAATAACAGTCGAATGCCTAACAAGTGACAGACATAGTTTTAGGGTCTTTAAGTTTAATTTTTAAAAATCACCACAATCTTATGAAGTAGATATTATTATTATTGCTATTATCACCCCCAGTCCATATAGAAAAAACTGAGACACAGAGAAGAATGGTAACTTGCTCAGAGCCACCTCGCTGGCAGGGGATGAAACCACACTTTTAATACAAAAATTCTGACTGCAGAATTTGCATTTGTAACACCAAAGTCACATGCTTCCACTAACTGGGTAGTCTCAGGCAAGTCATTTTATTTTTTTATTTTATTTTATTTTTTTGATATATAAGGTATTTAATGACACATAAGAGGACAATGATACATAAAAAGGAAAATATATAGTACAGAAATCAACCATTAAGATTGTTTACAGAAAAATTAATAACATGAGACAAATACTTGTAATGTTAAATGAAAAATGTAGATACAGTATTGTATAATTGGTAATTGAATAAAATGTTATTTTGATTGAATAAAGTGTGATTTTTACTTTCTTGAAGGTGGATAAAGAAACCAGAAGGGCCCTAACCAGTTTGGCTCAGTGGATAGAGCGCTGGCCTGCGGACTGAAGGGTCCCAGGTTCGATTCCAGTCAAGGGCATGCACCTTAGTTGTGGGCACATTCCCAAAGGGGGCAAGTCATTGTATTAAATGTAAAACAATAGTATTTGTCCTACTTTGAAATAGTGATCACAATGAATTCAAGCACTACATTATTCTAACAAAGCAACAGTAAACTTTGCACTCATTGGAATGCCACTTGGCAGGCCATATATCAAGAAGCCTAGTTAGATGATGTTCAATCATTTATTTCTTAATCCATTCAAGAACGATTTACTGGACATTTATTACAGTTTTGACCGTCCTAGCTAAAGCTAGCAGAGAAATCCACGAACACAGCACTTCTAGACCTCATGAAGATTACACTATAGACAGAAGAAACAAACAATAAATACATGAATAAGCAAATAAATTAACCTATTTATCATGGTATTCTCTGCTTTTTTACCACTATCACCATATTATAAATATGTTTTTCATGTTGTAAAGATGTAATGGATTATTTAATTTTTAAAATTTGAGATATGCATCACCCTTCAAAAAGCAGTGCATTCCTGTGATGTGATAGCCACCTGCTATGTCAGACATCACTCCATCTTGCCCCTTGTCATTGAGACAGGGGAACTGGGCTCCTCCATCCAGGGCCCTGGTGTGGCGCTGGAGTTGGAAGGGAGCAAAGGGAGGAACTTGGTCTGCTGACACTTCTGTTGACGGATGAAGGCAGTGGTAAGCAATGTTCTGTGGGGACTGTGAAGTCCAGCCCCTGATACAAAAGTGGCATCAACGCTAATGCGTTTGAGTTCCAGCAAAGTCCTGGCTTCCAGCATCTGCCACCATGATGGCTGCAGCCGAAAGCAGCAGCAGCAGGAGCAGCAGCTTCCTCATAGGCTCCCTCTGGGGGTTGTAGGCATCCTATGTGAGCATTTAACCCCAAGCCCATCTCTCCGTCTTTCCCAATGATGCTAGGACCTGTAGAACAGCAATTAATATATTCCCATAAACTAGATAGTGGACTCTGTTCCTTGCAACTGAGGTCCCTAACCTGCCACATCAGTGAAGAGTTTCTGCCCAGAGACCTGGGGCATGTGAGACAATCCCTTCCAACAGAGAGGACACACATGTTTGCACCTCTCGTCACTAAGAAGCAAGCACGAGGGCTGGTGGACAGGCCTCTTTGGGTTTTAGAGCCAGCGTATTCCTCAGTTAGGAATACTTATCTGACCCGGCTGCCAAGTGGCACAGAAGGGTGCCAAGTGTTAGTGAGACTCAGCTCAGAGAAGGGCTCTCAACAGCGCCAAGCGGTGTTGCCCTCACAGAGGAAGCCTGTGGCAGTACAGATGCCTGTTGTAGGAAAAATGCGATATGGAGTCTACGGCAAGACTGTAGAAGAGCCACAATTTAACACCCTAGCCATACCATCTGCAGCAGAAAATTTCACATTATTTTTAAAACAGATTTTTAAAATCTTGTCATCCCACTGTGATCCTAGAGCATCTAACCGTGGGACAGCAAATAACTGTGCTGCCAACATGTTTGTCATGAACTGAGTTCCATCAGACCTCCATTGAGCCGGAAAGTTAGGTGGGCTGAGCAAAATGAAAACATCAAATCGGTGTACCTGGGACCAGGCCTGACAGGGCCCCGTGGGCACAAAAACTGCCCACGCAGGTGGCACGCGACTGCACCTCCAGGCCCTTCAGTCCAGGGATGGAAATGACACCCCCTTTGCTAGCCCCACCTTGTTGACATGTCTAACTTTGTCTTCAGCTTTATAAGTAGATCCTTCCCCAAACAATCCTTAATGACCAATATTTGAGGGTCTCATGGTTTCCTGAAAGAATCCCGAGGAGCGCAGGGAGGAATCACCTGTCTCAGACGAGTCGTCTCCAGAATCTCACTGATGCAGATGACCCTCAACTCTTCATCAGGTGGATCTCCCATTCTCTTAAACATCTACTTCTTAAGACATCCAAGATCCTTGCTATTTCCAGATCAGTTAGCCTTATCAGCATGTCATTGATGTAATGGACCAGTATGTCCTGCAGGATGATAAAATAGCCAAAGTCCTTGTAGCCTAATTTATGGAATAAAACTGAAGTGTTATAGTTTAAAACAAAATGGTGAGCCCTAGCTGATTTGGCTCAGTGGATAGAGCATCAGCCTGTGGACCAAAGGGTCCTAGGTTCAATTCTGGTCAAGGGCACGTACCTTGGTTACTGTGTCCTCCCCAGTGTAGGCCCTGGTCAGGGTTTGTGCAATTCTCTCACATCGATGTTTCTCTCTGTCTTTCCTTCTCTCTTCCACTATCCCTAAAAATCAATGGAAAAATATCCTCAGGTGAGGATTAACAACCACCACCACCACAACAAAAATAAATAAATAAAACAAAATGGTACAATAAAATGTGATGAAGTTCACTCTTTGCATCACTTGAATCCACTTGCCTTATATAACAAGGTAACCTATTTGGGAACATCTGCTCCAGGGTTCTTGGAGAATCTTTAAAGAGGGAGACAGGTTAGTGGATAAATTGTGCCCCCCACTCCTGCATCAGTCTTGGATTTGTAACTAATACCCTTCCCATGTTATTGTCACATAAAAATTCTGTGCATCTAGGTAGCTTTTCTAGGGGGGAGCTCAGACCCACATTCCTGATGGCTTTGGACCATTGCTCACTGTGCTTTTCCAAGGCTGTGGCTGCTATTAGATATGGAGGGCAAATCAATGGTGGTAAGGATGTTCAAGTACCTTCAATGAGAGCTGCAAGGGACTTAGTGAGAATTTCAAGGGTCTTAGTGAGAATGTCAAAGACATGAAAAAGAACCAGTCTGAAATTGAGCATACACTAACTGAAATAAAGAATATTATACAGAGATTCAACAGTGGAGTAGAGGATTCTGAGACTCTAATCAATGATTTGGAATATGAGAAAGCAAAATACACCCAAACAGAACAACAGAAAGAAAAAGGAATCCAAAAATGTGAAGATAGTGCAAGGAGCCTCTGGGAAAACTTCAAGTGTACCAACATTCACATTATGGTGGTGCCAGAAGAGGGAGAAAGAGAGAGCAAGATATTGAATACATATTTGAGGAAATAATGACAGAAAACTTTCCCTACCTGATGAAAGAAATAGACTTACAAATCCAGGAAGCACAGAGAGTCTCAAACAAGATGAACACAAAGAGGCCCACACCAAGCCACATCATAAATAAAATGCAAAAGGTTAAAGACAAAGAGAGAATCTTAAAAGCAGCAAGAGAAAAGCAGTTAGTTACCTACAAAGGAGCACCCATACAACTGTCAGCTGATTTCTCAACAGAAACTTTTGCAGGCCAGAGGGAGTAGCAAGAAATATTCAAAGTGATGAGTAGTAAGGACCTACATCCAAGATTACTCTGCCCAGAAAAGCTCTCATTTAGAATTGGGGGTGAGATAAAGAGCTTCACAGACAAGAAAAAGCTAAAGGAGTTCACCACCACCAAACCAGTATTACATGAAATGTTGAATGGTATTCTTTAAGAAGAGGAAGAAGAAAAAGGAAGAAGAAGAAGAAGAAGAAGAAGAAGAAGAAGAAGAAGAAGAAGAAGAAGAAGAAGAAGAAGAAGAAGAAGAAGAAGAAGAAAAAGAAGAAGAAGAAGAAGAAGAAGAAGAAGAAGAAGAAGAAGAAGAAGAAATATGAATGATAAAAAGGCAATAAATATATATCTATCAATAATTGAATCTCAAAATAAATAAACAAGGAATCTAATGAATAAAATAAACGGAAGAATAAAATGGAAATAGAGGCATAGAAACATGGTACAAACTGATGAATCTCAGAGGGAAGGGAAGAGGGGAGCATTACCTATGGAGACAGACAATAAGGTGGTGAAGGCCTGGGGTGGGGTGGGAACCAAGTGGAGGGGGACAATGAGGGGAAAAAGAGGACATCTATAATACTCTCAATAATAAAGATTTTTTAAAAATACTCAGCAAAAATATATTACAGAAGCTCTCAGTAACCAGATGAAGAAGAATTCAGGACATCAGTAATCCCAATTTCCTTTATTATTACTTGGTAATTGCATGGAAAAATTTTCATGAAAACAGGAACAGAAACTATGTATGAGCTAAATAATGGGAAATTTTCTTCATCAAAACTGATTTATCACCAGTCCTGAGTGCTTCACTTGCTCAGGATGTGACCAACCCAAAGTACCCAATCCCAGGATATCATCCAGTTTATTAAAGTGAAAATCTTTTATCGTGAAGTAATGATGATTTACTCTCACTGGATAGAAATTTATCGTATGTTTCCTCATGTGGATTTGAGTTATATCTAGTGTCCTTTCATTTCAGCCTGAAGGACGCCCTTTAGTATTGCTTGAATGGCAAGTCCACTATCAATGACTTCTCCCAGTTTTATTTATCTAAGAACATCTTAATTTCTCTTCATTTTTAAAAGGCAGTATTGAGGGGTTAAAATCCTTGATTGACAGTTTATTTCTTTAAGCACTTTGAATATGTCATACAACTGCCTTGGACCTACATGGTTTATGATGGGAAATCAGCTGTTAATCTATTGAGGATCCTGTGCATGTGATAAGTCATTTGTCTCTTTCTGCTTTCAGGGTTACCTCTTTGTCTTTGTCTTTTGACAATTTGACTAAGATGTGTCTCAATATGGACATCTTTGATTCATCCTATTTTGAGTTCTTTGAGCATCTTGAATGTATAGATTAATGTTTTTCACTAAATTTGGGAAAGTCTCAGTAATTATTTATTAAAATACTTTTCTCTTCTGGAGCTGTCATTATTCATAACTTGACATATTTGATGGTGTCTCATAGGTCTCTGAGGATCTGTTTATTTTTCTTCATTTTTTTTCTTTATGTTCATTATATTGGACAATATTTATTGACTTATTTACAAATTTGCTGACTTTTTATCTTATAATAGCTTAAATCAGCTGTTGATTATTGCTAGTGAATTTTTCACTTTGGGTATTATACTATTAAACTCCAGAATTTCTATTTGGTTCTTTTTTAAAAAAATAATTTCTGTTGTTTTATTGATAGTCTGTATTTGGTTAAATATTATTATCATATTTTATTTAATTCTTTACTTTTTTTTTCTTTATATTTTTGAACATATTTATAATAGCTGATTTAAAGTCTTTGTCTAGTAAGTCAAGCATTGGATCCACTTCAGGGATAATTTTGGTAATGCCTTATTTCCCAGTGTATAACCATACCCTCATGTTTCTCTTTGTGTCTCATAATTTTTTGTTGTTGTTGTTGAAAACCAAACATTTCAGGTAGCATAATGTGTCAACTCTGAAAATCCCTCCCATCCAAAATTTTTGTTATTGCAGTTTTTTTGTTTGTTTTGGCTGCTTGTTTAGTGCAGTGATGGCGAACCTATGACACGCGTGTCAGCACTGACACGCGTAGCCATTTCTGATGACACGTGGTCGCTGAGGCGGCCGCATGCCAAGGATGAAACATTTACTGCTCCTGAGGATGAAACATTTGCGAAATAATGTTTTTTCCTCAAAGTGACACACTACTCGAGTTATGCTCAGTTTTTTGGCGAAGTTTGACACACCAAGCTCAAAAGGTTGCCCATCACTGATTTAGTGAGTTCCCTGGATTATTTGATAAAGTGTGTATTTCCTGTAGTGCGCAGCCATTGAAGTCTCTGCTCTATTAGCTTAGTGATAATTGGTCAGAAATTTCTACAAATGCCTCAAGCTAGCAAATCTTCCAGTGACTTTGTTTATTTGTTGACTCATGCCTTCAATGCTCAGGCAGTTTACAAGTCTGCCTTAGCCTTTATTTTCTGCTTGTGAAGGAATTTTAAGATGACAAGAGTAACTGGGACTTTTTCAGGTCTATTGTACACATGTGTGAGGACTTCTAAATCCCCAGGAATGTCATAGCTTTAAAAACCCCTATGACTATCCTATTTCCAAGATCTTCTTTAAAAATTTCTGGCTGGTTCTTATTTTCTATTCAAATGGTATTGAATAGCCTTGGGCAGGTACAATATTAAACAATTGCTACTGATTCTTTTTGATGACCAAGTTGAAGATAGAGAGTTCCTCACTGAGCAAGTTCTCTTTCCCTCTCCTTCTCCTCCTTTTTCTTCTTCAGTGTCTTATTGATTCTTGGGCATTTGCATTTTTATGAATTTTAAAATATTCTTTTAAATTTAAAACTTTAAAATTTCTATAAATATTGAATATGTTTAGATTTCTATTTAAATTTTATTAAATAAATAGATGCCTTCAGGAAGAATTATTATATTTACTAGCAGCCCAGTGCATGAAATTGGTGCATGGGGAGGGATCTCTCAGCCTGGCCTGCACCCTCTCCAATCCAAGACCCCATGGGGGATGTCCATCTGCCTCTCCCAATTTGGAACCTCTGGTTCCTAACTGCTCGCTTGCCTGCCTGCCTGATTGCCCCTCACCCTCTGCCTACCTCCCTGATTATCCCTAACTGCTCCCCTGCTGGCCTGATTGCCCCTAACCACCTCTGCCTCACCCTGCACCCGGGACCCAGGATTCCCTCCTCCGGCCAATTGCAGGCACCTGGGACCTGGGCTTCCTTCCTTCTTGCTGGCTGCAGGCACCCAGGACCTGGGCCAGCTTCACCCAGGCTGGCCACAGCTGCAGGGGACCACAGGGCCGGTGGCTTGTCCCTCTCCCTGGCCGCAGGTGCAGGCTCAGCCACTGGCGCCCAGCACCGCTGGGTGGGCGGCTTGTCCCTCTCCTGGGCTGCAGCCTGGCTGGTCCCCATTCCTCTCTTGAGAGCTCATTTGTGCCTCGCTGCTCCCCATTCCTCTCTTGGGAGCTCATTTGTACCTGGCTGGTTCCCATTTCTCTTTCCCCAGTGTTGAGTGTCTGAGCAGTTATGGTGTGATGGTGTGAGGGCATGACAACGTGAAGGTGTGATGAACATTTGCATATTTGTTCTTTATTATATAGGATTATGTTGAGTATTTCTGTCTATCTTCTAACTTTGAGTCCTTATTAATTTTGTCCCAACAATTTTCATAATTTTCTCTAAAATGATCTTGTACACTACTTATTTTTGAGGGGAAAATGTCCAATAATCCTACCTAATAAAAGAGTAATATGCAAATTGACCATAACTCCGCTACACCCACAAGCCACGCCCACAAACCACGCCCACCAGCCAATCAGAGGGAGTATTCAAATTAACCCAAGCAAGATGGCTACAGCCGCGGAGAAAGTAGGAGGGAGGCTTGGGTTTCCAAGGCAATAGAAGAAGCCAAGCTTTCCCCTGCCCTGGCTGGCCTAAACCTCCACTCAAGGCTACAAAGTTTCAATTATAGAAGGTAAACAAATCCAAACAGAAATGGCTGCCAGCCATGGAGCGAGCAGGAGGCTTGGCTCTGCTCCAGGATACAAAGTTTCAATTGTAGAAGGTAAATAAATTCCAGATACCAGGGCCTCTGCTTGGGTCACCAGGGGTCGTGGCTGGCCTGCAAACCACAACAGGCCCCTCGCTCAGGCCGCCCCATGCCCCAAGGGAACCCCTACCCTGATCCGGGACACCCTTCTGGGCAAACCAGCTGGCTCCCACCTGTGCACCAGGCTTCTATCCTATCTAATAAAAGAGTGATATACAGATTAACCATCACTTCAACACACAATATAGCTGCCCCCATGTGGTCAATGATCCTGCCCCCATGTGGACACAAGATGGCCACCACAAGATGGCCAGCAGGGGAGGGCAGCTGGGAGGCACCAGGCCTGCAAGGGAGGGCAGTTAAGAGGGACCAGGCCTGCAAGGGAGGGCAGTTGGAGGTGATCAATCCTGCAGGGGAGGGCAGTTAGGTGTGACCAGGCTGGCAGAGGAGGGAAGTTGGGGGCAAACAGGCTGGCAGGGGAGCAGTTAGACATCAATCAGGCTGGCATGGGAGTGGTTAGGGGGTGAACAGGCTGGCAGGCAGAAGCGGTTAGGGGCAATCAGGAAGGCAGGGAGGCGAGCAGTTGGGAGCCAGCAGTCCTGGATTGTGAGAGGGATGTCTGACTGCCCGTTTAGGCCCGATTCTACTGGGATTGGGCCAAAATGGGCAGTCGGACATCCCTCGAGGGGTCCCAGATTGGAGAGGGTGCAGACTGGGCTGAGGGACACCCCCTTGCCCCCGTGCATGAATTTCATGCACTGGGCCTCTAGTACCAAATAATAGTATAAATATGAAATAACAAAAACACTAATACACTTTTAGTGCTTATGTAAATTTCTGTACTATTTGGTAACATATTTTAAATTTTACTGCTCACATACTCTATGATTTAGTAATTGTATTTCCTAGAAAATATTGGATAGTTTTTAGACATGGTAAGCAAATTGTGGTGTATTTTCACAGTGGAATAATCTGCAGAAGTAAAAATGAAGGAACTATGTAGCTAAATATAATAATACTAGAGGCCCGGTGCACAAAATTTGTGCATGGGGGGCTGTGTCCCTGCCAGCCTGATTGATGCCTTACTGCTCCCCTGCCAGCCTGTTTGCCCCTAACTGCTCTCCCCTGAAGGTCTGGGTCCCCCCCAACTGCCCTTCCCTGCAGGGCCAGTCGCCCCCAACTTCCCTTCTCTGCCAGCCTGGTCACCCCCAACTGCCCTCCCTTGCAGGCCTCGTCCCTTTTGGGGGGGCAGCCATCTTTGACCACATGGGGGCAGCCATCTTGTGTGTTGGAGTGATGATAAATTTGCATGTTACTCTTTTATTAGATAGGAGAGAGGCCTGGTATATGGGTGGGGGCCAGCTGGTTTGCCTGGAAGGGTGTCCCGGATCACGGTGGGGGTTCTCTTGGGGCATGGGGCGGCCTGAGTGAGGGGCCTGTGGTGGTTTGCAGGCCAGCCACGCCCCCCAGCGACCCAAGGGGAGACCCTGGTATCTGGGATTTATTTATCTTCTATAATTGAAACTTTGTAGCCTGGAGTGGAGCCAAGCCTCCTGCTCTCTCCGTGGCTACAGCCATTTTTGTTGGGATTTATTTATCTTCTATAATTGAAACTTTGTAGCCTTGAGTGGAAGCCTATGCTGGCCAGGGTGTGTGGAAAGCTTAGCTTCCTCCATTACCAGGGAAACCCAAGCCACCTGCTCACTCCATGGCTGCATCCATCTTGGTTGGGTTAATTTGCATACTCACTCCTGATTGGCTGGTGGGCATGGCTTGTGGGTGTAGCGGAAGTATGGTCAATTTGCATATTACTCTTTTATTAGATAGGATAGAGGCATCTTAGGAACATAATATGTAGTAAACAAATAACAGTTTCAAGATTACATATGACATAACACCACTTTTATAAAGTTTGAAAAGAAAGTGGAACAATATATCAGATAAGAATGCACACATTTGGAATAAAAGCATAAACATAAAAAATAAATGTAAAATTTAGAATATGGGCCATGACAGGGCACAGTAGAGAAGCAGGAATTGGGATAAAGAAAGAACACATGCAAGGATGTAAAAATTGTTCTGTTTTTTCAAATGGGTTTTATGTTTTATGCACAGCTGTCATATAGGAAAAGATAAGAATTATATATTAATTTAATCTTTAAATTTTTTAAACTCTGATCAAATCCTAGTCAATCTCTATGTAAAGTGCTAACATATTTTTTTTTAGCTTGGTTCTCAAAATACTGTGTTTTTAGTGATGCATACTGAAATGCTCACAGGTAAATTGATGTGCTCTCTGAGATTTTCCACAAAATAGCCTGGATGATGAGATGCCCAGGGGTGAGGACACAGCTGAAGTAAAGTTGGTCTACATTAATATTCACTGAATCTGAGGATGGATACCCTTCAACTAATTATAGTCTTTTTATTAGTTTTGTCTACATTACAATTTCTGATATTAGAAAGTTGTTCTCTTAATCCTAGCACCAACAAAAGAAATTTAACCAGTGATAGAAAAAAGGTAGGTCAACTGAAGCAAGTGGTGCAGAACTGGGAGCTGTGTGACCTTGAGTGGAGAAGTCTACACAGGTAGTCGATTCCCAGTCCAGGCAAGTTCCAGTTAGGTCATAATGGATTGTCTTATACCAAAGAGCTCATTGCTATTTTATTTTGTTTGTTTTTCAACTTGAAAGGTAGCAAAAACAAATGGAAAATTACTGGTTCAGTTTTAGCAGTGCTGTCAACAATTAAATAGCTTCCTCTCTTTAGGAAGTATGAGGAAAATTGTCCATATTTGCTATCTTTCCTATTTCACAACCAATCCCTAGAGGTCAATGGGCCTGTGCAGAAATCTCATTCAAGGAGTAGGTCAGAGTTCCCTGAACCAGTAATACAAAGAAAATATTGTTAGTACCTTAATTTCTCTCTCTCTCTCTCTCTCTCTCTCTCTCTCTCTCTCTCTCTCACACACACACACACACACACACACACACACATGTTCCTGGATAAATAAAGAATAAGGGTAGCTGTTTCTTAATTTATTTGGGCTTGATAGATTTTACATGTATTTTTGCCTGGGGTTTTACATGCATTACTTATTATGGTAACTTGTCTAAATTACCATAGTTTGAATGTTACAAGGCTGTAATTTGATACCACATCCTAAACCAATATTATATCAAGCACATTAAATGAAATGTATCCTATCTAATAAAAGATTAATATGCAAATTGACCATCACTCCAACACACAAGATGGCTACCCCCATGTGGTCAAAGATGGCTGCCCCCATGTGGATACAAGATGGCTGCCACAAGATGGCCAGCAGGGGAGGGCAGTTGGGAGGGACCAGGCCTGCAAGGGACGGCAGTTGGGGGCAATCAGGCCTGCAGGGGAGGACAGTTGGGGGGGACCAGGCCTGCTGGGGAGGGCAGTTTGGGGGGACCAGGCCTGCAGGGAAGGGCAGTTTGGGGGGATCAGGCCTGCAGGAGAGGGCAGTTAGGGGTGACCAGGTCTGCAGGGGAGGGCAGTTTTGGGGGGCCAGGCCTGCAGGGGAGGGCAGTTTGGGGGGACCAGGCATGCAGGGGAGGGCAGTTGGGGGTGACCAGCCTGGCAAGGGAGGGCAGTTGGGGGTGACCGGGCCAGCAGGGGAGGACTTTTAGGGGTGACCAGGCTGGCAGGGGAGTGCAGTTAGGGGCAATTGGGCCTGCAGGGGGCAGTTAGGTGTCAATCAGGCTGGCAGGGGAGTGGTTAGGGAGTGATCAGGCTGGCAGGAAGAAGCAGTTAGGGACAATCAGGCAGGCAGGCAGGCAGGCGAGCGGTTGGGAGCCAGTAGTCCTGGATTGTGAGAGGGATGTCCGACTGCCCTAAACGAGCTCAAGACTGAAGCACACCTCTCTACTTCTGAATCTGCTCAACTCTTGACCTCATTCCAGAATCACAACCACTTCAAGAGGGAGGTAGAGAAGATGTCTACCCTCAACTTAGTGATAAGAACTAACTTGAGAGGTCAAAGGGCTGGGACAGCATCACGCACGTGCGAGGGATGGCACTCCAACCCAGCCTTCAGATTCTGAATTCTTCCTTGTGGCTCTGTGGGAGGAGGCGGCTGCTGGGTCATCCCCAGACAGGTGGTACCGCCGGGTGACAGTCCTCGCTGAGTCCTGGGAAGAACTGGGCCTGGCGTGCTCAGCCACCAGCTGACCACTTGAGACTTACTCAGTCCTTTGAATGCAGCATCGCGTCCCCAGGGCTCTCTGTGTCGGGCATCTGAAGAGCTTTTAGTCTAGAAGACTTGCAAATAATGTGTCAAGTATAAATGTGTGGATTTTCCCCGAGTCTCTCCAAGTGCAGGAAGCGTCTAGTGGTGTGATGTGATCACAAGCAAACCTTTTCTCCTCCAAGGAACTCATCCCACCTCCTCCAGTCGTTACAAAATCACTACCTTGCTTGCGAGGACTCTCCAAATGGCTTATTTCCTCTCATTCGGCCTTGAGGAACTCCCCATGGATGCTTTTTATTTTCAAATATTCATTTAATCCTTTCACTATTTTTCCAGATATTTTTAACAGAGAGCCTGACACTCCATGTGCTGAGTAGTAAAACTGCACAAATTCCAGCTCTATTGTCTACACTCAGAACCTGAGATCCAGCCCCAGGAGTGCGGGTGGAGCGCAGTCCCATGCTGGCCCAGGCCCAGGCCCAGGCTCTGACACTGCCCTCCTGCTGGGCTCTGGGCCACTCCCAGGGGCGTTTCCCCGTGACCCCTGTCCTTTTGTCCCCTTCTTTTAAGAATATCCCCTTATAGGAGGACAAAATATTGATCTTCCTTTCATCTTTCCGATTGGTTGGCTTTTCCCTTCTGCATGTGTACCTCCGGGGACAGCCTTCTCCCCACGCACAGCCCGTGTACTGGCCGCGGAGCCGGAAGCAGGCCCTGCTGGGTCCTCCAGCCTGACTCCGCAGAGGGCGCTGCCGGTGACACCCAGGGGACACCTAGCCCAGCTCCACTTGCTCTCTGTGAACGAAAGGGGCCACATGCTGACCTGACAAGCTCAGGGGAGGCCTGCATGACGGTCTTGCAGACTCAGAGACCTAAAGGAACCACAAAGGATGGTCTGAAATTAAACTTTAACTAAAAGCAGTTGTGGTGGGTAGTCACCTCCTAGGCGGGTATCTTCCCTGACAAGGTCAACCTTTACCTTAACTGAGCCTATTGTCCTTTTGCATCTATGACAACATATCACTGAAATGTGAGGGTAACTTATAACTTCCCTTTTTCTGGACCCCTTGGGGCACAACCTAATGTGCTGAGCACCAGGACAGAGACCACACTTCCTTCATTGATGTTGTTATCCTGTTAACTGCTGACTGTTAACTATCCTGCACCCACCTAAGTAAAAGAAGCATGTGTCTATCATTTGACTTTTTATCCAATCCCAGGGATTTTCCTGCTTTGCTTTCTCTAATTCATCACCAATGGGTTTCATGTAACCCACCTAAGTCTCCTCCTTTGATTGCGAAGTAAAAAAATAGATGAAAAACCCGCCTTTCTCCTGAGCCCTATCCCAATCCGTTGAGATTCTGCTTCTTGGCAATTGTCAGCAGTTGGGCTCAAATAAACTCACAAACATTCTTTACAGGTTTCAATGTTTTATGTTGACAACTCGGTCACCCAGAAAATCCCTGAAGGGAAACCAAACACAAGAAGCCTGCGGGACGGGGCCTCCCTTCCCTCTGCACTGCTCCAGGGTCATGGCGCTAGGTGAGCTCTGATTTTAAGTCTCTCACTGATTCTATACTATTTCCATTAGTTCAAAGATAAAGTCCAATAGCGATAAAAACACTGAAAGTCTTAAAAAATGGTTGTAGTGACTGTTCTCACTTCCTTAAACTTAATCCAGGATGCAGGCTCCGGACCAGGGGTGAGCATAACCACTCTGGCTCCCAGCTGTTGCTTCCCTGTCAAGGAAATGGAAGGGAGGGGCGGCGGTGCCCCCAGGAGTGACCACGTGGGTGATGGCCGGGAGCACTGGGATGGGGGCATGAGCGCGCATTCCATTGCGGGTCGCGGGTGCATCCTAGGCAGCAGCTCTGAGCCCAGTGGGCAGCGTCAGTGGTCAGTGGCTCCGGAGTGACGCTCTAAAGGTTAATGTGCTGCCATTTGTGTCCTCGATGAAAAACGATTTTCTGAGACTCAATTTCTTCATCTTAATAATCACTTCATAAGATTGTTGTAAGAATTAAATTTTTAAAAGCATGTAGGTAAAGCTCTTAGTAAAAAGCCTGGCACAGCACGTTTTCAATGAATGGCACGTTGCTCACCACGAGCTCCCATGCAAGGTGTGGTCTTGGCCCTCAGTGGCTGTCGCTGTATTTCCATTGTCAGCACCCGTCACAGTGCAGTGTCTCCAGACTGCCATGACTGCGAGATTGTCTGCTTGGAGTTGTCAACATAAAACATTGAAACCTGTAAAGAATTTTTGTGAGTTTATTTGAGCCAAACTGTCGACAATTGCTAGGAAGCAGAACCTCAACGGATTGGGATAATGAGGCAGAGAATGGCAGGTTTTCACCTTGTTTTATCCATCGCAATCAAAGGAGGGGACGTAGGTGCGTTACATAAAATCCACTGGTGATGGATTAGGGAGGCGGGAGAACACAAAAGGGGGGAGGAGGGGGACACCGCTGGGATTGGATAAAAAGTAAGGTGATAGACACAGGCTTCTTTTACTTAGGTGGGTGCAGGATAGTTAACAGTCAGCAGTTAACAGGATGACAACATCAATGAAGGAAGTTATGGTCTCTGTCCTGGCGCCCAGGGCATTTGGTTGTGCCCTGAAGGGTCTGGAAAAAGGGAAGTTACAAGTTACTCTGACATTTCACAAGGATGTTATTATCCTAGATGCAAAAAGACAATAGGCTCAGTTAAGGTAAACACTGACTTTTATCAGGGAAGGTAAAGTGGGTGGTCTAGGACATGATTACCCACTGTAACTGCTTGTAGTTAAAGTTTAATTTTAGACCACTCTTTGTGGTTACTTAGGTCTTTGAGTTTGCAAGACCACCATGCAGGCCTCCCCTGAGCTGTCAGGTTAGCACATGGCCTTCTTTTTTGTCCACAGAGAACTCATTTGATAACCAAGAACTACGTTTTTTGAAAACAACATCTAATTGACACAATGCAATATACATATAATGTACTAAAGAATCGTACACTGGAAACCTATGTAATTTTATCAATTACCCCAATGCATTTAATAAAATAAATAAGTAAATAAATAAAATCAGACAGAATACATTTTATATGTCTGAAAAAATAATATTCATGACATAAATGATCAATCCCATCATCATCTAATTTTAGGTCATCCATTAAGTTGAAAAATCATATTTTCGAAATCCCATCATCTTGCACTGAATCGATTTGCCCATATTCTAGCAAAGTTCTTTCTGGTTGGATGGAGATTCTGCTCCTCCCACAGGTTCCCTCTGAGGTGAGGAAGAAGCATATGGATCTGAGTCATTAAATTCCCAGTTCTTCTCGGGGAGATGGTTTAGTTTGGTGGTTATGAACCAGACAAACCTGATTTCCAGGGTCTTCCTTGGTAGCAGGGTGACCTTGCACCTGTTACTTTACCTCTCTAACCCTGCCCCTTGTCATTTCAGGCAGCGTGAGGCTGCACTGCATATGCGAAGTGTCTTGAGTAGTGCCTGGCATAGAACAGGCGCTCTATAATGTCGGCTGCCATTCTTGCTCTAGTCAAGACTGATTTCTCCGAACACACAGTGTAAACCTTGCCTTCGGGACCATCCATTCGATCTGAGGTCTGTATTTCTGCGCCTGGAAGTAATAATGATCATCTTGGTTGTTTACCACCTGGTTCCAGTTACTTGCTGAACAAACCCTAACTTTAAGAAGGCCAGGCAGTGGGAAACTTTATTGCTAACCTTTCCTACTTACGTGAGCACTCCTGGCTTGGAAGCTCATTAGTGTCTCAGAAAAAAACTTATTAATCAGATATTGTGCAGAGATGAAACCACATGTCACTCACTAATTAAGGGTGAGAACAGCACCAGCGCAGGCAGCTGTCTGTTCTGCTTACTGCTCGGCTAGCTGTGAACAGTGTCTGGTGCCTGAGGGCGCTTCCCGCCTGCCCTCCTGGGCTTTCCAGGAGGAGTTAGAAATAAGCAGCTTGACAGAGTTCAGTCAGGAGAAATTAAAATCCTATATAATAAAAGCCCAGCGACGGAATGGCAGAATGACCAGAATGACCGTTTGACCAGACGCTCAATGCAGAAGCTGCTCCCTGGTGGTCAGTGCGTGGCGCTCCCAGAGCAGGAGCAGCCGCTCAGAGGGCAGGTCCACAGCCTCTCGGCTGACCAGGATGAGCGGAGCTCCCACAGCGGCTGACGTTGCAGGCCACCCCTCACCAGTGCACGAATCACAGCACTAAAAGCTGGCAGTTACTAAGCACCGTCCTTGTGGCAGGCAAAGGCCACACACTCTCCACGGAACCTCAGATAATCCCAGAACCTGCCTCACAGGGTTGATCTAAGGGTTTCTATTCATAGCTTTAAGAATGGAATGAGATCATCAGCTTTTAAGTAGTTGAGGGAAAACACACACTGCTCCTTTTTCATTCTCTTTGTCCGACCTTCTTTCAAGAAAAGGAACAACTGGTTCCCATGGTCCACCCTGAGTGCTGTGCGGAGAGCTCATGGGACCTTGGCTCCAAGTGAGTCTGCCCTCCAATGGCCTTTACACCTAATGCTGCTGCCTGAGCATCTTACTCAACCGTGTCACTGACTGAGCACCCGTATCACTGATTGAGCACCCGTGTCACTGCCTGAGCACCCGTGTCACTGCCTGAGCACCCGTGTCACTGACTGAGCACCCGTATCACTGACTGAGCACCCGTATCACTGCCTGAGCACCCGTGTCACTGACTGAGCACCCGTATCACTGACTGAGCACCCGTATCACTGACTGAGCACCTGTGTCACTGACTGAGCACCCGTGTCACTGACTGAGCACCCGTATCACTGACTGAGCACCCGTATCGCTGCCTGAGCACCTGTATCGCTGACTGAGCACCTGTATCGCTGACTGAGCACCCGTGTCGCTGACTGAGCACCCGTGTCACTGACTGAGCACCCGTATCACTGACTGAGCACCCGTATCACTGACTGAGCACATGTGTCACCGACTGAGCACCCGTGTCACTGACTGAGCACCCGTATCACTGACTGAGCACCCGCATCGCTGACTGAGCACCCATATCACTGCCTGAGCACCTGTATCGCTGACTGAGCACCTGTATCACTGACTGAGCACCCGTGTCGCTGACTGAGCACCCGTGTCACTGACTGAGCACCCGTGTCACTGACTGAGCACCCGTATCACTGACTGAGCACCCGTGTCACTGACTGAGCACCCGTGTCACTGCCTGAGCACCTGTATCTCTGCCTGAGCACCTGTATCGCTGCCTGAGCACCTGTATCGCTGACTGAGCACCCGTGTCACTGACTGAGCACCCGTGTCACTGCCTGAGCACCTGCCATGTCCTAGGCGGTGCCCGGGTGCTCATAGAGCAGCAGGGAGCCAGCCGCCCTGTCATACTGAGCGTGCGTTCTGCCAGGAGAGGACGGGGGTGCGGGCAGGAAACAGCCTCAGAGAGACGTGAGGTGCAGCTGTGAGAGGGCACGGGCACCGTGAAAACATGGGAATAGAGCCACATGGGGGCTCCACTAGGGAGGGGCAAAGGGAGGCTCACTGAGGGAAAGTGGACAGATGGAGGAGAGCAGGCAGAGGCCTGGAGAAGGGCATCGGGCAGAGGGGACAGCCCACAGAGGGGCAGCAGGACAAAGAAGAGGCCGAGTGGAAGGGGGTCAAGGCTGGGTCAGGGGGCACATCCTGCAGGGATTGAGGGCCCGTGAGAACCTGGCCTCCCCTGAGTGCAGGGGGAGGCGCCGGGGCTGTAGGTGAGGACCCGCTGGACTGACTTAGTGGGGACAGACCCTCTGGCTTCTGTGTCAGGAGCAGACTGAGGGGGGAAAGGAAGCAGGGAGACAGCAGGAGGCGACAGCACCCTCCCCGAGGGCGATGCGGAGACAGTGGAAACTGTGGCAGCTGAAGTGGTGGCTTTGGGGTGTGCTGGAGGGAAGCCAGAGCATGAGGAACAATGTGGGGGGCAGTGAGGAGGAGGCCCCATGCTCAGCTTGGCCTCTGGGAAGGCAGGGTCTCCAGCAGCTGCTGGCAGGGGGCCTGGGGTCAGAATCCATCCGTTTCGAGGGTCTGACTGTAAAACCCAGACCTTAGTTTGAGCTCCACATGAGGGACATGGATGTTCATGACCAGCCTCCCACCCTGAGGTCCAGGAGGCGGGTCATTTCTGTCTGGCTGCCCTAATCCCTCCATGCCCCCCCGCACCCCCCCCCCCAGGCTCACTTCAGTGATGACAAGTACTTATTGGAAACAAGCAAATGGTTTTATTTTTGGTACAAAAAAAACAATAAAACAGAATGTACAGTATTATGGAAAGCAAACGTTGAAAACTAGAAAAATGAAGCCCCCTTGTGGACACATAGATCAGCTGTGCCCGGAACCCGGGTCACACGTGACACAAAAGGGCTCAGGGTCCAATGCAAAGGCTTGCCCAGGTGGTCCGACTCCAATCCCCAACTTCAGTTCCAGGGCAGAGAGGATCCTGCACCATAGAACAGAAGGGCCGAGACCAACCCCAAGTCCCGGGGCCTAAGGCAATGCCTGCGGTGCTTGCAGAGAAAGAAACACTCCTGAGACCCTGGGACAGGGCGATCAGCATCCAGATCGCTGCCTCTAACTCCCACCCGGGGTCTGTGGTGTTCCCAGCTCTGCCCCTCCCCCCCTCCCCCATCCCCTCCCAGGCCCTTCCCATCCTCCACCCTCCTCAGCTCCGATGGCAGGTAGGGCGGGTGGGGGGTCATGTGGGAAATCTGAGGGCCTCTGCTTGAAGAGCCAGAGACAGCATCTGTCCACCCAGGCCCCCCTGGATGAACCCTTTAACACAGAGGCCTCATGAGTGAGTGTTTAGAACCGGTCCCCCTCCCTCCCTCCGACTCTGCCACTGAGTAACTTGGTTGTTTTGGGCACGTCGACCTCTGGAGTGTTAATTCTCTTTCCTTTAAAATGAGAACAAAAGCCCGGTGGGTGTGGCTCAGTGATTGAACATCAACTATGACTCAGGAGGTCAAGGTTTGGCTCCCTGTCAGGACACATGCCCAGGTTGTGGTCTCAATCCCCAGTGTGGGGCATGCAGGAGGCAGCTGATCCATGATTCTCTGTCATCAGTGATGTTTCTATCCCTCTCTCCCTCTCCCTTCCTCTCTGAAATCAATGAAAGATATCCTATATAATAAAAGCCTAATATGCAAATTGTCCCCTTGACCAGGAGTTCCATCGGGAGTTTGACTGCTCGCTATGACATGCGCTGACCACCAGGGGGCGGCACAGAACATGGCGGGCGTCAGCGATGAGGCACTGGCAGTGGGCAGCAGTGGAGGCACTGCCAGTCCCAGTGAGCTTCCGGGTGAGCAGGGCGGCAGCTGCCAGGACCTCAGGGGCCGGTCAGGCTCACCATGGGTTCACGCAGGAGCCGGTCTGCTGAGGCCAGCTGGGAGAGAGTGTGCTGCCCACCTGGCTTCCGTGTGGCACCGCTGGGTGGCCCAGAGGCCCATGCTATGCCCTGGCCTGTGGCGTCTGGCTATGTTTACCGCATCTCTGCGTGGGGACTCGGGTGCCATGACTCAGGTGGAAGTGGGCACGAGGGGCCCGGGGCCCAGGTGCTGCCCAGGGCCCAGAGGTCAGCTGGAACCTGCCCTTTCATGCCAGATGCTCGTGCTTCAATCACCGGCCAGGCCTAGGGACCACACCCATGCACGAATTTTGTGCACTGGGCCTCTAGTCTACAATAAACCATCTGTCTTATTTGTGGATGAAATATACTTGCAAAAACCTTAGACAACACCAACATATATTTATTGACTTTATTTTTAAAAAATTACTTTTCCTAATTTTAGAAAGTTATGAAACATCACTAGAAACTATTTTTTCCCTGCTGAAAATCCTTGAAAATGTATCCCTCTATTTTATATACATACATTAAAAACACCACTCTTTTTGAGGGAAGGCCTCTTATGGAGAAGACCTGGAGCTGAGGAGTGGAGCCACACCCTCTGGCTTGCCAGAGGAGCACTCCCTTCCTGTACTGGCCTACCGTGGGTACAGAGGCAGGCCTTGGGAATTCACGGTCTCTTTGGAAATAAACTGTGGTTAAAATTGGACACCAGGGTAACTGTCCCCAACGTAGGATATGCAATGATTTTGAGGGAACTACACAGAAATAAACAAGCTGTGATTGGGAAACATGCATCTATGTTCAGATCTCTCCTCTGGTTTTGCTGTGGACGGATGGGTGCTGGTAGAGACATGGCCAGGTGGTCATGTTTCAGTGCTTTCTGTTTCTGCCACATCCTCTCACCAGGCCCCCAAGTGTCCTCTATTACAACAACCCAATGTCTCTCAGGAAAGTCTCAGATTTCTGTTATTTATGCCTCCTCATGTTATCCACTCCCTGTATGCCTTTTCTCAGGAATAGATATTTTAGCCTAAATAGTTATAGCTGTTAGTCATCCAGCTCTTAGCATAAAAGAAGCACAAAGCTAAGAATCTTACAAGTTATTTTATTTAATCTTTGTTATCATCTTATGAAGTAGATGAAATTAATACCTTAGAATATTAATCAGTAATGTTCAGCTTAGGGAAGATAGTTAAGTTGCCCAAAGTCCTATAGCTAGGAGTGGTCTGACTTCAGATTCTGAGCTCTGAACTAATTATATTGATTTTAAAATCTAAATGATCTGAGTGGCAGGCATCCAAACAGGTAAGGAGGTGTGAGGGCTTCCCTGTGGGCTGAAACCAGCTCTCTCAGCTGAAGAGCTGAGTCTGCCACACACCTTCCTGAGCAGGCACCTGCCATACAGTAATGGTCACTCTGTCACTGAATTCGGGTGGTAATTCTAGCCCTACCTCCCATGATGCTTTAACATTTCCAAGAAGAGAAAACAGAAGTACATGGCCTTCATGAGCAAGAGAAAAGCGTGAAGGAAGCATAATACAACGCCCAGAATCTCCTCTCCACTTTGTCCTAGCAGATCCCTCTGCTACCGCTGGCCAGGGTTTCCCTGTTAGCAGAGTGAGATGAGAGCGGTGCCGTGGCATCACATCACGGCTGGGGAAGATGAATACGAACATTTACCATAAGAACCAGAAAACATGTGAAAAAACCTTAAGGTGGAAAGCCTCTGTATAGGTGAATACAAGGAAACGCTACTTTATCCAACTTCAGAATTCATGGAAACACAAAACCATTCAGCCTAGCAATATAAATAGGTCTGAGAAAACAAAAACAAAAGCAAAGTAAACAACTTACAGAGAAAATTAAGATTCTGTGGGCTGTGTGTCTGATTTTTTGAGGTTAAAGATAAAAGGGCAAATTCTGCCCCTGGTGGAGCAGGTAGACTGCTCAGGGGGCCAGCAGCCAGGCCCGGAGCAGCCAGGCCCGGAGCAGCAGGCCTGGGAGAGCAACCCTCATGGGATTGCAGCCCTCACGGAGCCGAGGAAGGAAGAAGAGCCAGATCTTCCTCAGCACTCGAGGAAACTTTTGCTGCTAACTTGTGTGGTGTCTGCTCAAAACACTTGTCCTCGGAAACTAGAGCATCCCTCGGGCGCCTGTTAGACACTCAAGTCATCCCGAGTCACGAAAGGAATGAAGATCAGATCACACTGCCTCTGGAAGCCATCTTGGATGGTAAACAAAGAGGCCAGCCCACCATGAGCTCTCAGAGTCTACCAGAGCCACCAGGACTGCTCGCTCCTCGCCTGCCGTGCCTTCCGGGCACACCCCAGGGCTGCTTCTCAGACATGGGCAGCCCTGACCAGACAGTGTCTAGGTGAGCAAAGTCCTCAGAGAAAACAACTCCATTATGGTTTCCACCAGTTAAAGGAGAACGTTCCAATGTACTCTCTAACCCTAACCCTCTCCCTGATGGAGCCAGCCTCTCCGAGAAGAACCATAGTTGATAGGGAAAATGAGACATTTTCGGGGGGCTAGCAATCGGAATTAGTCCCAGGAACCTGCTTTCTACCGCACTCTCTTGCTAGCCGATAGTTTACTCCATTTGTGAAAGAATGTGGGAGACGGGTCTGGTCCGTCCTTGGTTCCTCCCATGCCAGGTGTCTCCTGCTTACCTGAGCTATGCTGTGCTCAAGGCTGCAAGCTTTCTGCAGGATCGCTGCTAAGTAAGTCTTTCTCTGCCCTGTTTTGTTCTTTTTAACCCCTTCAATATATATAGAGGAAATTTCATTGTCCAGGTCATTCAAGATCTGGATCTCAGAGTCCCCTGAACCAGCAGCGCTGCTTTAATTAAAGGCTCTTTCCCAAACTCAGTGTCTGACGGTCACTTCAGCGCCAGTGTCATAGATTCCACATTCCGTAACATAGTCAGGTGACTCCCAGCAGCACCGCGGCAGCCCCGGGAGGGCCTCCGCAGGGCGGGCTCTGGCGCTGTGTGGAAAGTCCAGTGAGGGACCAGGCCACTCCCTACCTCTCAAGAACTTGCCTGCGTGTGGATTTGGAAAGGTGATTTCTGACCACCCCTCTGTCTCTGCCTCTCCATCTACCGGTTAAGGGTAGTGACTCACTGACACCCTCTCCAGGGCCACAGGTATTTTTCTGTGGCTTTGACGGCTGGTTTGTTTAAATAAAAAGAAAAGGCTGGAGATACCTGGGTCTTCTATGTGCTTAGTCCCTTTGGGCTGATTGCTTTTACGTGGTAGTATACAATTTTATTAAGATCCAAATATTTAGACAACTTGGAAGCAGTCTTGTATTTTATTTTATTTTATTATTTTTTAAATTTTTATTTATTTATTTTTAAAATAAATCTTTATTGTTCAGATTATTACAATTGTTTCTCCTCCCCCCCCACCCCATATCTTCCCTCCTCCCGGTTCCCACCCTTCCCTCTGCCCTCCCCCCCTCGCTATCCTTATCCATAGGTGTATGATATTGTCCAGTCTCTTCCCGTACCCCCCACACAGACACCCCCTTCCCCTGAGAATTATCAATCCACTCCCATTCTATGCCCTTGATTCTATTATGTTCATCAGTCTATTCTGTTCTTTAGATTTTTAATTCACTT
Organism: Cnephaeus nilssonii; assembly: GCF_951640355.1. Lineage (NCBI taxonomy): Eukaryota > Metazoa > Chordata > Mammalia > Chiroptera > Vespertilionidae > Cnephaeus > Cnephaeus nilssonii. The sequence continues at coordinate 69,856,259 of NC_137086.1, read as the reverse complement.
GACTTTCAGATTCATTTGTTGATAGGTATGTATTTGTTGTTCATAATTTTTACCTTTACTTTTTTCTTCTTTTTCCTCCTTTTAAATGATACCTTTCAGCATTTCATGTAATACTGGTTTGGTCGTGATGAATTCCTTTAGCTTTTTCTTATCTGTGAAGCTCTTTATCTGCCCTTCAATTCTGAATGATAACTTTGCTGGGTAGAGTAGTCTTGGTTGTAGGTTCTTGCTATTCATCACTTTGAATATTTCTTGCCATTCCCGTCTGGCCTGCATAGTTTCTGTTGAGAAATCAGCTGATAATCGTATGGGTGCTCCCTTGTAAGTAACTAACTGTTTTTCTCTTGCTGCTTGTAAGATTCTCTCTTTGTCTTTTGCCCTTGGCATTTTAATTATGATGTGTCTTGGTCTGGTCCTCTTTGGATTCCTTTTGTTTGGGGTTCTGTGCGCTTCCTGGACTTGTAAGTCTATTTCTTTTACCAGGTGGGGGAAGTTTTCGGTCATTATTTCTTCAAGTAGGTTTTCAGCGTCTTGCTCTCTCTCTTCTTCTGGCACCCCAAAAATTAGGATGCTGGTACGCTTGAAGTTGTCCCAGAGGCTTCTTACACTATCTTCTACTTTCTGAATTCTCTTCTCTTCTTGCTTTTCTGGAGGTGTGTCCTTTGCCTCTTTGTATTCCAAATCTTTGACTTGATTCTTGTGTTCCTCTAGTCTGCTGCTGGGTCTCTGTATAATATTTTTTATTTCAGTCAGTGTATGTTTCATTTTTAGTTGGACCTTTTTCATATCCTTGAGGGTCTCATTAAATTTATTGACTTTTTCCATGAAATTCTTGAAAAACCTTATAACCGTGGTTTTGAACTCTATGTCGTCGTTTGTTCTCCTCCATTTCTTTTGTTTGGGATCTGTTTCCTTGCCTCCTCATTTTCGCTGCTTCCCTGAGTTGGTAGGGTAACTTTGTGTCCTATTGGTTCAATGGGTCAGCCTCCCAGTTACCTGAGGTGGACGCTCTTGGTGCACCGCTTTTTAGACTGTGTGTACAGCCTTGTTGTAGTTAAGTTTTGATTGTTGTTGGTGTCACTGGGAGGAATTGACCTCCAGACCAATTGGCTGTGAGGACCCGCTGTGTCTATAAAGGAAGAATTGCTGTGCTGGAGACACGTTTATGGGCCGGGACTTGTTCCAGTAGGGCTTTGGCACTCACTGAGTCTGCCTCTTGAATGTGTCCCTTATGCGAGTGGTTGAAATCTGGTGTCATCTCACACCGACCACTAGATGCCCTCGTTTCTGGGTCTCCAATGGGGTGCAGGTCAGCTACTGTCTGAGGCCACTCAGCAGGAGTTACAGCAAAAACTGCAGTTTTCTCCTCTTTGCTTGAGTGGTTTTGGAGCAGTCTCACTGGAACTGCAGTTTATTTGGTTAAGCTGCCACAGGGAAGGCCATTTATATGCAAAAGCTGCTGTTTGGAGCCTGGGCAGGTTTGTAGAATGTGCGGGGCGGGTCTCAGGGTGGGGCGGGGTCTCAGGGCGTCACTAGGCTAGGGCGTGGCAAACAGCAATGGCTGCTAGTCTGCCTTTTCTGCCTTTCCCGTTTCCAAGTCCCTGCGTCCCACGCTCCAGCGCAGTAAACACTGATTGCTGGGCGCACCTCTGCAAGAAAGTCACTCTCACTTTCCGACACGATGGCCGAGAGTCCCACTTCTCCCTGTAGGTGTCTGGGTCCCCCGCGCATCCCCAGAAACTGGATTTCAGAGTGATCAGGAGCTTATCTCCCTTTGGGTTGGAAAAAAAGCTGCGCGTCCCATTGCCCGCCACCAGCCCAATTCATGCGCCTCCGCACCTCAGCCCTTCCACGTTTGTTCTTTCTTTTTCCTTCTTAGTTGTAAATCTACCATTCAGCCAGCTTTCCCGTGGTTCTGGGTGGTAGACGCTTTGTCTTTTAGTTGTATTTTTAAAATTGTTGTGCGCGGCGCAGTTTAGTTGTTTAACTTTGCTGCCATCTTGGTTCTGTCACCAGTCTTGTATTTTAGATTCAGAAGAAGAAAGACAAATGGTTCCTTTGCCATTTTTACCACTGCAGCGGAACCTGAGTGAATGCCATTCACAAACTATAAACCCGTGGGAAGTCCTGCATTTTCATCAGCCACCTGCATGGGGTAACACCAGAGGACAAGGCTCTGGGGAGCTGGGCGACCTTTAAAGATGTACAGGGTTAAATCAGTTGGTGATGCTCAGAGATGTCAAAAATAGCAGCGATAAAGGACATATGGTTAATTTATCATTATAGATTAGCCATTTGGCACAATAAATAGTACTTCATAAATCTTAAATATCTAGGAGGCCAGAAGACAGAGAAGAGGAAAAGAGGGGAAAGAGGGAGGAATGATAAAGCCATAGAGCAAAGTTGGTGAGCTGGAGTGTGAGGTTCAAGGTCAAGTTTGGGGACAATGAAGATGGAAAATTAAATTGGAGAATAGTTTCAATCCTTAGGGCAAAATACCATACCTTAAAATGCACATCTAATAAATGCCTGTTATATAATTGCTATTTAAAGCTTGATTATGGCTATTTTGTTTCTAATATTTGTTTTTGAAAGAAATATTCCAATTATAATATAGACAAGCTCATTGTCTGCAGATTAATTCTTTAGTCTGTATCTATTGTTGTTACTGATTAAGTATAGCAATGCTATGATAGGTTTTACCTCTCCCTGTAATTACTGAATAGTGCGAATCAAAATCAAAATCAAATGCATGCTCCTGGGAGGGAGGTCAATTAGCTTGTGAAGCAGCAACTCACCATGTGACCTTGGGCAAGATGTCCTCATTTGTAACCTCATGGAGTTGGGTCAGAATATTTCTAGGGCTCCTCTGAGGTCTACCTTGATTATAAATTGTACATGCATATTGTCAAGGTAAATTACTAACCACATTGTAACTCAATAAATTAAATGGATCACACACTCTTAGAAATCCTTAGTGAATAATTTCTGGGGTGATAAAAGTCTTTGACTCACAGGAAAGCATCTACAAAGTATATCAGCTAAGAATATGGCACCGCCTGCAGGTTAGTGCTCACATCCTCCAAACCCCCTGCCTCTTATGCCTGACTCACAGCTTCAAAAAAGCAAGCTCAGTAGCTTTCTTCAGAATTCTGAAAACCCTCCACCCACACAATAAGGAGATGGCTCAGGAGGAGTGCACGAGCAACCCTGTGCCCCAACACAATTATTTCCTTTGGAGCAAAGGCCTGCGAGACCTGCCGGGCTCCCTCCTGTGCTCAGCCGACTGTCTGGCGCCCAGGGCTGAGGCCTCTTCCCCGCTCTCCTCTCCAGATTCACGCTCCTCATCCACGGTGTGAAATAGTGGTTTGGGCCTCAAAGCCTTTTTTCTCTGGCCAACATGCTCTTCTTGGCTTGGACTTATTTGATAACCAGAGCTGGACGGCTTCCCTCCTCTGTTTAAACTCTTCATTGTGGTTATTTGTTGTGTCCGTTGTCTCTCTTGCAGCGATCGTGTTTGAGAGTGCGCGTCGAACATGATGAAGGAGAGTTCTGAATCGCTGTTGTCTGCATCTAGGAAAGCATGACAAGAAGAGGTAAGAGCAAGACCAGGTCAGAGAGAAGAGAAATCCCGATGGCGAGAGCTCAGCGCGAAGCAGGCCTTTTTGAGGGTCCAGCTCTGAGACTCAACGTTCTTATCAGCGTGACCTTCTCCCTCAGGTCTGCTACCCCAGCGGGAGAGTAGAGTACAGTTGACTCTTGAGTAGCATGGGGATGAGGGGCACCAATGGCCTGCACAGTCAAAAATCCATGAAAACTGTTGACTCCCCAAAACTTTACTAATTGCCTACTGTTGACTGGAAGCCTCACCAGTAACCCAAACCGTTGATTGACACATGTTTTGTCTGTTAGATGTATTCCTACAACTGTAGTCTTAAAATAAAGTTAGCTAGAGAAAATAAAATGCCATTAAGAAAATCATACGGAAGAGAAAATTACTTTACATAGTTATTTAAAAATCCACATATACTAGTAAGTGGACCCATGCAGTTCACACCTGAGTTGTTCAAGGATCAACTGGAGAAGCTCTATGTGCAGTGTCATTAACCTGTGTATTAAGCTTGTCTCGTCCAGGTAAGCTTGTCTCCTCCAGGTAAGTAGGGAGTGTTTTTTTTACAAAATCAGAACAATTGGTCCTTTGTGTTGTCAAAGACTGATGCTAAACTGAAGGGTAATGATTCTGTGACATGAAAAGGACTGTCTTTAGCTAGGTTTGTTTTGTAATCAGTGTTGCCAGAAAGCATTAAATCTGAGTTTTTTCCCTTTTAACCTTGAACTAGCCAATTTCAGAGAAACAGGGTCAGAGTGCGAGCACAGTAGACAGCCATGTGTGGCAAAGCAACTATGACCAGATGCTCTCATTTCAAAAGAGGGAAGAAGGGGAACACAATGGCCATGACAATGAGGACAAAGTCCATTTGTTGGAAACATATTATGTGTCTGCCACTGTGCTAACCATCCTACATCTATTATTATGCCATCGGATCCTTATCCTGACCCTTTGTGAGGAGAAAGAGTGTGGCGCTCATTTTCCAGGCGAAGGCTTCAGAGGGTAAGTGACTTTCAGCATCACACAGTGAAGGCAGGTCTGGGCAGAGCCTGCCTGGCTCTCCCCCTGTACCAGGCTGTCACCTTACAATGTCACGTGCGGTCCGGACAGCTGCATCAGGAGACGGGGAAAGCCACTGGGGACCCAGGCAATGTCCCCTCTTGGCTGCCCTCACAAAGAGCTGCAAGGTGCCCAGGACATGGCCTTTTCTTCACTGTGCACACACCCTCAAAGGGTATTTTTCACAAGATCTTTAATTCTCATTTTCTCAAAATGTTAACCTCAGACATTTATTTTCCTTTAAATATCCTCCTGAGAATTGAGGTATTTTAAGGCCTTTTTTAAACCTGAAATCAAGTTCTTTCTCCCACTTTCTTCTCCCTTCTAAAAAGCAAGACAAAAAAACAGAATCCCCAGAGCTAGTGCTAACATGCACACAGGCTTACACTTGACCCCATGTGGTTAGCACCTGGGACATCACAAAATCTTAAATTCCTGTTCAATGATGTCTTCCAGAAATGTGACCAGTTTATCCTGAGGAGGTGGTCTGGAAGATGAGGGGGACAGAAAGCTGGGATCAACGCTTTGAATAAAGAAAACATAGTATACTAGAGGCTCAGTGCACAAAATTTATGCGGCGGGGGGGGGGGGGCGGATCCCTCAGCCCAGCCTGTGCCCTCTCGCAGTCCAGGAGCCCTTGGGGGATGTCTGACTGACGGGGGAGTGGGCCTAAGCCAGCAGTAGGACGTCCTTAGCACTGTTGCGGAGGTGGGAGAGGCTCCCACACCTCTGCTGCGCTCACCAGCTGTGAGCCCGGCTCTGGCTGAGCAGCGCTCCGGCTGTGGGAGTGCACTAACCACCAGGGGGCAGCTCCTGCATTGAGTGTCTACCCCCTGGTGGTCAGTGTGTGTCATAGCAACTGGTTGTTCTGCTGTTAGGTCTATTTGCATATTAGCCTTTTATTACATAGGATTACTTGTTCATTTTTAATGACTCCCCTTTAACTTGTGCTCTACAATTGGCCTGGAAGCAGAGATCCCTTTATTCTTTGGTGCTTGGAACACTACCTAAACACCTAAGAAAGCACAGCCCATGTGTCTCCCTCAGCGCCCAGCCTTCCCCCTCCCCCCGCCCCGGCTTCCAACCACTCCTTTCTAACATGTGCTTCATCAGTGGGCAGGCTCTACTTGCCATCTCCTGACCACCTTCTGGTTATTAGAAAGTGGGTTCTATACACGAGGAAGAGGCTTGGGCAGGCGACTTTGGACATGAGATCTGTCCAAAATGGGAGAAAGTAGTTCCGTGGAAAGTGGGGGGAGGAGGAGAGTGGGGACGACTCTCTGTCCCATTTGCACACCCATCCTCCCACACCCAGGCAGCACAGTGCCAGGGGCAGGGGAGGGCATGGAGAGCACAGTGCCAGGGGAAGGGGAGGGCAGGGAGAGCGCAGTGCCAGGGGCAGGGAGAGCGCAGTGCCAGGGGGAGGGGAGGGCAGGGAGAGTGCAGTGCCAGGGGGAGGGGAGGGCAGGGAGAGCGCAGTGCCAGGGGGAGGGGAGGGCAGGGAGAGCGCAGTGCCAGGGGGAGGGGAGGGGAGGGCAGGGAGAGCGCAGTGCCAGGGGGAGGGGAGGGGAGGGCAGGGAGAGCGCAGTGCCAGGGGGAGGGGAGGGCAGGGAGAGCGCAGTGCCAGGGGGAGGGAGAGCGCAGTGCCAGGGGGAGGGCGTAGAGAAGTGTCCTCAGCAGTAAGATGTGAACATCTGGGCTTCCATCTGCCACAGGGAGACCTCCCTTCTGGACCTATACCAGGCGGGCGGCAGGAAGGAGAAGCAGGGCAGGCAGGGCCTCTGCTCAGGCCGGAGCCTGCTACTGGGCTGGGAGCTGAGTCCGGTGCAGACCTAGAGGCAGGGCAGCCCTCCCCACGCCCTCCTGGCGCTGTGGTAGGTTTAGTTGTGGTAAAATACACGTCACATACAATTAGCATTTTAGCTGTTTTTCATTTTAAGCATTTTTGGGTGCACAGGTCTGCGGCACCGGGTGCCTGCTCCGTGCTCCACAGCCTTGGGCACTCCATCCAGAGCGCCGCGTCTCCCCGCCTGCTCTGGTGCCAGTCTCAGCCATAGAAGGCTGTCCAGGCAGCACCTCTGTTCCTGTAGCATCAGGTGAACCCCAAGGGCGAAGGAGCCTGGGAAGAGGAGGTGGCGACCCCCCAAACCAGCAGGGAGCTCCCAGACACCCAGAGCCAGGGCTGGTCTGCCCCTGGAAGGCGAGGGCGGGAGGCCGGAGCGCCGGGCCCCTCCGGCTGCTCCCCAAAGCCCCTCCCCATTCCCTGACCTTGTTCGGCCCAGAAGGCCTCGAGGATTTCAGTAATTGTGCCCAGATACACACCAGGACTGTCTCAGTCTCACCAGGATGGCTATTATAATTCTTTAAAACGTGTTAAGGATAAGTCCCCTGCACTGCTTCTCCCTCTCAGATTTCCAGGTGAGCCAGCGTTCACTCCCGGAAGGACGTGTGGCTCAGGGGCACATCTAAAAGGAAAACCACTGGGAGGAGGACGTCACTTCACAGCTCCATCAGTTCACGTGGAGCTGACGTTTCTGCTGTGCTGTCTTCCTTCCCAGGATCCTCTCCACCTCCCGGCCACGTCCTCTCGGCCCTCTCCACGAGTAACACAACCGCTGGTGCTCATGGCGCATTCGCTAGCACTGGTGTCCCCCCCTGTTCCAAGAGCTTTTTGTGAGCCGACTGGCTTCCCTTGGGGCCACACTCTGCATGCCGAAAGGACCAGGACCCTGCCCTTTACAGATGGAATGGCAGCACGAAGAAGTGGGGTTTGATGTTTTCTTCATGTAAGTCCTGGGTAGATCTTCCTGGGATTTTATGATTTTTACTGAAAGTATGAGTGAGCTGCCTTTTAGGACATCGATTGCAAGGATATGCTCTTTTGACCTGGTAATCTGGTGAATAATGTAAACACATTTCCAAATGTTCAACAACCACATGTCTGGAGTACATTCCACTTCGTAAGGTGCAGTATTCCTTTAACGTTCTGCTGTATTTTTAAAAAATATATTGTTATTGATTTCAGAGAGGAAGGGAGAGGGAAAGAGAGCTAGAAACATCAATGATGAGAGAGAATCATTGATCGGCTGCCTCCTGCATCACCCCGCCCCCCGCCCGCCCTCGGGGATCAAGCCCACAACCTGGGTATGTGCCCTTGACCAGAATCGAACTTGGGCCAATGCTCTATCCACTGAGCCAAACCATCTAGGCTGTTCGGCTGTATTTTGTGTCTAATGCTTTATTAAGATTTGTGCATTAGTGCTCAGGAAAGTCGTTTTCTGCTGCCTTAGCAGGTGGTATTGGGTTCATCTCACCAGAAAGGACTGTGAAGCTTCGTGTCTTCTGTTCACTCTCACAACATAAACAGCACCGATGAGTCAGAGCATAAAGAATTAATCTATTATGCACCTTGTACTGGAGCTCCTTTTGTTTGCTTTTGTTTGTGTAATAGCCCTTTCATAACATAAAATGATACTAGTCACGAGACTGTGATCTGAGAGATACTAGACCAATGAGACAGAATTAAGAGTTCAAAACTCTCTCAGGATGAGTGGCTTTAGTACAACAAAGATGGCATTTAATTTTAAAGATAAAAATGGTGTGGGGACAGGAACATAACCATTTGAAAACAATCTCTATCTTAATCTCCACAAAGATAAATCTCAGATGATTTGAAATATATATGAGAAAGTCAAGCTATTGAAGTTCTAGATGAAAAATATTGGGTCTAGTCAAACCCTGGTCCTCAAACCAGGTTGTTTATAGAAATAATGTCTCAAGTTGTGGAATTTCAGTTCTCAACCTCATAACCCTTTCTTGCTGATACAATAGCATGACAAAAAAGTGTCCCTCAGGCCACAAAAAAAAGGAGAGGATGTGAGTTAGTTTACCACTAAACCTTGCTTGTTATCTCAGGAAGTTGTGCCATGAATATTTTTTAGGGGAGATGTGTGTATGTGTGTGTGTGTGTGTGTGTGGGGGGGGGGCGTTGCTTTTGTTGCTGATGAAATGGACAATTAGCACAATTTTAAAACATAAAGCGGCCACCAAGTGTGCTAATGTTGCTAAGGGTGTGAAAGAAACAATGACCACAGGCCATTGGAGAGGCAGGAAAACTGTGGCTGATTTGGGTAAAGGAACAGCAGTTAGCCCTGGCAGCATTTCCAGGCAGTGAGGTGTGAACAAGCGAAGGTGCCACAGGCTGCCCTGAAAGACACCCCTGGGACCAGTGCTGAAGGGGGTGGTTTGATAAATTTAAGAGAAGTGTGTGTTTATAGGTTAAACAGTACATTAGACATGTACCGTATATAAGAAAAGTTAAAACAGGGAATCATTTGGGGGTCTGGAATGAGTTAATTCAATTTACATTATTTCTAAGGGAAAAAAATGATTCGGTTTTCAAACAAATCACTTCTTGAACAGCCTTCCAGAATGAATTAAGTTTGAGAACCAAGGTTCCACTGTAAGTCATTTCCTAATTTTTCTTTGGAAATCAAGTAAATTTGATTCATCAGAATCTGAATGGCAAGTGTGTCCAAAAACTAAAAGATAACTGTGAAACTTGAGGAAAAAGCATTAACAACAAAAATGAGACAATAGATGATGTCTTAGTTATATAATGTTCTTCAAATTCATTTAAGGAAACCAGCAACCGAATAGAAAACAATGTGCCAAGGAAACACAGAAGCTTCCTCAAAAGAAAGACAGATGGTTCTAAAATTATGAAATGATGCTCAACCGCACTAAAAACGAAAGGACTCACGAAAATTAAATTTTATCCTATCATATCATAGATTACTCAAAAGTTTGACAATAGCCAGTGATGGTAAAAGTGTTCAGCAATGACCTTTCTCACAGACTTTTGATGTACATAAATTTAAATATATATAATTTTTTAGCCAACATTTTTACTTCCAGGAAAAAGTACTAAGAAAATAATTGCATGTTTGTGCAAAAATCCATCACAAGTGATCCAAGGCACTTATTATATATCATTGCTTATATTCACACAAAAAATGGAACTACCGTAAATATTGGTCAATAAGGATTTAGCTAAATAAATCATGGTGCTCTTATGTAATTTATTTTTATTAAGTCATTAAAAATGATCAAAAGGTTCATATCTATTGACATGGGAAGATGTCCACAACATATGGTTGAGTGAATTAGACAATTTATAAAAGTTACAGAACAGTGACTATGCTATGATTTTATGTATATGATGGTGCTGGTGGTTTGTGACTTTTGTTTTTGTGTGTTTTTTGTATCAGGTCTGGATCAGGAGGGTGTAGAGAGAATTATGGGATTATATAGTGATTATATCTGGGTTTGGGGTTTCAAGTACTTTTAACTTTCTTTTTATTCCTTTCAATACTGGTTGATTTTGTTTTTATATCAAACAAGTTTTAAAATCAGAAATAAAAAAAAATAATTTTAAAGAATAATTTATTCACTTTTCAAAGATTTAATTCTAAAAACCTATATGTGTCCAGCCGGCATGGCTCAGTGGTTGAGCATCTACCTATGAACTGGGAGGTCATGGGTTCAATTTCTGGTCAGGGCACATGCCCGGGTTTTGGGCTTCATCCCCAGCAGCCAATCAATGATTCTTTCTCATCATTGATGTTTTTATCTCTTGCTCCGTCTCCCTCTCTGAAATCAATACAAATATATATAAAATAAAATAAAATCATATATGTTTAGGTCATTGGAATTTCAAATGTGATTTAAAATCTTGAAATTTTAGGAAAATTTAAATTGGTATGCATGCATATGTGTGTGTGCATACAGATATTAAAAGAGAAATATTTAATCAGTAAATTTGATAAAATTATTTTAGTAAAATTTAACCAACTTTGGAGAATTCTGGAAATTTTTAAACCATGGGTGAATTCTGTGACTTTAAAAATGTGCCCATTTTTTTTGTTTTTCTAAGACGGGGGTTAACAAATTAGGAGCCTTGGGCTATATTCAGTCTGCAGCCTGTGAACTGAAAATGGTTGTTACATTTTTAAATGGCTGAAAAAATTAAAAGAATATTTCATGACAAGTAAAATGATAGGAAATTCAAATTTCAGTGTCCATCAATGAATTTTTGAATTAGATTAATAAAAAAGTTGTTTTTTTTTTTCCCTTTCTCTGTCTCTCTCTCCCTCTTTTTGGTTCTAGAAGTACCTATATAATAGTCTTGATTTTTCATTTTGGCCTCCAAGCCCCAAAATATATATCATCTGGCTCTTTCCAGAAAAGAGGACAGCAGCCAGACACGCAAGTCACCTTGGTGGGCAGCAGCCTCCCTGTCTCCCCTTGCCGGCTGAGGATGGCTGTAGGGAAAGGAGAGGTAGCGGATGTTTTTGGCACCGGCCTGTAGGGAACAAGCAGAAATAAAGGCAGAGTTAGCTACTGCGATTTGAAGTTTCACGTGGCAAACAAAGTGAAGGACACAGACTCACCATATACTGTGGCATCTTTTTTGGATCACTGGCTTTCAGTTATTTTTGTTTAAAAACACAGAATGCTTCAGCCTTTAATATACTGTGTATTTGCTTTCCTTATCGTGATAAAACAGACCATGATAAACCTCTCAAAGTTATTCCCACAGCCTCACTGAGATTAGGGTGGAGAGGAGGACCTACCCCAGACCCAACTCCATCCATTGGTCCCAGTAAGGCTGCTTTGATATGGCCTCAAATGGAATAGCTCAGATGCACAGTGGATAATATGGAAATAAGGTCCAAGTGTCTTGGCTAAAACAACCTCTTCGCTGGGAGAGGTGTAAGCTTCCTAGAGCCAGGGGCGCTGGTTCCCGGAGGTCCAGGCTGTTCAGTCCTGCTCGCCATGGAGTCCCGTCCAGACTCAGGGCACAGCACGGGCGCTGCCGTGGCTTACCCTCCCGGAGGAGAGATCCCGTGGGTTCCTCAGATCCTGGACTCGGAGAGGGATACCTGAGTGTGTCCTGCCCCGCTGCTTTTGCATTTCTCTGTCAACAAGGCAGTGGTTTTGTTTGTTTAAGTGTCAGTGGTCGTCACCTGAGGAGGCCCCGTCCTGGGATGAGCCAGCTCTCAGGTGTGTCCACCTTACAAGCCCCTCTTACCGGCGTTCCCCAGGGCAGGCTGTGGCCTTTCCTCATACTCTCCCGTAAGGTGTTCTGGCGGCGGATCAGGATCTCCTTAGCCTGCTTCTCAATTGTTCGGGGTTTGAGGTTGTATTTGTTATAGGACGGTGTCTGCAGGAAGAGGAAACATCAAATACGAAGGGAATCTCCAGTAAAACTGTCATCCTCAGGAGGTTATAAAAGTATCACAAATTAAGACTACTAGAGCAAGAAGACACCATGCAAGTCGTCTGAGCATTTTCCTCAATCACAGGGGAGCAGGCTGTGGCCCCCAAAAGAAAAGTCCGTGACTGTGGTCACCCCTTTTGGGACTCCTGTGGTTGGAGTGGTGCCTCCTGGCTCACAGAGCAGTGCTCTCCCCTGTCCTGTCCCTCTGTTACGCTTGCAGGTACCCCCAATGTTCACAGACTTGTGCTGCCCCATACACACAATTTCTTTCCTAGTGTTTTTTATACTAGGCCAGTGGTTACTGAATTTAATGAATCAGGAAAATGTCAGAACTACGTTGGGAATTTCTATAAGGTTGCTATTTTTTAATGTTGCCAACTAAAGATAAATTTAAAAAATCAACCAAATACATCATCTCAGATAAAGAAACAGATCCAGAGACAGAGAAGCATTGATCAAACCATCAAACCTCAGAGGGAAGGCAGGGGAGGGTGGGGGTAAGAGGGAGAGATCATGCATATAAGCATAACCAATGTACACAGACACCAGGGGGGTGAGGGCATGAGCAGGGTGGGTGGAGGAGCAATGGGGGGATGAGGACACATATGTAATACCTTAATCAATAAAGAAAATAAAAAGGAATAGTCCTTCAAACTGAATCAATTTAGCTTTATGAAAAATTACTTCCTTGTCCTTATCAAGGCCAGGAAAAACCTCTGTTGTACCACAGACCAACATCAGTCCTCAGATGTTTACAAACTGGAACTTCTTCTCCCTTCTTTTCACTCAACGTTACCAGTGAATGTCCTGTTTCCTGAGGGTTAGTAGGTCTCTTAAATAATGGGACCAGGACTGAAGATGCGATCACTCTTGGCTAACCAATGCTTTAACAGAACATTCAATTCAATAGCAAAAGAGCAAATGTCTATGTACAGGTGCCATGATAGACATGAACTTTTAAAAAATGGTTAAGTTAGAATTATGATCTTCAAAGGGTTCTAGTCTACTGAGGGAGTTATACACATAAGTATATACTGTTATGTGCTCAGGTAAGTGAGAAGATGTTGGGGTGTGCAGGGAGTATGGAGGACAGGCAAAAGGCAATCAGTTGTATAGTGTTTGTATTTTAATGTGTATATATATCTAGTGAAGTATATTTGTGGCCTTTATCATCTATTAACTCAATCACAGTTATTAAGCCTCATAAAATGGCAATTGTCTAAAAATCCTCTCTAATAAAATGGTAATATGCAAATTAACCATCACTCCGCTACATAAGCCACGCCCACCAGCCAAGCCACACCCACCAGCCAATCAGGGTGAGTATGCAAATTAACCCCAATCCAAGATGGCTACAGCCACAGAGAGCAAGGTTTCCCAGGTAACAGAGGAAGCCAAGCTTTCCATAGCCATTGCAGGCCTAAGCCTCCACTCAAGCTACAAAGTTTCAATTATAGAAGGTAAACAAATTCAAACAAATGGCGGCAGAATGGAGCTTGAGAGAGCAGGCCAGGGTTGCCGGCGGCAACAGGGGAAGCAAAGCTTTCCTGCACACCCTGGCCGGGCTCAGCTTAAGGCTACAAAGTTTCAATTGTAGAAGGTGAATTAACTGCCACAGAAATGGCTGCCAGAGCCCCAGGCTTGGCTCTGCTCCAGGCTACAAAGTTTCAATTGTAGAAGGAAAATAAATTCCAGATACCAGGGCCTCCCCTTGGGTTGCCAGGGGGCGTGGCCGGCCTGCAAACCACCACAGGCCCCTTGCTCAGGCCGCCCCACACCCCAAGGGAACCCCCACCCTTATCTGTGACACCCTTCAGGGCAAACCAGCTGGCCCCCACCCGTGCACCAGGCCTCTATCCTATCTAATAAAAGAATAATATACAGATTGATCATCACTGCAACACACAATATAGCTGCCCCCATGTGGTCAAAGATCCTGCCCCCATGTGGACACAAGATGGCCACCACAAGATGGCCAGCAGGAGAGGGCAGTTGGGAGGCACCCGGCCTGCAAGGGAGGGCAGTTGCGAGGGACCAGGCTTGCAAGGGAGGGCAATTGGAGGTGATCAACCCTGCAGGAGAGAGAGTTAGGGGTGACCAGGCTGGCAGAGGAGGGAAGTTGGGGGCAAACAGGCTGGCAGGGGAGCAGTTAAGCATCAACCAGGCTGGCAGCAGAGTGGTTAGGGGGTGATCAGGCTGGCAGGCAGAAGCGGTTAGGGGCAATCAGGAAGGCAGGAAGGCAAGCAGTTGGGAGCCAGCAGTCCTGGATTGTGAGAAGGATGTCCGACTGCCCATTTAGGCCCGATCCCACCAGGATCGGGCCTAAACGGGCAGTCGGACATCCCTCCAGGAGTCCCAGATTGGAGAGGGTACAGGCTGGGCTGAGGGACAACCCCCTGCTGTGCACGAATTTCGTGCACCGGGCTTCTAGTAGTTCCATAAAAAAGGCATAGGTTGGGGGGGAGGGGTGGTCAAGGAAACAAAGGTGAATTAGCAAAGCCAGCTTTCTCTTTGTGCTGATGGGAGAGCTTTGACAGCCACTCTTGACAAATTAACCAATGTGATAAGAACGTGTCCAAAAAGTTGAATTTTAAAGACAGTTTGAAATATGGGTTTTTATCTACCATCACTAATGATGGACCTCAACCTAAGTATCTATATTATAAAAACCCAGTGGTCCTAACAACCAAAGACTGGTGCGGGTGGGAGGGGCTGTGAGCACGGCAGGGCGTGCGGGGGTGGGCATCTGTGAGATTTTGCGTGCTGGGCTTCTGGTATTTTATATGTTGAGACATTAAAGAAAGACATATAACACTATCATAAAATATTTTAAAAATAAACATCTAGAATATTAAGACAAACTTTTATAATTTTTTATCAATGTTAAGTTCACACAAAACTGAACTCAGTGTGTGTGTGTTTACACACATATACATATACACTGAGTGGCCAGATTATTATGATCTCTGAATGCATAATAATCTGGCCACTCAGTGTGTATCCTATATAATAAAAGGCTAATATGCAAATTGTCCCCTCAACCAGGAGTTCGATCAGCAGGCAGGCCGGCCAACCGCCCATGTCCCCTCCCCTGGCCAAGCTGGCTGGACCCCACCCATGCACGAATTCATGCACCGGGCCTCTAATATTTATATATACACACTGAGTGGCCAGATTATTATGTGTTCAGAGATCATAATAATCTGGCCACTCAGTGTATATGTATACATATATGTGTGTGTACTTTTATATATATTTATTGCTAGTAGGGTTTTCCTACACCTTGATTTGAGAGAAGGTTGTACTTTAAAAAAAATTCAAACACTTTTTTTTCTATTTTGCCTCATATCACATCACTCATGTGCTTGTCCAGTTTCCCTGTCTGCAGGGAGCATAGGAGGTGCTATGCATATAATGTATATTTAAGTTGTTTTCCTTTCCTTCCTCCTTTTCTGACTTTTAATGAGGAGTTGGTGACTGTTTAAAACCTGTATTTCCCACTAAAACTTGAGCTCAATGGGATAAAGATGTGCATTATAGATGTGCATATCATTGCTGAAGGGAACTGAAGCTAAATAAATTGAAACTATATCCTTTGAAAGTATATTGAGGAATGACATCAGAGGAATGGCAGTGTGAGACATCCCCCTGGCATCTCCCCCTGAAATTTCAAAAATGTAACCAACTATAATTCAACAAAGAAATCCCTACTCAATACAGAGGCATGCCTGAGAGACCCACTCACTGAAACATCTAAGGTGGGCAACTGGGAATAAAGAGGGAGATGAGAAGGGAGGAAAGCACAGATGGTCTGCAGATGCAGCCCTACAGCCAGGAGCTCTTGGCTGGGCCTGGAGAGGGGAGGAAGCCAGCAGTAGCAGGTGCTTCCTTCAGATGGGAGGAACTGACAGCTGGGGGGTAGAAGGGGGGAGGGAGTCCAGCAGGGCCAGTGAAGGGGACAGTGATGGAGCCAGCAGACATCTGACAGAGCACCTAAAGTGTTCACCTCAGGTAACTGGGAAGGCTGAGCCACTGGGCTCTATAGGACACTTACCACACAAGGCCACTCTATCAACTCAAGGAAACTTAGCAGCTCTGCCCAATACATAGAAACAAACACAGGAAGCAGCCAAAATGCGGAGACATAGAAACATGTCACAAATGAAAGAAATGGAGGAAAGCAAACTACTGGATATAGACTTCAAAACCACAGTTATATGGTTACTCTAGAATCTTCTAGAAACCTCCAAGAAACTTAGTGAGATTTTTGAGGATCTTAGTGAAAATGCCAAAATAATGGAAAAGGACCAGTCAGAAATTAAGCACACACTGACTGAAATTAAGAATAATATACAGGGATTCAATAGTAGACTAGAGGGTCCTGAGAATCAAATCAACGATTTGAAATATGAGGAAGCAAAAAACACCCAACCAGAAGAGCAAAAAGAAAAAAAAATCCAAAAATATGAAGATAGTGTAAGGAGCCTCTGGGACAACTTTAAGCATACCAATGTTCGAGTTATGGGGGTGCCAGAAGAGAGAGAGAAAGAGAGCAAGATATTGAAAACCTATTTGAAGAAATAATGACAGAAAACTTCCCCTACCTGGTGAAAGAAATAGACTTACAAGTCCAGGAAGCGCACAGAACCCCAAACAAGAGGAATCCAAAGTGGACTATACCAAGACACATCATAATTAAAATGCCAAGGGCAAAAGACAAAGAGAGAATCTTAAAAGCAGCAAGAGAAAAGCAGTTAGTTATCTACAAGTGAATGCTTATACGACTGTCAGCTGATTTCTCAACAGAAACTATGTAGGCCAGACGGGAGAGGCAAGAAATATTCAAAGTGATGAATAGCTAGGACCTTCAACCAGCAAAGCTATCATTTAGAATTGAAGGTCAGATAAAGAGCTTCACAGACAAGAAAAAGCTAAAGGAGTTCATCACCACCAAACCAGTATTATATGAAATGCTGACGGGTATTCTTTAAGAAGAGAAAGAAGAAGAAAAAGGTAAAGATAAAAAATATAAACAACAAAATGCCAGCAAATACATATCTATCAACAATTGAATCTAAAAATCAAACAAGTAAGAAATCTAATGAACGGAATAAACTGGTGAATAAAATAGAATCAGAGGCATGGAAATGGAACAGACTGATGATTCTCAGAGGGAAGGATGGTGGGAAGAGATTAAGCAAAGACCTTATATGCATGTATGCATTACCTATGGACACAGACAATAGGGTGGCGAAGGCCTGGGGTTGGGGGGGAATTGGGTGGAGGGGAGCTATGGGGGGAAGAAAGAGATACATCTGTAATAATCTCAACAATAAATATATTTAAAAAAAAATCCTTATACATCAATAATTGCCCTAAATGTAAATAGTCTGAATTCACCAATAAAGAGGCTGAGTAGCAGAGCGGATCAAAACCAAACCCAACTATATGCTCCTACAAGAGACACATCTAAGATGCAAAGGCAAAGTTAGTTTCAAAGTAAAGGGGTGGAAAATTATTCTCCACGCAGGTAACATCCACAGAAAAGCAGATGTAGCCATATATATATCTGATGAAATAGATTTCAAGATAACAGCAGACAAAGATGGGCATTTTATAATGATAAAGGGGACACTTCATCAAGAAAATATAACACTTCTTAATATATATGCACCCAACCAGGGAGCACCATATTATATAAAACAGCTACTAACAGAACTAAAAGGACAATCAAAGCACAATTATAGTTGGGGACCTTAATACTCCATTGACAGCTCTAGACAGACCAAGCAAACAGAAAATCAATAAAGAAATATTGGCTTTAAACAAAACACTAGACCAAATAGACACAATTGACATTAACAGAACATTTCATCCCAGAACATCCGATTATACATCCTTTTCCAGCGCGCATGGGACATTATCAAGGATAAACCATATGTTGGGTCACAAAACTAGCACAAATTCAAGAAGACTGAAATTATACCAAGCATATTCTCTGACCACAATGCCTTGAAATTAGAAATCAACTGCAAAAAGGAAGTAAGAAACCCACAAATAGGTAGAAATTAAACAATGTACTACTAAAAACTGACTGAGTCAAAGAAGAAGTAAAAGATGAGAGCAAAAGATATATAGAGACAAATGAGAATGACAATATAACATATCACAGCCTATGGGATGCAGCAAAAGCAGTGATAAGAGGAAAATTTATATCATTACATGCCTATCTCAAGAAACAAGAGAAATCCCAAATAAACAACCTAACATCACATATTAAAGAATTAGAAAAAGAACAAAAGCAACCCAAAGTTAGCAGAAGAAAGAAAATAAAATAGAGCAGAATTGAATGAAATAGAGAACAAAAAGTTCATACAAAAAATTAATAAAACAAAGAGCTGGTTCTTTGAAAAGATTAAAAAAATTGGCAAAACCCTGGCTAGACTCACTAAGGAAAAAAGAGAAAAGACCCGTATAAACAAAATCAGAAATGAGAGAGAAGTTACCATTGACATCACAGATATACAAAAGATCATACTAGAAATTATAAAAAACTATATACCACCACATTCAATAACCTAGAAGAAATGGTAAGGTCCTAGAAATATATAACCTTCCTAGACTAAATCATGAAGAACTGAAAATCTATGCAGACTGATCAGCAGTGAGAATATTGAAACAACCATGAAAAAACCTCCCAAAAAATAATTCCATGACCAGATGCTTCACCAGTGAATTCTACCAAACTTTCAAAGAACATTTAAAACCTGTCCTTCTCAGACTCTTCGAAAAATTGAAGAAGAAGCAATACTTGCTAACACATGTTATGAGGCCAACATGACCCTGATACCAGCTCCTGGCCAGGACAACACACAGAAAAGAAAACTACAGACAAATATCTCTGATGAACACAGATGCAAAAGTCCTAAATAAAATACTAGCAAATAGAATAGAACAGTGCATCAAAAATAATACATCACAATCAAGTTAGGTTCATTCCAGGGGCACAGGGATGGTTCAACATACACAAATCAATCAATGCAATACACCACATTAACAAAACAAAAAAAGGGTAAAAATTATATGATCTTATCAATAGATGCAGAAAAAGCATTTGATAAGATACCACAGCCATTTATGATTAAAACGACCAATAAAGGGTGAAGGTTGGAAGACGGCTGCTGACGGAAGGCAGACTGCAAGATAGTGCATGAGTGAGAGAACAAAGGGAGAGTGTGTGGTCGCACGGGGAGTGTTTGTTGGTGAGTTGAGGGACTGTGGGGGACTGCTGGACAGGGTTCTCCTGACCGGGCAGCCTCCACTACTGCTGGGATCCCTCCCAGAGCAACTGGCTCTGACACGGAGACCACGCCATCTTGAAGGGGAGAGTGGATGTTGTCGGAAGCCTGAAAATCCCAGGAATCTACAACTATGGCACCCAGCAAACAGCTGCGAACCCGAGAACATCGGTCCCCAAGTGGCACGAGCATGCGGATTCGGAGGAGCTCTGTGCCTCCTCAGGGAAAGGTCAGATTTCGCCTGGCATAAGGTGAGGTCTGTAGTCTGGGCAGGAGAGAGAAACGCACAGGGCAGGAGCTGGAAGACCTTCGGAAGTCTGCACCCAGAAAAATCCACAGGTGTTGGGGCTGGCGTGATCCGTGAATGTGGAAGGGGATCTGCAGAGCTGCTAACAGAAGGGAACTCTAAAAAGCAACCCATTTTGATCTGGACGCAAAAGAACACCCTAAAATTTTAAAAGTGTGCGGGCTGCTTAGACCCAAGGGGAAAAAAGACTGCACAGACTTGCACCACAGCGCCGGAGTTCGCACACTTACTCTGGCTCTTTTTTATTTTTATTTTTGTTTTTATTTTTTTCCTTTTTAAATCCTTGCTTCTGATTACTAAGTCCAATACATAGGATCACCCAAATGGGGACACTCTAAGAGACTGCAAGGGAATCAGAGCGGGGAATAACGATCAGAGAACCAGCTCTGGGTCAGCCCATTCCCCCAAACCGGTATTAAGTGCCACAAAGAAAACAAAATCTAAACTCTAGCTAGAGAGGACCTATAGACCCAGAGGTCAATCCAGAAACACTGCCACCCAGGGGTTGAATCACAAATTAACTCTTGTGTAAACACAAATAAAGGACTATAAGAAATAAAGACATACTGCCTGCTTGAAAATCAGGACTGGCTTACAACACTGAGGAGCAGTGGAATGCAGGGAACTTCAATACTGTCCTGACTAAGAAACAGGCGTACCAAACAGAACAGTAGAGGAAGTGAATGACCTTCACTTCTGCACATTTTTATTTTTATTTTTTTTCATCTTTTACTTAAGAAACTAATATTTTTCTTTTTTCCTCACTTGATTTTACCTTTTTAATTATTACATTTTTATTTTCAATCAGTATTATTACTATTACTATTTTACCCTTTTTTAAAAAGTGTCATTTTATTTTCTCTTTATTTTACTTTGGGATTAGTGTTCTACATTTTATTTTCATCTTTCCCTTAGCATCATTTTACTCTTTCTCAACTTTACCTTTATGCCAACACTCTCTTCCTCACTTTTCCCCTTTTGTTGTCCTGTTTCTCTTACCCTATTCCTGCTTTAGATTTTCCCTATTCCTTCTTTTTACCCCCTGTTAAAATTTCACTCTACTTATATATCTAACTTCCAATCCCCTGCTCCAAGTCCATACACACCTCTCTCTTCTCTTTCTTCACTATCCAATTTTTTTTTCTGTCCGTCCTTTTGTTGTTGTTTGCTGGATTGTTGATTTTATCATTTGTTTTTTTTTAATGCTTGTCTGTGATATTGTTTTTCTTTTTTTTTTTTGTTTTTTGCTTCTGTTTTCCCTCACCTCACTTGATATTAGTTGTTGTTTGTAGTTTGCATTAATCTCTAGGTATTTGTTGCTGGCATTTGTTGGGATTAGTGGCTGTTCTATTGGAGTTTCACCCCATATAAATAGTTTTCCCCCCTCTTCTTTCTTATTCTCTTTCTTTTCTCTCTTACTTTTTTCCCCTTTTCCCAATTTTATTTTTGCACTCCATTTTTCCTCTTCTTTCTTTCTTTCTTTCTTTCTTTCTTTCTTTCTTTCTTTCTTTCTTTCTTTCTTCTCCTTTAATTCACTTTTCTCTGGTGGTCACCTTTATTTGGGGTTATTAGTATCATGAATACATTTGTGTTCAGTGCCTTGTGCATTGTGCCTTGTTGTGTTGCATTTTGTGCCTTTAAATCAACACAGGAAAGAGAGAACTACATAAGCAGACACCCGGAGAAGAGAGATCATTAGGAGACCAAGAAACAGCCCACATATGAAAGAAAAGCAGGCATCACCAGAAAAGGAAGTAAATGAAATGGAGGAAAGCAACCTGTCAGAGAAAGAATTCAGAGAAATGGTTATAAGGTGAATGAAAAGAATGGAAGACATATTCAACACTTTGTGTAAGAACCAAGAGAAAATGAAGAATAACCAAGAAGAAATGAAAAATGACATTGTTGCTATAAAGAACTCAATAGAAAGCATCAAGAGTAGACTAGAAGAAGCAGAGGACCTCATCAGAGAGCTAGAAGACAAGGTAGGAAAAAAATACTCAAGTAGAGCAGCTTCTAGAAAAAAAATCAAAAAGCAGGAGGAGAGCCTAAGGGAACTTTGGGACAACATGAACTGAAACAACATCCGCATAATAGGGGTGCCAGAAAGAGAGGAAACTGAGCAAGGAATAGAAAACCTGTTTGAAGAAATAATAACAGAAAACATCCCTGATATAGGGAAGAAAACCCCACACAAATCCAAGAAGCCCACAGAGTCCCAAACAAAATGAACCCCCTCAAAACCAACACCAAGGCACATTATAATTAAACTAGAGGCCTGGTGCATGAAATTCATGCACGGAAGGGGCGTTTCCCTCAGACCAGCTTGCACCCTCTCCAATCTGGGACCCCTCAAGGGATGTCTGACTGCCTCTTTAGGCCCGATCCTACGTACAGTCGGACATCCCTCTCACAATCCAGGACTGCTGGCTCTCAACTGCTCGCCTGCCTGCCTTCCTGATTGCCCCTAACCGCTTCTGCCTGCCAGCCTGATCACTCTCTAAACACTTCCCTGCCAGCCTGATTGATGCCTAACTGCTCCCCTGCCAGCCTGTTTGCCCCTAACTGTCCTCCCTTGCAGGCCTGGTCCCCCGCAACTACTCTCCCCTGCAGGCCTGGGTCCCCCCCCAACTGCCCTTCCCTGCAGGCCCAGTCGCCCCAAACTTCCCTCCTCTGCCAGCCTGATCACCCCTAATTGCCCTCCCCTCTAGGCTTGATCACCCCCAACTGCCCTCCCTTGCAGGCCTAGTCCCTCCCAACTGCCCTCCCCTGATGGCCATCTTGTGGTGGCCATCTTGTGTCCACATGGGGGCAGGATCTTTGACCACATAGGGGCAACCATCTTGTGTGTTGGAGTGACAGTCAATTTGCATATTACTCTTTTACTAGATAGGATAGAGGCCTGGTGCATGGGTGGGGGCCAGTTGGTTTGCCCTGAAGGGTGTCCAAGATCAGGGTGGGGGTTCCCTTGGGGCGTGGGGCGGCCTGGGCAAGGGACCTGTGGTGGTTTGCAGGCTGGTCACGCCCTCCCGGTGACCCAAGCGGAGGCCCCGGTATCTGGGATTTATTTATCTTCTATAATTGAAATTTTATAGCCTGGAGCAGAGCCAAGCCTCCTGTTCACTCCATGGCCGCAGCCATTTTTGTTGGGATTTATTTATTTTCTATAATTGAAACTTTGTAGCCTTGAGTGAAGACCTGGGCCCGCCAGGGTGTGTGGAAAGCTTGGCTTCCTCCATTGCCTGGGAAATCCAATCCTCCTACGCTTTCTGTGGCCGCAGCCATCTTGGTTAGGATTAATTTGCATACTTGCTCCTGATGGGCCAGTGGGCGTTGCTTGAGGGTGTAGCGGAGTGATGGTTAATTTGTATATTACTCTTTTATTAGATAGGATTGGCAAACACCAACGAAAAAGCAAGAATCTTAAAAGCAGCCAGAGAGAAACAGAAAGTTACTTACATAGGATCCCCCATCAGACTAGCAACTGATTTCTCAACAGAAACACATCAGGACAGAAGGGAATGGAATGAAATATACAAAGTTGTGCAGAGGAAGGGTCTGAATCCAAGAATAGTGTACCCTCAACCAAAATGGAGGGTGAAATCAGGAGCTTCACAGACAAAAAAGGACTAAGGGAGTTTATTACCACCAAACCGGCAATGTAGGAATGCTAAAGGGTCTGCTGTAAAAAGAAGAACTAGGAAGCGAAGAAGGAACACAGGGGTAAAGAATAAAAATGGTGACAAACAAGTACTTATCAATAACAACTTTAAATGTAAATGGATTAAATGTCCCAATCAAAAGACATAGGGTAACTGACTGGATAAGAAAACATGACCCATATATCTGCTGTCTACAGGAATCCCACCTCAGAAAAAAAGACGCACACAGACTGAGGGTGAAGGGATGGAAAAAGGTTTTTCAGGCGAATGGAAATGAAAAAGAAAGCTGGGGTAGCAATACTTATATCTGACAAATTAGATCTCAAAGTGAAGGACATAAAAAGAGATAAGGAAGTCCACTTCATAATTCTAAAGGGAGCAATCCAACAAGAAGAAATAACTCTGGTGAACATATATGCACCCAATACAAGAGCACCCAAATACATAAAAAAACTCCTGGAAGATATCAAGGGAGAGATTGACAGCAATACAATCATAGTATGGGGACTTTAATACCCCACTGTCACCATTGGACAAATCGTCTAAACAAAAAATCAGCAAAGAAACATTAATCCTAAATGACTCACTAGACCAGATGGAATTAATTGACATCTTCAGAACATTTCACCCCAAAGCCACAGAATATACTTTCTTCTCAAGGGCACATGGGTCATTTTCAAAGTTTGAGCATATATTGGGTCACAGGCAAAGTCTCTTCAAATTCAAGAAGATAGAAATCATATCAAGCATCTTCTCAGATCATGATGGCATAAAACTGGAAATCAACTACAATAAAAACAATCCAAAAAAGTCAAACACATGGAGACTAAATAGCATGCTATTAAACAATGACTGGGTTACCAGAGAGATCAAAGAAGAAATAAAAACACCATTGCAACAAATGTCATTGAAAACACAACAATCTAAAATATATGGGACACAGCGAAAGCAGTCTTGAGAGGGAAGTTCATAGCTCTACAAGCCTACTGCAAAAAACAAGAAACAATGGTAATAAATTACCTAACCCTAAAACTCAAAGAGTTAGAAAGAGAACAACAAGAAGAACCCAGTGTAAGCAGAAGGAAGGAAATAATAAATATCAGAGAGGAGATAAACAACATAGAGGACAACAACAACAAAACAATACAAAAGATCAACAAAACCAAGAGCTGGTTCTTTGAAAGGATAAACAAGATTGATGAACCTGTAGTCAAGGTCACCAAGAAGCAAAGAGAGAGAACCCAAATAAACAAAATCAGAAATGAAAGAGGAGAAATAACAACAGACCTCACAGAAATACAAAGGATTGTTAAAAAATACTATGAACAACTCTATTCCAAAAAACTGGACAACCTGGAGGAAATGGACATATTCCTAGAAAAATACAACCTTCCAAAACTCAATCAGGAGGAATCTAAACATCTCAATAGGCCAATAACTATGGAAGAAATTGAAGCAGTCATCAAAAAGCTTCCAGCAAACAAAAGTCCAAGGCCAGATGGCTTCACAGGGGAGTTTTACCAAACATTCAAGGAAGAACTAAAACCTATTCTCCTCAGACTATTCCAAAAAATTCAAGAGGAAGGAACACTTCCAAGCTCATTCTATGAAGCCAGCATCACCCTAATACCAAAACCAGATAAAGACAACACAATGAAAGAGAATTATAGGCCAATATCCCTCATGAACATAGATGCCAAAATCCTCAACAAAATTCTAGCAAATCGGCTCCAGCAGTACATCAGAAAGATCATACACCATGACCAAGTAGGATTTATCCCAGGGGTGCAAGGATGGTACAATATCCACAAATCAATAAACGTGATAAATCACATAAACAAATTAAGAGATAAAAACCACATAGTCATATCAATTGTCACAGAAAAAGCATTTGACAAAATCCAACACCCATTTTTGATAAAAACTATCAGCAAGGAGGTAATAGAAGGATCATACCTCAACATAATAAAAGCCATATATGACAAATCCACAGCCAACATCATACTCAATGGACAAAAACTGAAGCCATTTCCCCTAAGAACAGGAACAAGACAGGGATGCCCACTCTCACCACTCCTGTTTGACGTAGTACTGGAAGTATTAGCCATTGCGATTAGACAAGGAGAAGAAATAAAAGGCAACTAAATTGGAAAAGAAGTAAAACTGTCCTTATTTGCAGATGACATGATATTGTACATAAAAAACCCTAAAGATTCCATAAAAAATGAATTCAGCAATGTAGCAGGATACAAAATTAATGCCAAGAAATCTATGGCATTTCTATACTCCAATAGTGAACTTACAGAAAGAGAGACTAAAACAGCAATCCCATTTACCATCGCACCAAAAAAATTAAGATACCTAGGAATAAACTTAACTAAGGAGGTAAAAGACCTATACGTAGAAAACTATAGGACACTGAAAAAAGAGATAGAGGAAGACATAAACAGATTGAAGAACAAACCCCATGTTCATGGATTGGTAGAATCAACATTAAAATGTTCATAGTACCCAAAGCAATCTATAGATTTAATGCACCCCGCATTAAAATACCAACGGCATATTTCACAGACCGAGAAAGAACTCTTCAAAAATTCATCTGGACTAAAAAAAGACCCCGAATAGCCACAGCAATCCTGAGAAAGAAGAACAAAGTAGGTGGGATCTCAATACCAGATATCAAGCTGTATTACAAAGCCACTGTTCTAAAAACAGCCTGGTACTGGCACAAGAACAGACATATAGACCAATGGAATAGAATAAAGAATCAAGATATCGACCCAAACCACTATGCTCAATTAATATTTGACAAAGGAGGCATGAACATACAATGGAGTCAAGGCAGTCTCTTCAATAAATGGTGTTGGGAAAATTGGACAGATACATGCAAAAAAATGAAACTAGACCACCAACTTACACCATACACAAAAATAAACTCAAAATGGATAAAGGACTTAAACATAAGACAAGAAACCATAAAAATGCTAGAGGAATTCACAGGCAGTGAAATCTCAGACATATGCCGAAGCAATTTCTTTCCATTGCCCTAGGAGATACCGCTCCTAGAAACTAAAGAGAAAATAAACTAAAGAGAAAATAAACAAATGGGGCTAAGTCAAAATAAAAAGCTTTTGCACAGCAAAAGAAACCATCAACAAAACAAGAAAGCCCACTGTATGGGAGAACACATTTGCCAATGTCATCACTGATAAGGTTTTAATCTCCAACATTTACAGGGAACTCATACAACTTAATAAAAGGAAGATAAATGATCCAATAAAAAAATGGCAATGGTCCTAAATAGATACTTTTTGAAAGAAGACAGAAGGAAGGCCAAGAGACATATGAAAACATTCTCAAAGTCACTAATCATCCAAGAGATGCAAATCAAAACAACAATGCCGTACCATCTCACACCTGTCAGAATGACTATCATCAACAAATCGACAAATGATGAGTGCTGGAGAGGATGCGGAGAAAAAGAAACCCTGCTGGTGGGACTGCAGACTGGTGCAGCCACTCTGGAGAACAGTATGGAATTTCCTCAAAAAACTAAAAATGGAACTCCCATTTGAATCAGTAATCCCACTTCTAGGAATATATCCCAAGAAACTAGAAACACTAATCAGAAAAGGATATATGCACCCCTATGTTCATAGCAGCACAATTCACGAAAGCTAAGATTTGGAAACAGTCTAAATGCCCATCAGCAGATGAGTGGATTAGAAAACTGTGGTACATCTACACAATGGAATACTATGCTGCTATAAAAAAGAAGGAATTCCTACCATTTGCAACAGCATGGATGGAACTGAAGAGCATTATGTTAAGTGAAATAAGCCAGGCAATGAAAGAAAAATACCACATGATCTCACTCATTTATGGAAAATAAAGTACATTATAACTTGATGAACAAAAAGATAGATACAGAGGCAGTAAAGCATCGAACAGACTGTCAAATTACAGTGGAAAGGCTGGGAAGTTTTGGGGAGCGGGGAAAGAGATCAACCGAAGGACTTGTATGCATGCATATAAGCACACCAATGGACACAAGACACTGGGGGTGGGGGAGGGGGTGGGATGAGGGCATGTGCCAGGGGGTAGGGGAGGCTGGGGGAAGGTCAATGGGGGAAAAAAAGGAGATATATGTACTACTATATGTAATACCTTAAACAATAAAAATAAATAAATAAATAAATAAAACAACCAATAAAATAGAAATAGAAGGAAAGTACTTCAATGTAATAAAAACCATATAACCCTCAGCTAATATCATGCTCAAGGGTGAAAAACTGAAAGCTTTCTTTTCCTCTAAGATCAGGAACAAGACAAGTATGTCCACTCTCATCACTCTTATTAAACACTAGTGACCCGGTGCACGAAAGTTCGTGTACTAGGGAGGGAGGTGACCCTCAGCCTGGCCTGCCTCCTCTCACAGTCCAGGAGCCCTCATGGGATGTCCTACTGACAGCTTAGGCCCGCTCCCCCTGGGGAGCGGGTCTAAGCCACAGTCTGGCCTCCCTCTGTGGGAGGCAACCGGCCGATCAGGTATATAGATACTTTCTGAAGGCAGCACGAACTCCTTCTTTATTTCTTTCCTCTGTGGTTGGAGAATAGGGGACTAAAAGGTGGAGACATAGCTGTGGCCGGGCCTGGGGCTTTTGTAGGCAGCAGAAAGAGAGAGAGGGCTGGGAAAAGTCTAGACAGGGTTTCCTTCAATTGTCCTCCCTTCCTCCAGGCCCCTCCCTCCATTATTTCCTTATTGTGGTGGATGCTCGGGCCTTGGACTGACAGGAGCCCAGCAACAGTGGGGTTCAGCCCCTCACTTCTCAGCTGAACGTACAGCCACCTCACATTACAAGAGGGGCTGTTTTCAAGTGGCTAAAGTGCTAGGAATTCATGCCTCCCAGCCTTTCCCCTCTTGGTTTCCTCCTTGGGCCTGTTGCAAACTTCACTGAGACACCGAAGCAGCTCTTCCCTGGTAGTTGTGCACTGGTCCCCATCGGGGCCCCGCCAGGCACTCTTCGTTGAGGTCTCTGGGTCCACAGTCTGCACTCGGGGAGGTCGCCCAGAGCCTGTTCCCCGGGCAGGTGGGGCGGGGGGCTAGCTTGGCAAGCTGGAGGAAGATGGCAGAGTAAGAGTTGGTATGAACCAGTGCCTGCTCAGCCAGACTTCCTAAGCTCCCCACCAGGCCCAGGCCGGGCCCCTACCCCGCGCCGGGAGGATCTCGGCTGAGGTCCCCTCCCTGCACCCAGTGCCCTCCTTTCTGTTCCACCACTGGGGGGTGGAGGGGGGTGGGAGCACCTCGCCCCCTCTGGACCCTGCCAGCCTGGCAGGCAGCGGCACAGGTGGTGAGACCTAGGGCGCTGGTGGCCATGAGCCTCCTCCTCCTCCCTGAAGCATGGGGTGGGGTCACAGCAGCTCGTCGCCACCCCTGGGCGCCATGCATGGAGACACCGTTTGCCGCTGAGCCACCGTCCGGCCCGGGACCTGTGGGGGCTGGGGTGGCCTCGGGCTCCCGCTGGCCCCATTGAAGCCAGACTTGGCTTGGCTGGCTGTCCCCACTGCCCGAGGGCTGCATGTGCCTGGTGGGTCTCTTTGCCTTCGTGAATCGCCGTGGCCTGGCCGTCCTGTCCCAGGAAGTGGCTGTCCCAATCACCATGGCTCACTCCCCGGTGTAGTCAGGCCTGGGCATGGGCATGCATATAGGCAGGAGCTGGGCTGCTGAGGGGAGGGAGGAGAGATGTGTGGGCGGGGAACTTGCTGGTGTAAACACAGCCCCCCCCCCATGCCATGCTGGCCCCTGGCACTGCATTCCCGGACCCCCGGGTGGCCTTGCCCAGCGCTGTGCTCTTGGGCCTGGGGTGGGGGCTAGGGACCTGGAGCTGCGGCCTGGAGGTAGCCCTCGCTGGCTTGGAGTCACAGTGGTTGGTCATGGAGGGATGCAGGGTGCCATGAGGCAGCCTCACGCAAGTCCCTGCTACAAGTCCCCACCTCTCTCTCTCTCCGAGAGTTCAGCAGTTCAGCCCGCTTGGAATGCTGCGCACCCAGCCTGATGTTGTTCGGTCGAGCCTTTGGTTGTTTTGGATGTTACAGACATTGGCTCTTTATATATATATATATAAAGATAGATAGATAGATATAGATATAAAGATAGATAGATAGATATAGATATAGATAGATATATATGATAGTGCTGGAAGTACTAGCCAGAGCAATGAGGCAAGATAAATAAATAAAAGTCATCCAAATTGGGAAGAAAGGAGTAAAACTGTCACTTTTTGCAGATGACATGATTCTGTATGTAGAAAACCCTAAAGAATCCACCAAACAACTATTAGAAACAATAAACAAATACAGTAAAGTTGCAGGATACAAAGTCAATGTAAAAAAATCCATTGCTGAAGTACCACCAGCATATGTTACAAGGTACACAATAACTGTTTGGTGTTTTGATGCAGAGAAGAGAGCCCAAGCTAAAGTAAAATATCAAACAGGTAAAACAGGTGTGAGGGTTCTGATTCAATCAGTAAAGACGTCTTATAGAGAGACTTTGATCCAGCAATACCCTACTTCACCTCCAATGATTGTTGATGTTGTTTGTTAACTTGTGACTACAAATAAATGGGATAAAGAAAAATAGACAACCAGTTGGCATTTTAATAAGGAAACAGAAACAACCTTTTTGTGTTGCATCAGAAAGATTTGACCATGTGGCTTTGTACTGCATGACTGACTCCAAACCTGTGATTGCTTATGGAAGAATATAAGCTACTGGCTGAGAATGGTTTCTACACCTGGGCATGAATAAGTGCCCTAAGTAGCCTTGTTTCATTCTTACATTTTGTCAGATCTGCCATCTAGCTGAGTTCATTTCATCTCTCCCTTTTTTATATAGTCAAGTTTGAATTTGAAGTAATTTTTGTAAAATCAGGTACAATTTCTCAAAACCACATTGAGAAAAAATTACCGCATTGTTCCCCAAAATGGCATCAATCTATTTTTGTAAACCTCTTCATACTATTAAATTTTGACCTAAAAGAAAAAAAAATGTCCATTGCCTTTTTGTATACTAACAACAAAACTTCAGAAAAATAAATGAAAAAAAAAAATTCCTTTTGCAATTGCAACCAAAAGAATAAAATACCCAGGAATAAACTTAACAAAGAACATGAAAGACCTATATACTGAAAATTACAAAGCATTATTAAAAGAGATTGAAAAAGACACAACAAAATGGAAAAATATTCTGTGTTCATGGATTGGAAGAATCAACATAGTTAAAATGGCCATATTACCCAAAGCATATACAGATTTAATTCAATCTCCATCAAAATCCCAATGTCATTTTTTAAAGAAATAGAATAAGAAATTATCAGATTTGTATGGAACCACAAGGGACCCCAAATAGCCAATTCAATCCTGAGAAAAAAGTACGAAGTTGGAGGTATCAAATTATATTACCGAGCTACAATAATCAAAACAGCATAGTATTGGCAGGGAAATAGACACATAGATCAATGGAACAGAACAGAGAGCGCAGCTATAAAACCACATGCATATATGGACAGATAATTTTTGATAAAGGAGCCAGAAGCACACAATGGAGTAAAGATAGTCTCTTCAATAAATGATGCTGGGGAAACTGGAGAGCCACATGCAAACAAATGAAACTGGATTACAGTTTGTCCCCAGGTACAAAAATTAATTCTAATTGGATCAAAGACCTAAATATAAGAACTGAAACCATAAGTCACATAGAAGAAAATATAGGTACCAACCTTTTGGATCTTGGTAACAGAGAACATTTTATGAACTTGACCTCAAAGGCAAGGGAAGTAAAGGCAAAAATAAATGAATGGGGCTATATCAAACTCAAAATCTTCTGCACAGCCAAAGAAATGGACAACAAAACACAGAGGCAGCCAACCAGATAGGAGGTGATATTTGCAAACAGTAGCTCCAACAAAGGTTTAATTTCCAAAATATATAAAGACCTCAAAAAACTCAACACCAAACAAATAAACAATCCAATAAAAAAGTGGGCAGAGGACGTGAAAATACCATACAACTCTCCTAAGAAGACATATGAACAGCCAATAGATATATGAGAGGATGTTCAATCTCACTGGCCATTAGGGAAATGCAAATCAAAACTACATTGAGATACCACCTCACACCTGTTAGAGTGCCCTTATCAACAAGACAAGTAATGACAAGTGTTGGAGAGATTGTGGAAAAGGGGACCCTCATTCACTGCTGGAGGGAATGTAGGTGTTATAGCCACTATGGAAAACAGGCTGGTGATTCCTCAAAAAATTAAGAATATAGCTACCATATGACCCAGCAATCCCACTCCTGGGTATTTACCCAAAAAACTCAAAATCATGCATTTGCAAAGATATATGCATCCCTGTGTTCACTGCAGCATTATTCACAGTGGCCAATACATGGAAACCAAAGTGCCCTGCGATAGAGGACTGGGTAAAGAAGACGTGGTCCATATACACAATGGAATACTACTCAGCCATAAGAAAGGATGAAATAGCACTATTTGCAACAACATGGATGGACCTTGAGAACATTATGCTGAATGAAATAAGTCAGTCAGAAAAAGTTAAGAACCATATGATTTCACTCATATGTGGGATATAAAACTGAAACTCATGAATACAAACAGCAGTGTGTTGGTTGCCAGGGGTAAGGGGGTTAAGGGTCTTAATATATGGTGATGGAGGATCCAAGATGGCGGCCGATAAGACAGCAGTGAGAAAGAGAGTGTGCGTGAGTGAGGGAGTGAAAAGGGAGTGTGTGGACATGTGGGGCATGTGTGCGTGTGTGAGTGAGGGGTAGTTATATTCCACAGGACTGTAGGACCAGGCTCCCCTAGCTGGGCAGCCTCTGAAGTCTCTCCCACAACAGCTGGCTCTGCCACAGAGACTACGCCATCTTGAAGGGGAGAGCAGCTGTGACTAGGAGCCCAGCCTCACTCCACCCGGGGAGATCTGGGACACTGCCCGAGACCCCACAGCCACACCAGCCAGGGCCCAGCTGCCTTGGCTAAGAACCCACGAACACACAGACTCCAGCCTCCCTGGCCTCAGGCTTCTAGAAGTTTTTCAGAGGGGGAGACAAAATGGCAGCCGAATATGCGGTCGGGTCCTGTGCCTTCTCACAGAGCAGATAGAAGAGACAGCTGAATTGAATAACATCCACCCATAATTGGCAAATTAAACACAGCTGGTGAGGCAATCTGTGAACAGAAAGGTCAGAGGTCACCTGGAGAGTGGTGGGATTGGGGATCTGAGCTGGAGGGAGAAACGCATGTAGCCTGGACTTGAGTCTCAGAGGGAGACTGTGCTGCACCAAATCCGTGTCCCTTGGGGACAGGGTAGTGATCGACTGTGGAAGGGGGTCCACAGGGATGCTGACAACTGGGGACTCTAGATCTAAGCCCACAGCCATGGGAGGCTGTGTCCAGAAAGGCAGCCTGAAGTTCTGCACTGGCTGTGCAGGACTGGGGGAGAGAGACGTGTGGTTGCTTTTTTTTTTTTTTTATAATATCCTTGCTTTTATTCGCTAAACCCAGTGCATAGGGTCTTTCAATTACTAACACTCACTGAGGCTGCGGTGCGAGGGAAGGTGGTTTTGTGGAAGCTGGGGAGCAGAATAGGGAGAGCCAACCAGGAAGCCAGCTCTGGGACAGTCCATCCCTCCAACCCTGAACAGACACTTTCCTCCTGAAGACCAGACCCCTCCTGCAGCGCAGCCACACCCAGCCTTGAGCTAGGCAGGGAAACAAAGATTCTAAATACTGGGATGAGGGGCCATTTGGTTCTGGAAACTAATACAGAAACACCGCTACCTAGAGGCCATGTCAGAAATAGACACTTGTGTAAATACAACTGAAAGCAGGCAGAAAAACAAAGTGGGTAGATTGATCCCATCTGCCTGAAACCAAGGTTGTGGCATCTGACAAAGAGGAGCAGTGGATTGCTGGGAACTTCAACATGGTGCTGAGGGAGTGTGTGGACATGTGGGGCATGTGTGGTAGGCCCCACCCCCCATTGCTCTGCCATCATGGCCAGTGGCCTCCCTCTGTGGTAGGCTCCACTTAACAAGAAACTGAGACGTGGCAGGCAGAACAGTAGAGAGGGGTCTTAAACCAGCCCCCATATAACATAAAAACTCAGCTGAAGCAAACAAATTTCACTACTTCACATTTTATTTTTTAATCTTTTACTTAAGAAACTAAATAATTTTTCTCTTTTCTTTATTTTACTTTTAAAATTATTTTTATTTATTGTTATTACTAGAGGCCTGGTGTACAAAAATTTGTGCACTTGGGGGGGAGGTCCCTAAGCCTGGCCTGCACCATCTTGCAGTATGGAGCTCATGGGGATCGGGCCTAAGCCACAGTCTGGCCTCCCTCTGTGGGAGGCAACCAGCAGGCTGATTGGGGGATGGTGCCGGCCAGTGAGCAGCTGGCCCCACCCCCCATTGCTCTGCCATCAGGGCCAGTGGCCTCCCTCTGTGGTAGGCTACAGGTGGGCCCATCGCTGTGCCACCAGCCGGCCACCACCTGATTGTCCCTCTGCAGCTGCTGGTAACTGCTTCCCCCCCCCCCCCCCCCGGCTTCCCCGATCATAGTTCCCTCCCTCTGCCCGCTGGCACCTGCTTTGGCTGGCCTGGTGCTGCCTGCTTATTGGCCCCACCCCCCTGACCAGTTATGCCACTGTTTGGTTGATTTGCATATTAGGATTTTATTATGTGGGATTATCTTTTTAATCTTTCTTTTTTTAAATTTTTACCTTTTATGGATTAGTGTTCTACATTCTATTTTTATTTTTTAATCATTATTTTACTCTATCTCATTTTTTCCTTTATGCCAACCCTTTCTTCCACACTTCTCCCTTTTTCATCCTGTTTCTCTCTGTTCCTGCTTTAATTTTTCTCTCTCTTTCTTTTTACTCCTTGTTAAAAAATTGATCTTCTTTATCTGCTTTATTGGTGCATTACTCTGTTGGCTTACTCATATGTCTAATTTCCTCTCTTCTGCTCCAAGTCCATGCACACTTCTCTTTTCTCTTTCATCGCTAGCCAATTTTTTTTCTTGTTGTTTGTTTGTTAGTATTTTTGTTTTTTATTTTATGCTTTTGTTTTTCCTCTCCTCATTCTCTTCTGATACTAATAGCTTAATTAGTTTCACTCGCCAAACTCAGGCCTATATGCTGTCTACTCTATTCTCCTTTTCCAAAAATAGATGAATATATAGATAGATAGATTAAAGAAAGGGAAATATTTTTTTATTTTTATATAAATAAATTTTCTTATATATATATTTAAATATATTTTAATTATCATTTTTAATTATTATTCTTTATTATTATTATTTTAATTGAGTATTTTGTTTTTTACTTTTCTTCTTATACACTCATTCTATTTCTACCTCCTCTATACTGAATTGTGGCCATTCCCCCGTTCATTCAATTCCTTCTGGAAATAAGCTCTGCCTCTTCATATTCAGCGTCCTTCCTTTTTTTCTGGGTGTTAAGTTGTTGGTTTTGTGGAGTTATCTCCCCATATATGTATATATTTCTCCTCTTCTTTTTCTTTTCTCTCTTATCTCTTTTCCTTTTATCAATATCATTTTGGTGCTCTTTCTCTCCCCTAATTATCTTTTCTCTGGGGGTCACCTTTATTTGGGGTTATTGGTATCATGAATACATTTGTGTTTTGTTCCCTCTGTGTTGTGTCTTGTCCAGTTGTATTTTGTACCTTTTGGTCAATGCAGTAGAGAGTGAGCCACATAACCAGACACCTTGAGAGGAGCAAAAATGGGGAGACAAAGAAAAAGTCCCCATATGAAAGAAAAGGAGGAATCACTGGGAAAGGAATAAATGAAATTGAGGCAAGCACTTTGTCAAAGAATTCAGAGCAATGATCATAAGGATGCTGAAAAGGATGGAAGACAAATTCAACAACATGTGTAAGAACCAAGAGGAAATGAAGGAGAACCAAGAAGAAATGAAGAATGACATCACTGCAATAAAGAACTCAATAAAAAGCATCAACAGTAGACTAGAAGAAGCTGAGGACCACATCAGTGAGCTAGAAGAATAGGGAGGAAAAAAACACCCAACCAGAGCAGCAACTGGAAAAACTTAAAGAAACAGGAGAGCCTAAGGGAGTTTTGGGACAACACAAAATGAAACAACATCTGCATTATAGGGGTGTCAGAAGAAAAGAAAACTGAGCAAGGAATAGAAAACCTGTTTAAAGAAATAATGACAGAAAACTTTCCTGATGTTGAGGAGAAAAAACTCACACAAGTCCAAAAAGCTCACAGAATCCCAAACAAGATGAACCCTAAAATACTGACACCAAGACACATCATAATTAAACTGGCAAACACCAATGACAAAGTAAGAATCTTAAAGGCTGCCAGAGATAGACAGAAAGTTACCTACAAGGTATCTCCCATTACACTATGAACTGATTTCTCAACAGAAACACATCAGGCCATAAGGGAATGGAATGAAATATACAAAGTGATGCAAAGCAAGGGACTGAATCCAAAAATACTATACCCAGCAAGGCTATCATTCAAAATTGAAGGTGAAATCAAGAGCTTCACAGACAAAAAAGGGTTAAGGGAGTTTATTACCACCAAACTAACAATGCAAGAAATGCTAAAGGGTCTGCTGTAAAAAGAAGAAATAGGAAGGGAAGAAGGAACACAGGTATAAAGAATAAAAATGGCGACAAACAAGTATCTATCAATATAAACTTAAATGTAAATGGATTAAATGCTCCAATCAAAAGACATAAGGTAGCTGAATGGATAAGAAAAGATGACCCATATATCTGCTGTCTACAAGAGACCCACCTTGGGACAAGCGACTCACACAGACTGATAGTGGAGGGATGGAAAAAAATTTTCAGGCGAATGGAAATGAAAAAAAAAATATATCTGGGGTAGCAATACTTATATCTGACAAATTAGACCTCAAAGTGAAGGCCATAACAAGAGATAAGGATGGCCACTTCATAAAGCTAAAGGGAGCAATTCAGCAAGAGGATATAACTCTGGCAAACATACAAGCACCCAATACAGGAGCACCCAAATACATAAAACAACTTCTGGAAGATATCAAGGGAGAGATCAACAGCAATACAGTCATAGTAGGGGACTTTAATACCCCATTGACATCACTGGATAAATCCTCTAAACAAAAAGTCAGCAAAGAAACATAAATCCTCAACAAAATTCTAGCCAATCGGATCCAATATTACATTAGAAAGATCATTCACCATGATCAAGTGGGATTTATTCCGGGGATGCAAAGATGGTACAATATCTGCAAATCAATAAATGTGATACATCACATAAACATACTGAGAGACAAAAATCACATAATCAGATCAATCGATCCAGAAAAAGCATTTGAAAAAAAATCCAATACCCTTTCCTGATAAAAACTCTCAGCAAGGTGGGAATAGAGGGATCATAACTCAACATAATAAAAGCCTTATATTCAAAACCTCCAGCCAAAGTCATACTCAATGGGCAAAAACTAAATCCATTTCCCCTAAGGATAGGAACAAGACAGGGATGCCCACTTTCACTGTTCGATATAGTACTGGAAGTGTAGCAATAGCAATCAGACAAGAAGAAGAAATAAAAGGCTTCCAAATTGGAAAAGAAGAAGTTAAACTGTCCTTATTCACAGATGACATGATACTATACATAGAAAACCCAAAAGACTCCATCAAAGAACTACTAGATTTAATAAATGAATTCGGCGATGTAGCAGGATACAAAATTAACATCCAGAAATTTATGGCTTTTTATACACCAGTAATGAACTTACAGAAAGAGAAACTATAAAAACAATCCCATTTACCATTGCACACACACACACACACACACACAAAATTAAGATACCTAGGAATAAACTTAATGAAAGAGGGAGGTAAAAGACCTGTGCTCAGAAAACTACAGGACATTTAAAAAACAGATAGAGGAAGATGTAAACAAATGGAAGAACATACTGTGTTCATGGATTAGTAGAATCAACATCATTAAAATATATTTACGATACAGCTCCTAGGGCAATGGAAACTAAGGAAAAAATGAACAAATGGGACTACAGCAAAATAAAAAGCTGCACAGCAAAAGAAACCATCAACAAAACAACAAGGAAGCCCACTGCATGGGAGAACATATTTGCCAATGTTATCTTCGGTAAGGGTTTAATCTCCAAAATTTATAGGGAACTCATACAACTTAACAAAAGGAAGATAAACAATCAGAAAATGGGCAAAGGATCTAAATAGACACTTTTCGGAAGAGGACATACAGAAGGCTGAGAGACATATGAAAACATGCTCAAAGTCACTAATCACTCAAGAGATGCAAATCAAAACAACAATGCAGTACCATCTCACACCTGTCAGAATGGCTATCATCAACAAATCGACAAATGACACGTGCTGGAGAGGATACGGAGAAAAAGGAACCCTCCTTCACTGCTGATGGGAATGCAGACTGGTGCAGCCACTGTGGAGAACAGTATGGCGTTTCCTTAAAAAGTTAAAAATGGAACACCCATTTGAATCAGTAATCCCACTTCTAGGAATATATCCCAAGAAACCAGAAACACCAATCATAAAGGACATATGCACCCCTATGTTCATAGCAGCACAATTTACCATAGCTAAGATTTGGAAACAGCTTAAGTGCCCATCAGCAGATGAGTGGATTAAAAAAACGATGGTACATCTACACAATGGAATACTACACTGCTGTAAAAAAGAAGGAATTCTTACCATTTGCAACAACATGGATGGAACTGGAGAGCATTATGCTAAGCAAAATAAGCCAGTCGGAGAAAGATAAATATCACATGATCTCACTCATATGTGGGATATAATGATCAACATAAACTGATGAACAAAAATAGTTCCAGAGACAAGGGGCAGGGGAAGGGGAGTGTTAGGGATCAACCAAAGGACTTGTATGTATGAATATTAGCATAGACAGTGGGGTCGTGGGGGCTTGCCCTTGGGTGTGTGTGGGGGGTCAATGGGGAAAAAGGAGACTCATGTAATACTTTAAACAATAAAAATAAATAAATAAATAAATAAATAAATAAATAAATAAGGTGATGGGAGATTTGACTTTGGGTGGTGAGCACATACATATCTTGTAACATAGAAACCCACACCTGAAACCTATCCTATATAATAAAGAGGTAATATGAAAATTGACCATCACTCCAACACACAAGATGGTCAAAGATGGCCGCCCCCATGTGGACACAAGATGGCCAGCAGGGCAGGGCAGTTGGGAGGGACCAGGCCTGCAAGGGAGGGCAGTTGGGGGCTATCAGGGCAGTTGGGGGGGACCAGGTCTGCAGGGCAGGGCAGTTGGGGGGACCAGGCCTGCAGGGGAGGGCAGTTGGGGGGGACCAGGCCTGCAGGGGAGGACAGTTAGGGGCGACCAGGATGGCAGGGAAGGGCAGTTAGGGGTGACCGGGCCAGCAGGGGAGGCCAGTTGGGGGTGATTGGGCCAGCAGGGGAGTGGTTAGCAGGTGATCAGGCTGGAAAGCAGAGTGGTTAGGGGCAATCAGGCAGGCAGGCAGGCAGGTGAGCGGTTGGGAGCCAGCAGTCCTGGATTGTGAGAGGGATGTCCTAAACAGGCAGTCGGACATCCCTTGAGGAGTCCCAGATTGGAGAGGGTGCAGGCTGGGCTGAGGGACACCACCCCCCTGTGCACAAATTTCATTCACCAGGCCTCTGGTAGGATCATATTAACCAATGTCACCCCAATAAATTTAATAGAAAAGAAAAATAAAGCGTATTGAAATTCTGAGTGTGACCTGATCACTTAGGCCAGCCCAGGGACTGCCCGTCAGTCTCTGACTATTCTGGGTCTGGGTGAAGGCGGGTCTTTCCCCGTGTAATGTGGGATGTTTCTCAGTGTCCATCCCCACTTCATTCGAAGCCCTTCTGCTGCGGTTGTCCCACTGAGAATCTCCAGGGGTGAGTTCTTCAGCTCCCTACCAGCGAAGACCTTGCACTAGATGTGCTGAGCGTATAGCTTCGAACGGGAGTAGCCAGAGCGCTCCCAGGGAGAACAGACCTCGCAGGGCCTGCTGTTTCAGATTCACGAACTAGGATCCTCCAGAGTCCAGCCCTGTGCTCATCCGGCCCTGCCCAGACGTGACTCCTGACTGCCAAGGTGGCCTCTTCCAAGAAGGGGACTGTGAGCAATGTCCCAGCACCTGTGAGGGGCCTGGTGACCTATCGCCCAGGCTAGAGGGCTACAGATGTCACCTTTTGTGACAATCCTCAAAACTGTAGATTGCCCACTAGGAACAAAGCAGTCAAATGGCTGTTCTGGTGGCATCTTTAGAGCTCTATTTCCTCCAAGAGAGCAAGAGGACCGTGGAGGAGGTGAGGAGTCACATGACCTAGGAAGGACAGGAAGTTGCACTCTCTCAAAGTAGAAAAAGTGGAGGCAAAAGCCCCCTTGGAGGCTTGGAACGTCCTGTGGTTATTATTTGTGGTCTCCCCGTGTGACTTTCCACGCCTAGCTGCTTATTTGGGGACAACAAGAAGCCACAGCTTAGAGGGAGATGCCTAGAGGACACTGGACAGGCAGGAGGCTCCCTGGGTAACCGCACACGGAAACAAAGGGAGATTGGCAGCTAGCCTCCGTTTAGACTGGGCTGGAGACCCAGGGTCTCTGTCTCTATTTCCGGAGCTTTCCCTAAATTCAACCTTCATCAACCTGGGGAAAGGCTGAGCACAAGGTAGCCCATGTTCTTTAAACCGGCACTTTCTTAACTATTGAGCGAAGGCAGAATGTGATACTCGGACGGAAACAGTTTCACTTGGAAGGAGTGGGAGCTGCCGCATGTGCCCTGAGCGAGCTAGGGGGCTGCTCAGCTGTGTTCCTCCAGCAGGTGCAGAGACCACCAGGACACAGTGCCCGCAACCACTGCCCCCACAGGCAGCCAGAAGCCCTCAGGCCCGCGCCCTGTGAACACAGAGCCCACGTGGGAGGAGCGTGGGCAGCAGGCAGAGGGCCGGGCTCATGTGTTTGTTTTGTGACCTTCCACAGTCGGGTCAACAACTCCCTATTTTCTACTAGACGGGTTTTTCGGTCCCATCAAGACTAACTGTTGACATAGTCACAAAAACCAAGGCCCTCGTGAACAACTCGCTTATAATCATCCTCAGACTTGGGAAGTTCAATTGAAACCTCAAACTGAAATCCCTATGAGAGGACGCAGGTTTGCCGGTCCTTGGACCAAGTCAGAGTCTCGGAGAGCCCACCCCCTGACTCAGAACTGGCCTTCCTGTGCACCGGGGACCGTTCCCAAGTGCGGGGGACTCCACACCCTTTTCCCAAACTGGGAAGTCACACACCCAACACAGCTCCGTTTCAAGGTCGAGGCTTCCAGCTTTCTTGCCAAACCCTCTCAGCCTCCTGAGCTCCCTTACAGTCGCTCAGCTGGAGGCGGCCAACTCAGGCAGTTCTGTCTGTGGCGGCCCCCGGGCCCCACACTTGCCCTCAGGTGGGAGGGGCCTGACTCCTGCGGCCAGCCACTGGCTTTTCATTTCTTCTCCTGCCACAGATCCAACTCTGCAGCAGAAACTTAACAATTAGCGCTCTGTTCTCCACAACAAGCAGGGGTCAATGGTCCAGCAGAGAGGCTGCTTAGAGTGGATGGCCTGGCAGGGCGGCCAGAGGACGGCTCCCGGACGCCAGCAGGAGCAGCCGGGTGGCCCTACTCACCCTCTGCCGAACTTGGTACATGTTGCGTGTCAGAAGGTCCCTCATGGACGCCACGTCTTCAGGGGAAAGCCTCTTGGTTCCCTGTGTCCGCTGGGCCCTGGGAGCCATTGGAGAAAGGCAGGCATTATTTCCCCACCTTGGCAAGGGAGCCTGAAAGTATCATGGGCTCGTGGGAGCTCCAGAAGCTTCTCATCAGCCCTCCGCTGCTGCCCAAGCCGTGAGAGAGAGGGCATTGCATGTCTTGACTCACACTTTGAAAATATAGTTTCTATGCCTTTTAGCTTTTATGTTGAAAATACAATTCATTTTATTCCCTTCGTATCTGCTATGATCAAACATGTTTGTAAAATACAAAGTCAATTATTGGAAAATAAAAAATGTAAAAATACTATAAAATGCAAACCAAATATTTTACTGTTCGATTCAACAGCAATAAGACTCCCCAGTCAAGGCTGTTCTTGACCTGCCTTGTGCTTGTCGTGGGCGTGAGCCACGCTCCTGGCAGCGCTCTCCACACGCCACCTTTCAGCAGCACTGAGCTAAGTCCCTCTACCGAGGGAATGCTCCTTTAGGAATTTTATCTCCAGTTAAAGGACCTTGTAAGAAACTAGTATCATATTTTACAAGGAGAATTGGGACGTTTTCATCATGAAAAAGCCAGCCCAGTTCTGAGACACTGGGACTCAGTGAGATTCTAGAAACAGTTGACTGCTCACTGCCTCCACACAGACCAGCTCCCCACAGTTTCCTTCATCCTGAGTTCCCCCAGCACCCCCCGGAGAGGGCTCAAAAACCAAGTCATGCTCAGGTCAGCCTCAATGCACAATTGTCCTCTGAGGATTTCCAAGTCATGGCATCACATTGAGAAATGTATCTGATTTCAGTCATTTGAATTTAGGGGAGGTAATTTCTATTACTATTGCACGAGTAATGTATGTTCACTACAGAACATAAGAACGAAAAAGAGAGCACTAAGGAAATTAAACCCATCTTTTATTACAATTTCTTCCTGTTTTAATACTATTACCTTAACACTTGGTATAAACCCTTACAAAGTTTTGACTTCTTTTTTCCCTCTCTGGCTGCAGCTCTTCTGAATGTGCTAACAGCTGCTTGCAAAGCAAGTCTTAGGGTAATTGATCACAGAGATGAGTAGTTACTAGTTTCCAAACAGGCCACTTTTAAACAATTTTCCCAAGCATTGGTAGCTATCTATCTATATAAAAGCCTAAGCGACCGTTTGACCGGTAGCTATGATGCATACTGACCACCAAGGGGCAGACACTCAATGCACAGGCATGGAAACATGGAACAGACTGATGAATCTCAGAGGGAAGGGGAGAGGGGGGAGGGTGGGAAAAGATTAACCAAAGATCTTATATGCATGCTAGAGGCCCAGTGCATGGATTCTTACACTGGTGGGGTTCCTCAGCCTGGCCTGTAGGGACTGGGCCTAAACTGTCAGTCTGACATCCCCCATGGGGTCCCGGATTGTGAGAGGGCTCAGGCCAGGCTGAGGGACCCCACCGGTACACGAATCCGTGCACCAGGCCTCTAGTATAGCCATAAATAGCAAGGATGTCCTGTAAGTAATTTTCAATTGGTAAGAGTGTTAAAGATGTGACTACTGGCCATCACAGTATGCCAGGGTGGGCTTAGCAATGCTGTCTGCACACTAACTAATGCTCTTTCTACAGAATCACTGAACCAGAGTCTCCATAGCTTAGCACTACAACTGTCAACACTATTGATATGCAGTTACCACCCTTGGTGAACTGAACATTATCATAAAGACATTTCAACTTAACTGTTTAAATGTCCTTCAAATAAAATTTATTCTGATTTAGATACACCCACACGTTCCAACAATCTGAACACATGCCTGTATTATGGTGGAAGTAATCTATTGCTAAGCAGAAAAAACAGCTAATCAAACAATTCCATTTTCTGTATGCATCA
This sequence comes from Cnephaeus nilssonii, assembly GCF_951640355.1. NCBI lineage: Eukaryota > Metazoa > Chordata > Mammalia > Chiroptera > Vespertilionidae > Cnephaeus > Cnephaeus nilssonii. The sequence goes on along the minus strand of NC_137086.1, from coordinate 69,813,273 downwards.
TAAAACAACCAAATGGAAAACACCATTGGTAAAGGAAACGTTAAAGTTAAACTGTCAGATAGCAGTGGATCTAACTTGGCACACTCCTTGGTTTACAACTGACCACGTTAGGAAGGGCCAAGCGTAATTAAAAGTGCATACAGGCTGCTGCTGGATGTGTGGCACAGGCCCTCAGGGCGTCCTCTCTCACTCCTCTCACTCATCCACAAGAAGCTGCAGCCGCAAAGCTGTGCAGATGAGCTCTAACAGGGGCAGGTGACACTGGGAGTTTCCCACAAGCCACTCGGTTAGCAGAATCACCCCTGAAATACTAACATCACGAGCACAGGAGAGATACAATCCTTAGAGAAATGAAATGTTAATAATTTCTTGGTCAAAAAAAGAAAAATTGTGAACTGAAAGATCTTTGTCATTTGAACCTTCATTCATTATCCATAAAAGAAAGCTCTGTCACCTTAAATAAAAGTTCTATGGAAATTTCATGGCTATTAAAACCAAATGGGCCCTGGCTGGTTTTGCTAGGTGGATAGAGCATTGGCCTGTGGACTGAAGGGTCTCGGATTTGATTCTTGTCAAGGCCATGTACCTTGGTTGCAGGCTTGGTCCCGGCCCTGGTCAGGGCGTGTGCGGGAGGCGACCAATCCACGTGTCTCTCTCTCTCTCACATCAATGTTTCTCTCTCTCTTCCCTTCCGCTCTCTCTAAAAATAAAACATATCCTTGGGTGAGGATTAACAAACAAACAAAAATTGAATGGGAAAGTATGAATCTAAATGTATTCAAATAAAACGTTGACATTTCTCCTAACTTTTTAAAATGCCAGAATAATGTAAAAAGAGGCTTCAATTCTAAGTAATATAGACATAAAATCTGGTAGATGTTATATTCATGCCATAATATTAATTCCCCAAAATAAAATGTTATACCCTGGTTCATGTAGAAGAATCCATCCTCTTAATAGCTTTATACACGAAATCCCTGGGAAATATGTTAAGATACTGAAGGCCATGCTCACTGAGTGAAAGATGTGCCCAACAGCCTCCTGTGAGTGGGCTGCCCATGTCTGCCTCTCCCATTACACCATTGGGATGGCCTTTAGGAAGGTCCCCACACTGGCCAGCATTTAGGAGGAGTGAAGAGTGAGGGAGCAGGCCTGACTCCCTCAACAAGGCTCCATTATAGAATGAAAATGGCATTGGGTCTTCATTCCAGAGTCTCTGGCATAAGAATGCATAAAGCTAAACTTATGCCTGTCAACATGTGATCAAATAAAAAACATTTAAACTACAATAATTTTATACCTTTTATAAGTGACATTAAAATTATTTGGAAATTTTAAAATATAACATTTTTAAGTTGTAGAGTTGTAGTTTGCTATGCCTATAAATTTATAAATATTTCAATAGCTCTAAAATATTAAGCAAATATTTTTTAAAGCTTCCACAGTTTTAATCAATTTGAACCTCTATTCTCTGGTATTTCTAAGAGCTTACTACTTGCTGGTAAAATGAGATGCCTCCCATTAAAATAATAATTCAAGGACATACTCTACCTATTCCATGGGGCTGTTCTGAGGTTCACGTAAAACCGGAGAAAGTCCCGGAACCAGCAGAGTGCAGCGTGCTGTGGACAGCTTCGGGGAGGTGCCCCGAAGCCCCAGTTCGCAAATCTAAGCCTCTTGAGGAACAATCACTTAACTTCTAAAAAAATACATGTGCATTTTGCTGTTTTCATTTTATACAGAATAATAAAAAGTGAGCTGAATGCACACGTCTTTTTCCTATTATTGTATGAAGGTTTGTTTATTAAGAAATTAGCTGCTTTGATCTTAGGAGCGGAATTCCTTTTTGCATGGTGTCCGACATATTTCCGATGAGATCAAATAAATGCAACTTAACTACTAAACTTGAATGAAATATGAGTTTAAAAAGCCTCTCCACCATTTGGGCAATAGATGGAAACATTTGTCTCTCACCTAGAAGGCTTTCTTATCAATCTTGAGTCAAGGTTTTAAACCTGTCTGGAAAAAATAAAAACCTTAACAGAAGCTCCCCCTGACCTCCCCCCCCCACCCCTCCTCCCCCCAATAAAGGTGGCTTAGAATTCCTTCAGGCCAGAAGTGGGGGCAACTGTTTATGCCAGTGCCATGTAATACAGAGATTCAGGTTAAGCTTTAGCTCAGGGTGGACTGATTGTCGCTGAGATAAGCATTCCTAGGCCAAGTGCTCACCTAACTAGTAAGCAAACCACATGAGGAAGTCCCAGGCCTAACCTGCCAGAGCCTGTCCAGCCCTCCTGCTGTGCACCGAGTTAGCGCCCATCCTCCCTCCAGTGAGCAGGTCAGAGCTGGGACCCAGGTGAGTTGTACCTCTATACTCACATAGCTCCCAGGCTTTAGGATTATCAGTGTGTGACCTTTGACTTTATTAATATAACCTTCTGTATGAATGTCATGACACAGCTCCATGAGGGCAGGACTGCGTCTGCTTTCACATAACAGGTGCCTGAGGAACAGGGTTGGGCCCAAAGTAAGGCCCAGGAGGCACTTGCCTCTGGTAAGAGGGTGCCCCTCCCTTCACCTGCCTCCACACCGAAGCTCAGCAATCAAGCTGATGGGATTTGAATGCAGTTCGTTAGGAAATAAAGGTCAATGCAAAGAATCCATGATGAATCAAGTATCAACCTCTTAAATAAGGACAGGATCGCTAGTACTGAATGTTCTTTCTGCTTCAGGCTCTCACATGGCTCAGCACGGCCGCCAATGCACACACTTGCTAGCACTTCCTCTATTAGCTTCCCGAGTTTTCTCGAAGCCATGCAATGGGCAGCACTGACACAAAAAACTAATCAGCCTCAAAACAGTCCCACTGACAAATGGGCAGGCGGCTTCCTGCTGACCCGGGGCTCACGCAAGGCCATGGAAGGAGGCGAGGTGCTGCCCACTCACTAGGGGTGAGAAATAACACTCGGACGTGGTGACAATCTTAACATCTATTCTTAGCTCTTCTCTCAACGTGAGGACATTAGTAAAGCTCATGATCCAGTGTCCTTACCAACTGAGTAGATCAGGTGGAGGGGCTGGTGTTCCGCACTCTAAGTAGACGTTCTGATTAATTTGCTCAAACCAGAAGGCATTTCTTAGAAGAAAACTGGGCATCGGAGGGTGGTGGTGAATTCATTCTTGTGATATTGAAGGGGCTCTTGTTAAACGTTAGAGAGTTAAAACAGCTTTAAAAAATATTGAACCCAGTTGGCGTGGCTCAGTGGTTGAGCGTCAACCTATGAACCAGGAGATTGTAGGGCACATACCTGGGTTGCAGGCTCGATCCCCAGGGTGGGGTGTGCAGGAGGCAGCTGATCAATGATTCTTTCTCATCACTGATGTTTCTATCTCTCTCCCCCTCTCCCTTCCTCTCTGAAATCAATAAAAAATGTATTAAAAAATATATTGAGCCAGCTCTTAGGATAATTGGTTTCCTGATGCTCCAATAGAAGCACCACGCCTCCAAGGGAATCGTCTTATAATACTGGCCTTCTGTAGGTCTGCCCTCCACACACACTGCCTCTCCACCAACTCCCTAAGGCCCTGGTCCACAGAAAGCCTGTCCCCTCCCAATCCTGTTCCAAGCTAGTCTCACACAGACTCAAGGAAAATCTCACAATCTCACACGGATTTTTTTTTTTTTTTGCCTTAGACACAATGACAAACAGCTTTCTTTTAAAATAATCTCCCAACCATCATGCCTCTTGCTAGCCCCACTCATCCCTAAATCCAAGTTAGTGCCTCAGAATGCTGACTTCATACAAGAGAGGAAGGAAAATGACTCGTGGGAGGAATGCAATGGCAGGATTAGCAGAATCAGGTGAATAGGGGTCAGAGGGTAGAGACTTCTAATTAGAAAGAGAAAGAGAAAGTCTTGTAAAATATGCTAGAATTCTAAATATTCACGTGCCCCTCCCTTCCAAAGAAGGCAACCTTTGCTGGAAAGTAGTTTCAGGAATTAGATGAAACAGGTTGGTCATGGCCAAGCTATAAAATATCAAGATGGTCTATTTTTCACAATTCCTCCCTCATATGTGTACCTTTTCACGCCCAGGATTACCCATCATTAAAGCAACAAGTCAGTGCCCCTGGGAGTCCTGACCTTGAACGTCTACATCAGTGTTGCCAGAGGGGAGGGGGCTGGGGTGCTGGTGAAAAAGGTAAAGGATTAAAAAGTACAAATTAGTAGTAACAGAATAGTCACAGGGATGTAAAGTACAGCACAGGGAATATAGCCAACAATCTCTCTATATAAAGAGGTAATATGCTAATTGGTCCTAATGGTGTCACAGTAACAACCAATTTACATATTGACAGACCAGCAGGAGGATGCACCTGCAGCAGGGGGCGGGTGGCTGGAGCCAAGTAACCGGGGGTCTGAGGAGAGTGCCTGACAGGAGCCCGGACTGCAAAGAAGGAAGAGGAAGCGACCATGGGAAGCTCTTCCAATCTCCCTGCACAGACACCCTACCTCAGCCCCCGCACCCCTAGGGGGATGGGGAGGCTGACCGGACAGGGAGAAGACCCAGCCTTGGGGGTAGCTGCAGCCCACACCTCCAACTCCCAATCTCTTCCCCCACCACCCCTGCCACAACAATAGCACACCAGCGACCACTCCTCAGCACCCCGAGGCACCTGGGCCTGTGGTCTGCCGCTGCCGGCCCCCTCCAGTGGGGCTGGGCACATCTCTCCTCCCTACAACTCCAGACCTGGGTGGAGGCAGGACTGAGTGGCCCCCCAGGGTCAGACCCTTCCCCCCGACAGCAGCAGCGGAAGCACGCTGAACCTCGCTGGGGGCACGGCTAAACCTGCCCTCCTAGCCCACCTGTCTCTGCCTTGGCCTGGCCCCCACCCCGCTCTAGGAGATTGGAGCCCCACACTGAGTAGGTACAGCTATAAAACAGCCACAATTTAAAGAATTGTGCCAAGTACAATTTAAAGAATTGCGCCAAGCGGGAAGGTTTGACAGTTACCTCCCCTTCAGCCTCGCCACCCTCTAACACCCCCTAATGCCCTGCCCCCTGCCAGCGCCTCCAGGAACGACCACCACTACAGGGCTGCTGGCCAGAGCCCACCCCTCCGAGGCCTGCAGAACCCTGTGCAAAGCTTCCATAGCTACAGTCCCAGGAGACAATCATGCCCTCCTCCCCTAATCAGCACCTGCTACCTGCGAGGGTAACCGTGGGCTTAAAAATAACAATCCCTTCCCGTTTAGACATCATTTACTTGATGAAACATTTCTAGGTTTATTAGGTCAGAACCTCCTCATGACAACCCAGTGAGGTAGGCGGAGAAGAGATTACAGTTCCCATGGTATATGCGTGTGTACTCAGAAATGAAGCTTGGAGAGGAAGAGTGTCAAGCCCAGTGGTTCCCAAGGAGCAGCACACGCCCCACAAGGAGGCAATTTGATTTTAAATGGGGGCAATTTGAAAATGAGTTAACAGTGAACTTTTTGCATTTCTTATGGTTCTAGAGGCCTCATCTACAGCATATCCTATATAATAAAAGACTAATATGCAAATGACTGAATGGTGGAATGACCAGTCACTATGATGCGTGCTGACTACCAGGAGGCAGACACTCAACGCAGTAGCTGCCCCCTGGTGGTCAGTGTGCTCCACAGGGGGAGAGCTGCTCAGCCAGAAGCTGGGCTCATGGCTGGCGAGCACAGCGGCAGTGGTGGGAGCCTCTCCCGCCTCCATGGCAATGCTAAGGATGTTTGACTGATGGCTTAGGCCCACTAAGCTGTCAGTCAGACATCCCCCCAGGGCTCCTGGACTGTAAGAGGGTGCAGGCCAGGCTGAGGGATCCCCCCCGCCCTGCAAGCGCCCGAATTTCATCCACCGGGCCTCTAGTATTATAATATCTATGCATGGTGTCAGGTGGGTACTTGAAATATCAGGGGCCACTTTGTAAAGTATATGATCGTCTAACCACTATGCTGTACACCTGAAACTAATACCCATAATATTTAAAGTAAACTGTAATTGAAAAACATTTTACATCTGGAAAACTAATCTAGATTAGAGCGCAGCTAGCACTTACGGATGGGGCCTGGCGAAGGCTGAGGCGCTTAAAGCCCCGGTCTCTGCCATCTCCAGAGCTTGCTTCACTTCCAGCTTCTTGTACAAGGAAACGATGCTGGATCTCGGCAGGTTCTCTCTGATTAGGATTTTCCGTAAATATTTATGATCAAACTTCTTAAACCTAAAAATGAAAACCAACGTTTTGGAAATGTTTATTTTCTGTGCATGTTATGTAACTATGCATTTTTCTTAAACAAATTACTACTTAACTTTAGTCTGAGAAACTCCAGGACAGAGCCTGGAATTCATAGCCGCTGAACACATGTTTTAAAAAATTTATAATCATAGAATTAATGCATTTTTTAAAATAAAGGAAGAATCGATGAAACAAAAGGAAGGGACCAGCAATCAGGACAAAAAGTGTGCATAAGTGGGGAGCGGCGGGCCACCTCGCTCAGCTCCGGTTGTAAGAGAAGAAATGAGGGGTTGGGCTTTTGAGCAAGTGTTTCACTCTAATAGCTCGCAGCAGCGGCAGCTGTCCTACAGCAATCCTGGACTCTCCACCCCAAACCTGGTCAGTTTCAATGGCCTTGTGGTTGTAGTCCTTCTGCCCATTGTGCTGAAGGTCACTTTCAATCCTGCCAACTGAGAGGGCGGGGAGGGGAAAGCCCACACACACCTCGCATGACGGAGAACCTGCTCTAGTCGCTCTTGGCGGCTGGCGGTCATATGGACCTCTGGCAGGCTCATCAGACTGACCTGCGTGTGCGCTGATGTTCGGAGCCGGCCATTGTTTGGAGTAGGAATGCTGGGCGCTTCCAATCACTTTATACTCCAGAAGTAACTGGTCTGCCTGCTCTACCTGCTGCCATTCCCCTTGCCACTTGCCACGTGGCTCCGCGCGCACTGGGCCTTTCCACCGTGCCCTCCGCCTCCTCCTGGACACCAGCTTCCCTTCCACGGAGTCTCCTCCACCCTTTGCTTTCTCAGAGGCTCTGAGTCCTGTCCTCAGCCAGCTCCCCCTCCTCATCCTCTGTGGTGACCTCACCCACGCCCATGGCTTTGGTGACCAAACACTCTGGCAACTCACAACCTTTACCTCTAGCCCCAATTTCACTCTTAAACCCGAGACTAAATTCCAAAATGGGTGCTGAAATGCATTTGAGACATCTTACACAGAATCTATTATTTAATTCTAAACATTGCTCCATGACATTGTTACCGCCCTACACTCCGGACCTGGACGTCTGAGAGTCAGTCTACTTCCCCTGCTTCTTGTACGGCCTGGCTCCCAGACCCTTAGTCTTTCTGGTCCCTTCCTCTAGATTCCTCTAGCTTTATGCTCAGCTTCAGTGTAGCCTTTGGAGGTTCCCATGCCATCAACATCCTTTCTAGAGAGTGAAACCCTGTCTCCTTACTTGTCTCGCACTTGGTAGTGGCTCCATTGCCCACACACATCTTCAATTCCCGCCTTCAAGTGATCCATCAGCTGCCAAACCAAATGCAAGAAAATGATTGTTGGTGAAAGGTTAACGCTACAAGACACACAGGGAACACTGGTGCACCCGGGCACAAAGGAGGCCTTAATTTCTCGGAGCTTAGCCTCTTCTCTCACTCTGTTCATGCCAGTGAAACGTGTCATTCTTTTCATAGTGATTTAACTTCATTTCGTGTTTGAAAGACTGTTGAAAAAAGTTCATTAATAATGCACAAACTTGCAATGAAAACAGGTTACCTGCCATTTCCTTTGAATCATATTTTTCTAGGGTGATCTAGGAAATATCTCATTATTGAAATCACATGGATATAAAGCCTAGTAAATAATTGTTACTTCTAATTTCATTGCAAAAGAAAAGATAATAATATCCAATTTATGCAGTTTCTAAAATATAATACTACAAATATTTATTATAAAAACATATAACAATAAAATTTACCCATGTCTCTATTCTTTTATCTGACATTTTGTCTCAGTATTTACATTTCATCATCCAAGCCAATTATACTACATTTGATTTATAAAAATTGTTCATAGGAATTTAGGGAGAAAGGATAATCTCTTAAACATTTATAAATTAGTCTTTATATAATTTAAATTTGTGATCACTAAGGTTCATAGTAGCTTCTAAATTTTTTTTGCAAAATAGATTAAAATACTAAATTAATTCTGAAATATTTAATTGATGGATATTCTATTAATAATTATAACTTTTTTTGAGAAAAATAAATAAGAAGAAAATATCCAATTTCTATTGTCTTAGCTATATAATCTCTAATTTCTCAAAATAATGAGCATAGGGGATAAAGATAGAAACAAAATTTTTTTAATTAGGTTAAACCATTACTTATTTTAAAATACTCCTTATCCTCATCTATTGAATATTTTTTAATGAATTTGAAAATTTTTATTTTGGGTTTTCTGAAATTTAATTGCTTTATTTCCTCAGGTGACTTTGGCCATGAAATTCAGGGCTGATTTTGAATGATTTCAGCAGTTTCTCCAGCTTTAGCATCATGAATTCACAAGGATGAAAGAAACCTAAAAATTACCTGAGTCAATCATCCCCTCAGACCTCCGACCTCCTGTACAATATCTATGCCACATGTTCCCAATCATTGCTTGCACACCCCCATTTAGCTTTGGGTGTGCCATGTAAGAAACAAGTCAGAGAGCTCTTTATTAACGGAGCTGAAGTCTCTTTCCCTATATCTTCCATATACCCATTCTCATTTTTATTCCCTGGAGCCACATAGAATGACATTCCTTCACGATTGTATAGAACTTCAATAAAATAAACAGGTAGAAGCCATGCTCAACTTCACTCTCCTCTTTGTCAGACGTGGATATTTTCAATGAACTCCACCACGGAGCCATTTGCGGGGGTAGTAGAATCCTTCACCCCTTTCTAATCAAACATCAGGAAGAGCAGAGGACCAGGTAGGACAACTCTCCACATTAGCCACAGTGATAGTTTTCTGAAGTGTCGTTACCTAGGCAAGTCCCCAGTTATTACTAACACCATCTCGATATTGTAGCGAAGGCATTTTGCAGATGTGATTAAAGTCCAGAGCCAGCTACTTTAAGTAAAGGAGAGCACTCTAGAAAATGTGGAGGGGCCTGATTTGATCAGTTGCAAGGCCTGAAGAGTGGAGCTGAGGTTGTTACTTGAGCACAGAAGCTGTAGCTCATGCCCAGTGTAATCATGGAAGTCTTTACTATGGAAGAGGAAGGCAGAAGAGTCAGTACTGGAGTGACACAGCAGTTTCCCAGCTTTAGAACTTAATGACCTATTTATAGATTTTGGACATGCCTAGCCAGTCCCCACAGTAGACAAGCCAATTCCGTGTAACAAAGGACTTAATATATATATCTCCTACTGCTTCTGCTTTTCTCCTCAGAAACACTGCCAGCTTGGACCAAAAGGGAGAGAGGAAAGACAAAATAAAGAAGGCTTTGAGATCCCTGAAACTCTACAGGCAAGAAACAGGCTGATCAAATTAATGAGCTCCAAACAGGCCACCTTGGATGAAAAAAGGAGTATGACTCAGAGGGTGGAGTTTAAAACCAAGAAAGTAGAACAAAGAATCACAGAAGATTGTTCTCAGGCTTTGAAACCAAATAGTTTTCCCAGGTGAACTGAGAGATATGCTTGGGACTGGTGACTCCTTTTTTCCTTCCATTTCTCCTCCCTTTTGAAAATAAATATCTACAGCTGTTATCCTATGACTTTCCCACCAGTGTGTTTTGGAAGCAGATAACTTACTTCTTGAGTGTCACAGGTTCAGAACTGGAGAGGAATTTGGCCTCAGGATGGATTATACCCAGGGCTCCATCCATGCCTGATTTAGATGACTGTGATGATCATCTTTGGGACTTCTAAACTGATAAGATTTAGATAAGATTTTTGGTCTTTGAGTTAAAATAACGTATTGAAACTTTTAGGATGTTGGGATAGAGCTAATGTATTTTGCATGTGGAATAGACATGAACCTTTGGAGGGCAGAGGACAGACTGTGGTAGGGAGAATAATGGTCTCCAAAGATGTCATGTCTCAATCCCCAGAGGCTGTGAGCACATTACTACATATGCAAAGATGAATTAAGAGCAGATGGTTTTAGGGTTGCCAGTAAGCCGACTTTAAGATAGAATATCCTAAATTATCCACATGGCCCAATATAATCATAAAAGTCTTTAATATGGAAGGGGAAGGCAGCAGAGTCAGTATTGGAGTGACACAGCATGAGAAAGCCCTGCCCGGCCACCACTAGCTACGAAGAGGAAGGGGTCCAGGAAGCCAACGAATGCCAGCAGCTTCTAGAAGCTGGACAAGGCAAGGAAACAGGTTCTTCCCTAAAACCTCCAGAAAGGAATGCAGCCCTACAACATCTTGATTTTAGCCCATCGAGAGTCATTTTGAATTTCTGACTTCCAGAAATATAAGATAATAACGGTGTTTTTTTTTAAACCACTGAGTTTGTAGTGACTTCTCACAGCAGCGATAGGGAGTTAGTACGCCACTCTTGGTGGAGCTGAGAGGAAAGAGGCTATGTCTAGGGAATGCACACACGTTTCATCAAAGCCCTAGGTTACTCCCAGAGGCGGCAAGTGGAACGCATTTCACTAACTTACTAATTATGACAGAATTAACTTACACGGATGTGAAGCTCTTCATTGATGGATTCTTTTTTATTTGTTTTTTTAACATCCAGATATCTGACCAGAGGGCCAATTGTGATTCCCTAGAGCATAAGTAAGAAAATAAAGGGTTTTGTTGTAGTGAAGATTGTCATAATAGAGAACAAGTCTATTAATGAAGCTGCTAGAACTCCCAATTTTTATGTCTTTGTTTTTTACTAGCTTCTATTGGCTAAATGCTTCACTCTTTAGTTATTATTTAATTCTTTTAAATTATGTAATAAAAATAGGCATTATGCCACTATTTTTAAAGCAGGAGTTTAGTTTCCTCCCTTCAAATAACCTCTTATTACTTTGCTGAAAAGTAGCTCGAGCTAAAATAAAAATTTGTGCTATTGAGTATTAATTGGAATATCATTTTTAGCAACACACCATAGAGTAGCTATAATTCACCTGTTACCCAGGAATATTTTGATGAATATTTTACTGGTTAAAAACCAACATATTTTAGAGGTTGAAGGATACCACAAACATGATTTAGAAATATTTGGGAATTTAGTTTGGATATATTATCTAATTTCTAAAAATAATAAACAGAAGATATAGAGATAGAAAATCATGTCTGAGAATCAAATAAAGTGTACTTTTTCGGTATTATAGTAATTTAATGCATAATCCTGAAAGAATCTACTTATTTCAAATAAGAATAAAATCTACCAACCTGAATAAATACAGTGAAATATATAACTACTAAAGTAGCAGTGACGAACATGTTCTTCCTAGGAAACAGAGACAGGGGCAGCAAAAATGCAAGAGAAAAGCTCCCAGCTCCTCGAACGCCGCTGTAGAAGATGATGCACTGGTCCTTGGTGGAGAAGGGGAAAGTCCGGAAGCGGTTACTGATGTAGAAGAGAGCAAATACGCCTGCAAAGGGGGAGACATGTGTTAGAGCAGAGGGTCGTGAGCGACTGGAGGTACAATGCTAGAGAACCACGTTGTGCGCGGTGCCTTCAAAGCTGGCACCCTCATTCCTTCTACCCGTGACACCCGTCCCGCACAGCAGTGCTCCAGATCAGTAGCTTCCTAGAGTCCTCTGAGTGTGTGCAGTTAACGTCATAACATTTTTATACTTTTTGATATGAGACATGACCTAGACTTTCTAATCTATGCTCATGGTTTTGCTCTGCCTTTCAAAACAAGATAAAGCCAGAGTATTGTCTGGGGAATAAAACATTTCTATCATCTCATGTTCTCACTGAGTAACCAAAGAAGGTGTGTAATTTTCAGTGTAAAAGGAGTCTTCTTCTCTGTGACTGTGGTCTCTACAGGGTGAGCACATCTGTTGTGGTTGGTTTGGTTCTTCTTGAGATTCTATGCAAACAAGAAAGGATGTTGGCAAGAATTCAAGAGGAGGGTTCTTGCTGTAAGTGGAGGGTGAAGGGCGGGAGAACTTATTTAAAACAGAGGTACTTTCTACCACATTGATTTTCCACCTCCAGCAGGTGACCCCGTGACCTACTGCCATCAGTGCAGTGGTTCCTGGTGCAAGAGGTCCCTGCACTAACACTCCAGCTCTCAGCATCGTCATGTGACTTCTAATCACCAGACTTCATGGCACCCAACCTTTGATTACAGGCACACTGGTAGCTCAAGACAGTCACATTCCCTTTTTTCACTTCCTGTTGTTTGTCCTGGCTCCTCCGCTTACTTATGAATCATGAGACCTCGGGCAAGGCTCTTAATTGTGTCATGTCCTCAATGTCGCATCTGCTTAAGGAAGGTACTAATCGTATTTCCAGCAGAAGGGGGAAGTGGGTTGAAGTTAATGTCATAGCTATAAGTAATTATAGAGCAGGGCCTATGTGTTATGTACCTCCATGAGTGTGAACTAGTATGAGTTGCAATGAGCCAGGCTGGGGGTGGGAGAACGGCATCTGACCCTGGCTCTGCCCTCACTGTCAGAGGAGGGAGTCGGCTGGGTGGTTGCCAAGGTCAGTGGTGTTGAAGGGGCCCCAGTGTCAACCCCCTAGATGGTTGGTATTGCTGGCTGGGCCAGAGCTCAATCATGTCACTTCTCTCCTGTTAGCTTTCCTAACGCTGCATTCCTACAGCATGAACACTGACAGGGGACTTGCAAAGCTGTCCACACCCACAGTTTGTGGTTGAGGAGGAATATTTGGAGTAGTTAAATATCTGTCCAAAGTCGAAGAGCAGTTTAGTAATAGTGCCAGGATTTGATGTGGGATTATACATTTCTATCAAAGTCTCCTTAAATTTTTCCCTCTTGAGACACACATATTCAGAGTAAGTTTTATGAATATTTTAATATTTCTTCATTCGTATTCCTTTCAAGATCCTAAAACCTATCCTAAATTAATTTAATGCTTAATAAGTTCTCAGCCATTTCTCCTAATTTTTCCTTGAGTAATTGGCTTGACAATATTGATCAAAATCATTTAAAAATGCTTTAAATATTAGCCAAATCATTTTAAAATATAATTGCTTCTAGTCAAAAGTCAACACCTACATTGTAGTTCAGCGCTTAATGTTTTTCTAGATCCAGAAACATAAAACAAAATAAATCAGCAGCCATTAGTCAAAACATCTCACTTTTTAAGTTAGGCATATTTTATAGGGGTGGTGCCAGTTACATCATGTATAGAGTTGTCTTTATTACTTAATACCAAGCACTTTTTATAAGTAAAGATTCATTCCTGGTCCTTGATTTCTGTACATCAGACTCACCCCTCAGCTGAAAGCATCGGTGTTATTTAGGAAAACATTTTTAACAGTACTTGCCTTACATAGGTCACAATTTGTGACATCTCACTTTTCCTGTGACAAAAGCGTAAATGCCCTCAGCTCGCAGCTCGCGTCTATATCTGACTCAGGTGCAAGAGGGCAAAGCAACAGCAGCTGTGCGGAGCAGGGAGAAAGGCGCTGCTATATTTAATGTGAGATGTGGAAGTTCTTCCTCCAATTAACAAATAATGCTCCTTGCTCCAGGCAGAGCCTTATCAGCCACTAAGGACTTTGAACTGAGTGAAGGAGTAAACAGCATTCCGGGCCACAAGGTGCCCATACTCCCCGAACCAGTAGAACCAGTTGGCATCACCTCACACTGTACTCAGGAAGGGATAAGGGAACATTGAAAAGCAGCAGGCGGGGCTCCTGGGCCCGCAGCCCCTTACTGATGGCTCTCCAGATCAGGCAGAAGGCCAGCGTGAAGCCCACGAAGGCCCAGTTCCACTCGTGGTTCTTCCCCACGGTGGACACGCCCATGAAGATGAAGATCAGGGTCTCGCTGACACTGCTCAGCATCTTCATGAAGTACTTGATGGTCGTGTAGGACGTCTGGGACACGTTTTCTTCCACGTACTTTTTCATTGTCACCGCACAGGCCGTGATGCTGCAGGAGGAGCCGAGTCTCAGCGAGAAGCAGAGGGCTTGCCCCTCCCCACAAACCCACCTTCACCTTATTGCTGATGCCACAGACACACAACCCCTGTATTTATCCCGAGAAAACATCTCCATCCTCTCTCTGGCTGCAGCCTTTCCACAGATTCTCTTTCTGCCTCTTCGTCTTCCCTAGGGGTTTGCGGGACTTGAATGTGGTAGGAGGAGGGCGCCGTGGCCTTCCCACAGCACAATAGCAGGCAGTTCATGCCACACTGGAAGCCCAGCTCTTTCTATCTTGCCCTCCCTTCCTAGAGCTCTGCCGATCCCCTCACTCTCTACCTCACTCTGCCTTTTTAACCCAAATAAATCCATGGCGGTTCCCTAGGAAGAGTCATTCAACATGGTCCTCCAGTGTCTCCCCCTGAGCAGCATTTCTTCCAATAATTTAATGAGAAAGTTTTCATTTAAAATATTTCTGGTCTAGATCCACTTAGGAAGGGTGTGGGTAAAGAGAACTTTGCCTTGTCTTAGTAGTTCTGATAGTTTTTAAGGTGGGAAATAGGAGTTCCTAGCTTTTACACTGTTATATTTAATTAAAGTAGTTATCTCTGTATAATAAAATTAACTATTGCTGCCCAAGTAGCTTCATCTATACTAATAAAAGGGTAATATGCTAATTGGACCGGTCAACCGGCCATCTTCCGGATGTCCGACTTCCTTTCAGACAAAGCCATGGTGGTGGGGGCCAAGGCAGAGGCTGGTAGGGGTGATCAGGTCTCCAGGGGAGGGCAGTTGGGGGCGAGATCAGGCCGGCAAGGGAGAGAAGTTAGGGGTGATCAGGCAGGCAGAGGCAGTTGGGGGTGAGATCAGGCCAGCAGGAGATGGCAGTTAGGGGTGGTCAGGCAGGCAGGCAGGTGAGTGGTTAGGAGCCAGCGGTCCCAGATTGCGGTCGGACATCCCCCAAGGGGTTCCCAATTGGAGAGGTTGCAGGCTGGGCGGAGGGAACCCCTCCCCTCCCCCCATGCACAAATTTCGTGCACTGGGCCACTAGTATGAGAATAATGTCAGAGAGAAAACAACATGACCAGGTGTAAGGGCCACATTGAGAAGCCTCATTCCAAGACCGACACAAGAATAAATGTTTACACGATGTTTTTCATTAAGAAAAAAGAGACCTGGATTTCCAGTATTATCCCATCAGCCTGGTTTCACTCTGTCCTGAAGGTCCTGGAGCTGCGATTCGGTTTGAAGGAAATGCAGAAGGCAGAGCCCGATAGCAGAAGACAGTCCCACATGGCATTCTTCCCCTTAACTCAAAGAGTGAATTTTTCAAAGAAAAAAAATGTACTGTCTCCCAGATTTTGTCAGCAGCAGCTTTTCTGCTTATTTTTAAGTGACCTTGTACTTGCTGTGCTCTCCTCAGGCGATCACGAGAAGAGAGCACACACAAATGCTGGAAAGAGTGTTTGGCAAAGGACCTGCATCAGATTTCACGTGTGCCTGATAAACCCGAATCCTGCCACACCTCTGAGAATTAGCATCATCCGCCCAGCTTCACCAGAGGCTGGTCCACAGGACGTGGGCCTAAATGCTCTTTTATTGCTACGAGAGTTGGTCCTTAGTTATACTCACGCCAGGATGCCAGAGAGATAGAGGGTCTCAGCAGATAAGTAAGACAAATAGCTGAACATGAAGACGATGAGCGGTTCAATTGCAGAGATATTCTGAGTGAAACGTGTGATAAACGCAGAAACAAATCCAAAAATAATGCCGAAAAAGACTCCCCCAACCCCCACAATAATGAATCGGGCACATCCAGCCAAAATGTCGACAGGCTCTATGCTTTCGAACTTGTGCATCTTTGTGAAGGCGATTAGTATATTGTATAAGACCTGGGCAAACAGAAAATCAAGAGAAGAAAAGAAACATGAATTAGAGTTGAGCACTATTTCACACACAGATTCTTAACTTTGTGTCAGTTAAATAATTCACAACAACAAATGACATGACAATTTTAAATGTATTCCAACTAATTTAAATGCATCCAGTTTTTCTGAATAACTATCATATTCACAGCTTTCAATCACTGAGCACCTACTATGTGCCAGTTTCTTGCTCAGTTCCCTGTCATGACCAGTTTATCTCCTCTCAGCTCCAAATGCACCCTTCAATACGGGCTCTACAGCCAACAATGAAACTCCTATAAGCGTTTCTTCTTTAACGTGAGCACCATGTGGAGCTCTCTCAGCAGAGGGACATGGAGGAGGAAGGGGCTTCCCGCAACTTCGTCACAGCCTGGGAGGGTCAGCGTGCGGGAAGGAGGACTTCGTGTGGATCCTGCCAGAGCCACGGGCCCTGAAAGTGGTAGTTTGCCTGGTGATCGCTGGGGTAAGCCCAGCAGGCCTGTGCAGCGGGCGGTGGCCAGGGGTGCCCTCGAGCAGCCCTTCTCTGTCTGCCTGCCTTCCCCTCCCGAGAGCAGGATCCCCTGCAGGTAGGTGCTCCGCTGACTGCTCCTGTCCGCCCCCGGGAGGGTGGTCTATCGTCTGTCTGCCCAGCAGCTCCGCACCAGCTCCAGGCCGGCTAACCCGCAGCTTCTCCGGGCCCAGTGCCCCATCCACGCCTTGTCCAGCGAGACTGAAACCCCTTCTAACTCTGTCCTTCTTTGCAGGCCATCTCTCAGCCTGAGGCTACCACAGGGAGTCCCTTATATCTTATAGGCTTTCCTTTAATGCAGTTTTTAAAATTTTCATTGAATTTATTAGGGTCATATCTATATCATCTATCTATCTCTATCTATCTATCTATCTATCTATCGAGAGAGGTAATATGCAAATTAGGCCTGGACACCGTAATGGGTCACAATCGGACAGGAGGAGGTTGTGCGTGCAGGAGAGGCCCTGAGCGGACTCAGACAGGGACGGGGGCTGGCCCACAGCCTCCGCGGCCAATAACAGTCCCTGAGAGGCAAGGGCTGGCCGATTGCAGGCCCGGAGTAAAACACTGTCAGCAAGTCCTCTCAGTGTAATTGGGGCATTCGAGGTCCACAGAATGATCATTTCCTTTCCTATGAAACACATAACTCTGACACACTATTTACATTAAATAAGTTCCATATATTTTGACATTTTACAGCCCTGGGAAGTTACATATAATGATCAGCAAAGTGAGAAGATGAAAAGAATTTTTAGGCTTTTAAAGATGCAACTAATTTCTGTCTAGAAGACAAACCAATTCAAAAAGTGATGGTTTTATTGTCCTATAGGACATTAGCCAGATTGTATCTAATTTAGCAGTTTTACTTCAGGCTTTCATCTTTGGCAATCTCCTTTGAACAGCATTATCATCCTGCCAGTCCCTTCACTGAGTTAAATAGAACTTTTGCATCTGCTATTATGTATTTGAATAAGAATTATGTATTTAACACATGCAAAATTTTGTTTTGACACAATAAAACAAAAGATCATTTGATTCTTCCCTGGAACACAGAAAAGCACAAACTTGAATCATTGGTGTGGCTTAGGCTAATTTTCCAAATATTGTTAATAAAATTCATGTAAGGATCATCACAGAGCCAAGAATTCTTTTTCAGGCCTACATATTCAGCATCTCCAAGGAGGAGGCCTGTTATTCTGTGTTTTGTTTTTTAATACTCACCAGAGGATATTTTTTCACTGCTTTTTAGAGAGAGTGGACCAGAGGGAGAAAGAGAGGGAGAGAGAGAGGGAGAGGGAGAGAGCCCGTTCACAGCCAAGGGCAGGCCCTTGCCAGCAGTTCCGCCTCTGCATGTGAGCTGCAGAGGGAACACCTTTTATGACCACTCATTGGCTAAGCTCCCTGTATGCTACTCACAGTGTTCTTGGTAACTTGCCTAATAAGAATCCAAGAAGGTGATCTAGGGCTTTTCCACCTCACTCCTGGAGGAATAAACGAAGGTCCACTGCTGGAGGGCTAAGAAATATCATATCCTGCCCTAGCAGGTTTGGCTCAGTGGATAGAGCCTCAGCCTGCTGACTGTAGGGTCCGGGTTCGATTCTGATCAAGGGCATGGACCTAGGTTGCAGGCTCCTCCCTGGCCGGGGCCCAGGTCAGGGCTCATGCAGGAGGCAACCAATCAAAGTGTCCCTCTCACATTGATGTTTCTCTCTGTCTTTCCCTCTCTCTTCTCCGCTCTCTAAAAATCAATGGAAACATATCCTCAGGTGAGGATAAAAAAAAAAAAAAGAAAGAACAAAATGTCATATCCTATGAAAGAGACATCTTAAAAATGCCTAAAGAAAGTTGTCATTTTTTCATGGTGAAGGGACTGGAGTCTGTGTTTATGAAAACACCTTGGCAGCTGCAACGGCCAGCAGTAGCAGCAGCAGTGGGGTGATGGGGGCGGCGCCTTCCCCTGATCAGCCAGATTGCCTCCTGCAGAGGGAGGCCTACTGACGGCTTAGGCCTGAAGGCAGCGGGCCTAAGCCATCAGTAGGACATCCGCTGAGGGCTCCTGGACTGTGAGAGGGGCCAGGGTGGGCTGAGGCACCTCCCCTCAGTGCACAAATTTTGTGCACCGGCCTCTAGTTTGTTAATAAAATTATATAGATTTCAGGTGTACAGTTCTACAATATGTTGTATATTGTGTTGTGTGTTCACCATCCAAAGTCAAGTCTCCTTCCATCACCATTTATCCCCCTTTACCCTCTCCTAACTCCCCTCACCTCTCCCTCTAGTAACCACAATACTGTTGTCTGTGTCTCTGAGATGTTTTTTTTTTTTTTTTTTGCTTAATCCCTTCACCTTTCTCACCAGCTCCCCACCCCTCCCTTCTAGCAGGTGTCAGCTGCTGCCTGTCTATATGAGTCTGTTTCTAAGTTTGTTTTGTTCATTAGTGTTCACATATGCTGTTTAGCCTACTTGTGGTTTCTCTTCCCTGATTGGACCCCACTGGCTACACTTTCTCACTGACCTTACTCCCCAGAAAATCCCTAGCCCATGTGATGCCTACTCCCAATGCTTCTCCATTTCTCTACTTAGTTCACATTTCTGTGAAGTTGTGGTGATCTGCTGGTTGCGGTCATGCCACTGGTGAGTCCAGAACTGGCACCGAACCTCTGCAGAGAGGCCGCTCTGAGGCAGGGAGAAGTGAAGCAGGAGCTCTGAGAGGGAAGGCCAGGCCCAGAGCCTGGGCTCACAGTTCACCCTGTAGCCTTTGCTTCTTATTCCACAGCAAAGACAACAATCAGATGGGGCAGAGGCTAAACCTCAAGGAAATGGGGTCAACAATCTGTTTACGTATCAACCATGTTTTGCAAACTGGTATAATACTGGTCTACTTTATTTAAGCAAAATGAAGCCCCGTTTTAAGAAAAAGAAATTGGGACAAAGCCAAACGACACTTAGTGGTTGTATCCCAACTCTCTGAGTTTGTTTAGTCCAATTCCACTTTTTGCCTGACCTCAGAGCAACCCACACCCGGGTCTGGAAGCCCTGGGTGCTGTGCTCATATTCCAACGAGCTAAGCCAAGTGGAGGCGCCAGACGCTTCCACTGACCTGACAAGGTGGGACTGGACGCACCCAGGTGGGGCCTGAGAATTTATTTGACTCTCAAACTCAGAGAAAACGCAGGGAATTCAACTGAGACTCAAAGATTTGCATGCTGTTGCCACACAAAAACTCCTTTGCATAGCTCTCCAGGTTAGAAGTAGCGACCCAGTCTGTTCCAGAGCCTGGGAAAGCCATTCAGGTCAGCCCTGTCCCTGGATGCCACGGTGCCTGCCCGGAAGATGCCACAGCAGTTTCAGAAGTTAAAGCGGTGCATCTAACGCACAAGACCACATTTACAGACACAATGCGTATTGACAGCATACAAACCAATTCTTATCTTTCAGATTACCAGGCTCTGGCTGTCATCGTTGTGAAGATTTTCTTTGGACTCATTTTGACGTACAGTGATGTGCATGTATTTTCACACAGTGGAGAGCAAAGTAGCCAAGGCTAAATCTCAAACCAGTCCACAGCACGAATGGGACCCAGATTACTGGCCCTCTTTACTCGGTGTGGGGTGTGATATGGTGATGTAATAAGATATATACACTGAGTGGCCAGGTTATTATGATCTCTGAACGCATAATAATCTGGCCACTCAGTGTATATCCTATATAATAAAAGGCTAATATGCAAATTGTCCCCTCGACCAGGATTTCGACCAGCAGGCAGGCCGGCAAACCACCCATGTCCCCTCCCCCTGGCCAGTCTGACCTGACCCACCCATGCATGAATTCATGCACTGGGCCTCTAATCCTCTAATATGTATACACACACACACACACACACACACACACACACACACACTGAGTGGCCAGATTATTATGCGTTCAGAGATCATAATAATCTGGCCACTCAGTGTATGTGTGTGTGTGTGTGATATATATGTTTTGTCTTTGTCTCCTGACACAGACACAAACACGGTTGAAGTTTACTTCTTATTACTGGTTTGTTTTCATATAAAGGATTCAACTCAGAAACAGCCTGAGGTATCAGGCAAAGGGTGGGGGAGGGCGCAGACCTTCCTTCCCACCCCTGCCACACTGCCCCTCCCCCCACGCTCCACCCCTAAAAGCCATTTAAAAAAAAATCCCCATCTAATGATATGTTTTCCATTGATTTTAGAGAGTGGAAGAGAGAGAGAAAAAAACATTGATTAGTTGCCTCCATATGCATCTCAACCAGGGATCCACCCCGAAACCTGGGTATGTGCCCCACCTGGGAATGGAATCCCCCACCCTTCAGTGTACTGACAACACTCCGACCAAGGAGCTACCGGCCAGGCCGAGCTGGTGACTTCCTGAGTGACAGGTGAGAGGACCTGTTGCTATCCATATGAGGGCAACCTTACCTAAGCTTATGCTAATGAGGTGATAGCTTCAGGATGGGGGCTGGTTGCCAGAGTACCCAGTTATGGGATTTAGAAGGATGTGAATTTTGATCCCGCCCCGCCCCCTACCCCTGACCTCCAGGGAGGAGTTGAGCTGAAGATTATGAAAGGCTAATATGCAAATTGTCCCCTCGGGAATTCGACTGCTCACTATGACGTGCGCTGACCACCAGGGGGCTGTGAGGAACTAAGGGAGGCCCCTGCTGGCTGGCAGCCAGAAGGCCCCGATCGGCCCTGATTGCTGGCCAGGCCTAGGGACCCTGCCTGTGCTTGAATTTCATGCACCGGGCCTCAAATAAACACTTTGAGCTCAGGCTCAATCAAACTGGACTGAACTTTATCTCCAATCTGAAGGAGTTGGACTTCATGACCATGGTTTCCTCCCATGCTGTGAGTTTAAAACTCACTGATGACCCATTGCTGGTCCTGGTTGGTCAGGAGTGACACAGACAACCGCAGCCGGGGCCAGAACAGTGGCTCTGCCTCTGACCCATAACCTGGCCCTGATGGTACAGAGCGGGCGGGGTAGCAGGTTCTGCTGGGTACTGTTCATTACGTCCTCACAGGAAGCTGTAGAAAAGTTATCTGTCAAGTAGCTCTCCCCAAACAGCCAGATTATGGGGCTTTTCACATAATTCGGAGCGTATTTTTTCCATAGCAGGGCCCACCACGCCCTGAGAAGGTGTGTACATGTGCTGTGGGGAGGGCAGGCTGCTGACAGCCCCTGACTGCGGAAGCCTTGCCTGAGGCTGTGGGCTTTCCTGCACGGCCATAGTTTCCATCAGTGGGTTACGTGCCCTCCCAGGAGAGTTCTGTGGGTTATGTGCCCTCCCAGGAAAGCTCTGTGGGTTACGTGCCCTCCCAGGAGAGCTCTGTGGGTTACATGCCCTCCCAGGAGAGCTCTGTGGCTTGAAAGGACCATAAGAAGATCCAGAAGAGTAGGTCCTGGGTGACTGTAAGGGAGGAAGAACTTACAGAGAAAAGAGAAAAGTGAGACGTTCGGAGGTGTGGCTCCGCCAAGGCAGGGCGTGCCCGGGGCCCGGCGCTGCGCTCGGCTGGGGCAGCGCAGGCGGCCCGCGCCCACAGAGCAGCTTCCACATGCTTTGTTCTCCTGTTGACGATTCCCTAAAGCTTGAAGAGAGTTGGCTTTTCTCCGTAAGTGTGTTTTTTCAAATACACCTCCGGGGCTGCGCCTGGCTTCCTGAAGAGGGCCTCCAAACCCGCAGGCTACACGTGCGACTAGGTGAGCTCTCAGCGCCCCGGGAGCCACAGCGGCTGGGAAAGCTGGTTTATGTCATTCCCATCTCAGTCGTCTGTTTCTTCCGCCGGAAGAACATGGCCCACACACGTGCCTGCGAACCCACTGTGAGGGTTCTAGTGCCGCGGTGGCTGGCCGGTGGCCTCCGCAGGCCTCTGGGGGTGCATGGCGTGGAGCCGTGTGCAGGCTGCTGGGGAGGGGGTCTGCAGCGGACACCCAGGCGTGTGGGGACGGGGTCACCACCTTCCCAGCTGGGCAGGCTGGCAGTCAGGTCTGCCCCTCCGGGCAGGTGGGGCTCATTGCCGCCAACTCCCTTGTTCGTGGGACCTGCCAACACTGGCTGCCCTCTGCCCACGCTCCTCCCAGCTCCTCCCACCGCCTGCCTGACCCACAGCATCCCAAGCTATTCGTGTGTGTGTATCAGGCGTACACACATACACACACTCACACACTCACATGCACACAGACTTAGACCCACAAACTCATAACACGGCCCCTCCCCACCACGGACCCGAACAGCCAGCACCATAGCTCACTGCCAATGGCAGGTGTGGCGGGGGGGGGGGGGGGCGGCACACCGGCAAAGCCCGGGAAGCTGTGGCTGCTGCAGGTGCGCAGGAAAAGGTCTGGGTGCTGGGCTGGGTGGGCAGACACCTGCCGGCCCCCCCGTGGATCAGAAGCGGCCGGTGGGCCCTCCCGGCACAGGGCGAAGCTGGGGAGGCTGCGCAGCCCTGGCCTGGGTTTCGGGCTCGGTCCCACTTTGCAGCAGACGCCAGCGGATTGCCTGGTTCTGGGTCTGCCTCTCCCGGCGGGAGGCCGCCAGGCGCCTGAGTCTTAGTGCACACCTCCTCCGAATGACCCTCCGAGGTTAGAGAAACTGAGGCACAAAAGGGTGGAGCGCTTGCTCCAGGTCACACAGTTGGGGGTTCAAGCCCCCCTAGACACCGAGCTCTCACCGTCCTGGCTGGAGGAATGTGCCATCACAGAGGTGCCGGAGCATCTCACCTCCGACCCCGAGCCTGAGTAAGACGAGAGGCCACGAGAGGAAAGGAGACGCTGCCTGCGCCCCCTCACACGTGGCCAGGTGCGTGCATGGCGCTGCCCACGGGAAGGCCGAGCCGGAGCCGGCTGCTGGGCGAACGGGAGGGGGGCTGCAGTGGCTGGAGGGAGGCGGAGCCCCCAGGCCGGGCGGCAGCCCAGCCACCACATGCTCACGCTCCAGGTGCTGTTTAAGCGCCTCAGGGTAAAGACGTACATCGTACGTCCACCCTCACACAGCTACGTCCCCCCAGAACGGGACCGAGACCCAGACGGGGGGGGGGGGGGGCGGTGACCTGAAAGCCACAGCTGCAGGTCGCAGCCGGGAGGCACTGAGGCTGAGCCTCGCCGGCTCTGGGCCCCTCACTGTGCTGGGGGCGCCACTGCCGCCAGGACCCCGCGGAGGAGGGACAGGCGAGCCGCAGAGGGTTCTGAAGGAGGCTCACCCCGAGTGGCCTTCCATGCTCCTCGGGTCGCAGGCAGCTTCCCTGGCGAGCTGTGCCCAACGCCCCCTGGGCGGCACCGTCACCTGTCCTCACCGCTCCCAGGGCCCAGGCCTGGCCCTCGTCACAGCCATTGCCTGCGGCTGACCAGCGCATTCGCCTTTACATGCCCAGTGCCCAGCGCAGTGCCAGGGCAGACGGCGCCCCGCCGGGTGGGAAGGGAGGACGCTTCGCTCTCTGTACCCCCACACCCACCCCACCGCCACCCCCACCCCACCCGCCCACTGCCACCCACCCCAGCATGTAGGCTTGGGCAATTTGAAGTTCAGGGGAGGCACTTAACTCTCAGGAGGAAACAGCCCAGCTCACGGCTGCTCTGGCAAATCCACTCTCAAGCGGAGTGTCACTCTCGAGGCCAGCAGCCTCTGGGGCCTCTGCTGTTTGCGGCTCTGTCTCCTCACAGGGTCCCTGCCACCGGGACTCCTCAGCAGCGCGCAGTGCTACACGCGGCCCGTGGCGATGGGGAGCTGCTGGAGAGGAAGCCCAGGCTCCACTGGCAGCCAGGCGGCCAGAGGCTGCTGAAGGGGTGGGGAGGGCAGAGGAGAGGAGAGTGAAGACACTCCAGCATCAGGGGCTGGGACTTGGGATCCAGCGCAGCAATAAGCATGCATCTTGGAGGGCAAGTCGGACAGAGGGTAAGGCTCACGCTGGCTGGTGTGGCTCAGCGGATAGAGTGTCAGCCTGCGGACTGAAGGGTCCCGGGTTCGATTCCGGTCAAGGGAATGTACCGGTTGTGGCTTGAACTCCGGCCCTGGTCATGGCACATGTGGAGGCAACCAATCCATTTGTCTCTCTACATCAATGTTTCTCGCTGTCTCTCCCCCTCCTTTCCGCACTCTCTAAGAATCAATGGAAAAGTGTCCTGGGGTGAGGATTAACAAAACACAAAAACAAAGAAAGAAAGAAAGAAAGAAAGAAAGAAAGAAAGAAGGAAGGAAGGAAGGAAGGAAGGAAGGAAGGAAGGAAGGAAGGAAGGAAGAAAGAAAGAAAGAAAGAAAGAAAGAAAGAAAGAAAGAAAGAAAGAAGAAAGAAAGAAAGAAAGAAAGAAAGAAGAAAAGAAAGAAAGAAAGAAAGAAAGAAAGAAGAAAGAAAGAAAGAAAGAAGGAAAGAAAGAAGAAAGAAAGAAAGAAAGAAAGAAAGAAAGAAAGAAAGAAAGAAAGAAGGAAAGAAAGAAAGAAAGAAAGAAGGTAAGAGAAAGAAAGAAAGAAAGAAAGAAAGAAAGAAAGAAAGAAAGAAAGAAAGAAAGAAGGAAAGAAAGAAAGAAAGAAAGAAGGAAAGAAACAAAACCAAAGGTTACACTGTCTCTGCTCGGAGCCGCCCTCTCACTGCTGGCGGGGAAGAGCGAGGGCAGCTCTTCAGTGTGTGTTGGACACAGAGCCACACGGAAGTCACATGCGATACATTAAGTGACTTCTCTGCCCGAGGCCTGGCAGTTCGTGCCCCTCCAGACTCTCTCTCACCCCCTTCCTAGAGGATGGACTGCAGGCGGGAGGGAGAGGGCGTGGGGCAGCAGTTGGGGCAGAGTCTCTGCAGCCCGGGTGCCGCGCCAGATCTCAGCCGGCCCACTGGGCCCTTTGGACTGTCAGAGAGTGAGCGAGGGGAGAGGGAGGGGCTTTACAGAAACTCTGGCTTATTCAGCAGCCGGATCCAGGGAAACCAAGAAGGAGCGTGAGGACAGTCTGCCCCATGAACGATGTGGCTCCACAGTGAACAGCAGGTGCTGTGAAGAGAACACGGCCACCATGCCAGTCCGCGAGCTGGCCCGGAGCAGTCACGCTGCTGGCCTGGCCTCTCCCTGGCGGAGAGCTCAGTGTGGGCTCCAGGGGCTCTGTGAGCTAGCTTATATCAGCATGTCGCTTTCACAGAAAGGCAGAGACTCAGCGTCTTTCCAGGGCCGACACACTGGATGTGGCCAAGCCAGGCAGTTCTGCCGTGGACAGAGCGCTGCTGCACCAAGTGGATGTGAGCCCCGCCTCCCTGTCAGCACCACTGGCTGTTCCCCCCCCCCCCCGCCCCCCGCCAGGGCCCTGAGTGGAAAGTCAAAAGGCAGGGAGGGTCTCCAGTGGGTAACCGCTGAGGTCCCCCAGCAATAACCAAAGGAAGAGATTGGGACCAGGCGGCCCAGAGCACTGTGCTGTCTGTCACTGGCTGGAACTTTGTCCTCATTCAGTTTATTTTAACTTACTTTGCTTTCTCCATCTGTGAAATGCGGGTATGATTCATCCTCAGAGTAACATGTGAAGATTCAATATAATAACCGGTGTGAAGGTGACGCGACAGGCCAGGAGCTAATGCTCCTTCCTTCCCGCTGTGCTGGTGCCGTGCGATCAGCTGGAGACACTAGCTATTTGTAAGCAATGGGTTCGTCTCTGCTCCCTTCGCCCACAATTAAGAGTAAGTTCTGGTGATAAGAGTCAAACAAAACACTGAGCAGGAGGGAGAAGCCAGCGGGAGGAGAGGCCGGAGGGTCCGTTTGGTAAGATGATGGCAGTTCTGCAGGAGCCCCTTCTCCCGGTGAGAAGGCCGCTCTTGGTGCACACACATCTGAGCGCTGTCGCATGGAACCACAATCACAGGCCGCCCGGGTGACTCAGACTGCGGAAGGGCCTGCTGTGACCGCGGCCTGGGAAGGCTCCCTCCCCGTGGAAGGGCGAGGCCAGCTTCGCTCACCAGGCAGCTGGGCCGCATTACTACCGGCTGCGCCCACATTAGCTGCTTTCTAATCTGCCCTGGCTGCTCGACCCGCAGGAACGCCGGCCGGCGCACGCTGCACATCCCTGTGCTGTGGGCGACCGAGGGCACCCCAGTGGTGCGTGGGCAATCTCTGAGCCAGGACGTTGGCCCCGGAGGTCAGGGCAGTGCCCTGGGCACTTTGCTAGTAAATTGTCATTTAAAGATTGTCCAAGTGGAAGCAATTAAACTTTGGAAAGTCAAACAGATGTTGCTAGAAAAACAAAGCAAGGGAAGCCCAGCTGCGACTGGTTGTCCGTGTTGATCCCAAGGGAGGCTGGCCCAGGGCGGCACCGGCCACGGAGGCAAAGGCTCCCCTGCGGTGACGGGGCTCCTTCTCAGCACCAGCGTGCAGGCCCGTCCACTGGGGCGCAGGGAGCCCCCCTTATGAGGGAAGGCTGAGATGAGAAGTTACTCGACGGCAGCCCAGCGCGGCCTGAGGCTGTCACTCGGGGGGTTGCCCGTGGAGGGGGTTCCAGCGAACTAGGCGCCCGAAGAGCTTAGACGTCAGTGACAGACGAGGACATCTGGGAGAATCACTATGAAATGAACACACCAGGCCTCGCAGCAAAGTCCCAGCGGAGGACACTCACTCCACGGTAACAAGACGGAAATGTGAAAGTAGCCGAGGGAGAAGGTGCGGAGCGGCTCAGAGACTCAGCGCCCCTCCAAGGAGGTCCTCCTTCCACACAGACCTCACTCAGCCAGAGCAGCGGCTCTCCAGGCGAGCTGCACACACAGACCCCAAGTTCCCTCCCTGAGAGCCTGGGCCACAGGTCCGGGTGGGCGGGCCCTCCGAGGAGTCATGCTGAGGGCCCAGGGCCGCACTGGGCAAAGGGCACATCTGTGGGCGCCTGGAGCCCCGGCTCCCTAGCAACTTCCCGACACCTGGGCTCTCAGGGACCTTGTCCAGCGGGAAAGTGGGCGCAGGCTGGCGACTCTGGTACTCTGTTCATCGGCTAAAGATCGTGCTTATGAATAAATAAATTCCCTTCCCACCTCACGGCGCTACCTGCGGAATCCACCCGCAAAGCTCGGGCTACTTCTCAAGAGCTTCTGTTCCCCCACACTTTCTAGTTTTGGGAAGTAAGTCCTCAGGATAAAATGCTATGTGACGGGTGACTGAATAAGGAATTGTAAAGGGGAAATAGAAAACAGTATGGCTGCCTGTCTTTTGGCTAGGCACAATCCTAAGCAAGGTAAGAACCCCAAGGCAATGAAGGAATGCTTCAGTTAGATTTGACCTTATAAAAATTTAAACCTTGTATAGAATAATGGATACCATAATTTTAAAAAATAACAGAATGGGAGGAAATGCTTGATTTTTATGCAATATTGAGGAGTTTAAAATGCAAATAATTTAATGAGTTCTTACAAATCAATCCTATCTAATAAAGAAGGAATATGCTAATTGACCACACCCTCACAAAGATGGTGGCACCCACAGCCAATAAGGAGAGGATATGCTAATTAACTGCCACGCCCTCAAAGATGGTGGCACCCACAGCCAATAAAGAGGGGATATGCTAATTAACTGCCACGCCTTCAAAGATGGCAGCGCCCACAGCCACAAGATGGCGGTGTCCAGTCCCCTCAGCCCCGCCAGGGTGGCAGGTGGTGCGGTATGGCTGGGCCCACCACCAGGGGTGTCTGGTCACTCTGTGTGCCTGCCTTCAGAGTCCCCCAGTCCCCTTAGCCCCTCAGCTGCCCAGGGCTGGCCTGAGGCACAGGCAAGCCTCAGATGGTGGCTTCCCAGTCACCCAAGGCTGCCCGAGGCTCAGGTAACCAGGGCCAGTTGAGGCTTGCGCTGCTGGCAGTGGCAGCAGCAGAGGGGTGATAGGAGTGTTACCTTCCCCTGATTGCCGGGTTGACTCCCGCCCCTGAGGGCTCCTAGACTGTGAGAGGGGGCAGGCTTGGCTGAGGGACGCCCCCTCCAGTGCATGAATTTTTATACAACGGGCCTCTAGTTAAATATAAAAACAATAAACAGTCCCCAAGAAAAATCGACAACACTCAATATTTGCGATATACTTATAAAAATTACCTGTAGTTTCTATGAAATTCAAATTTAATTGGGTGTCCTGTATTGTTTTAAATATGGCAACCCCCAAAGAGTAAAGCTTCCAATTTTCAGCATGAGAAACAATCACCCACAACCACTGGAAAGATGCTGCCACGCGCCACAGGCGAACGCCGGCAGGAGCTCCCTCTGCTCGTCAGGCTGGGAAACATGAAGAAAACATGCCCCTTGTTGATGCGACGCCAGGAAACATGCTCAGTGCACTGTCTGCAGAAATGTAAGGTCTCTACCTTCCGAAAAACATTTGCAGCCGTGGTGTAAGAGCTAATATTGCATTCTACCTTGACACGTGCTAAAACATGGAGGGTCTCCAGTGGGTAACCGCAAGGCCCTCCCCGCTCTGACCCTGTGGATGAGGTCCCCCAGCAATAACCTTCCTATAGAGGGGACCAGGCACAGCTCCTGCGTCTCCCTGAGTGGTGGGTTCCAGCCCCCGTTAGCCGGTGGACTTCTTCAAACAACAAACCTCATCGTCCATGGGAGCCAGGAGGCAGCCTCCTCTCAGCACTACTCAGCCTGCCTCTCACACCCCACTGTGGCCCTGCGTGTGTGCCCGTGGCCCTGCGTGTGTGCCCGTGGCTCTGCATGTGTGCTCGTGGCCCTGTGTGTGTGCTCGTGGCCCTGTGTGTGTGCCCGTGGCCCTGCGTGTGTGCTCGTGGCCCTGTGTGTGTGCTCGTGGCCCTGTGTGTGTGCCCGTGGCCCTGCGTGTGTGCCCGTGGCCTTGTGTGTGTGTGCCCGTGGCTCTGTGTGTGTGCCCGTGGCCTTGTGTGTGTGCCCGTGGCCCTGCGTGTGTGCCCGTGGCCTTGTGTGTGTGCCCGTGGCTCTGTGTGTGTGCCCGTGGCCTTGTGTGTGTGCCCGTGGCCCTGCGTGTGTGCTCGTGGCCCTGTGTGTGTGCTCGTGGCCCTGCGTGTGTGCCCGTGGCCTTGTGTGTGTGCCCGTGGCCCTGCGTGTGTGCCCGTGGCCCTGCGTGTGTGCCCGTGGCCCTGCGTGTGTGCCCGTGGCCCTGTGTGTGTGCCCGTGGCCCTGCGTGTGTGCCTGTGGCCCTGTGTGTGTGCCTGTGGCCCTGCGTGTGTGCCCGTGGCCCTGCGTGTGTGCCCGTGGCCCTGTGTGTGTGCCCGTGGCTCTGTGTGTGTGCCCGTGGCCCTGTGTGTGTGCCTGTGGCCTTGTGTGTGTGCCCGTGGCCCTGCGTGTGTGCCCGTGGCCCTGCGTGTGTGCCTGTGGCCTTGTGTGTGTGCCCGTGGCCCTGTGTGTGTGCCTGTGGCCTTGTGTGTGTGCTCGTGGCCCTGTATGTGTACCCGTGGCTCTGTGTGTGTGCTCGTGGCCCTGTGTGTGTGCCCGTGGCCCTGCGTGTGTGCCCGTGGCCCTGCGTGTGTGCCTGTGGCCCCATGTGTATGGCCCATGGCCCTGCGTGTGTGTGTACCCTCCTCCCTAGTCTTTATTGAGCTCATCTGGCCAGGATTACCTGTCATTCCCTGACAGGAGTGGGGTCCCTCCCTCATCAATCAGACAAAGAAGTGGTGATTAAAACAGCAGCATCTTAAAAATTTTTTTAATGTACCTACTTTTTACCCCAGAGATGTCACTTCCTAGAACCTGTGAAAGCAAAAATATAACGTGATCTTACCCAATGTATGTAAGATAACATATGTCTACATGTGTATTGGGTTGTTTCATCCAGGGCGAGAAGAGGGCACTGGAGGCTTGGTGCCTTTAGCTGTATAATTTGTATGGTTTGACTTTCACACTGAAAATCATTCTAGTTTTACTTATGTGATGTGCTACAAATTTCAAAATAAGAGAAGTGTATCAAAGTATACACAAAAATCTCAGACTAACAACTGGTGAAAGTTTGCAGTAACATAAGAGACTGAGCAATGGGAGGGCTAGTCCGGAACATTCTAGCACCTGCAGCCACGGGCATCTCTGGGCCTTGATGTCTGAGCTAGTCTCAGTCCTTCTGGCTCCTCTCCAAGGGCTCCTGAGCAAAACCCTGCTCTCACATTTCCCGAACGCCTGCAGTCCTCACTGTCACATAAGGGGCACGTTTCACGGCCCTCTGTCACCTCTCTCATTCACTGGCACATCGCATGCAGCATGACAAGGTACTTAGCACACAGAGCCTGCGGTGAGCCTGCAGTGAGCAATCCCGGAAAAGCCTTTAGCAAGTTTCTGTTTGCACAGTGATACACTGAGTTTAACTACAGAACGATTTGTTCTCTCTCCTTTTCCACTCTTTAAAGAAGCTAGTTGGGCCCAACCTGTATGAACCAGAAGGTCATAGTTTGATTTCTGGTCAAGGGCACATGCCTGGGCTGCAGGCTGGATCCCCAGTGGGGGGCGTGCAGGAGGCAGCCGATCAATGATTCTCTCTCATCATTGATGTTTCTATCTCTCCCTTTCCCTGCCTCTCTCAGATCAATAAAACTATATGAAAAAATGAAAAAGAAGCTAGTTGGGAATTGAATGGCAAGCAGTGTTAGTGAGCAGTCATCCTAAGGAATGTCACCTAAACTTGGGCCACCTGCACTGGCCAAAGCCAATCTCTGTCCTGCCTGGGCTCAGGCCTGCTCAGCCCTCTCCATTAGCCCTGGACTCAGTCTCCTGGCGCCTGCCCACCAGAGCCCCGCTCCCGGGGACATGCCCGGCCACCTCACCACACTGATGCCATCATTGAGAAGGGCCTCCCCGAAGATCATCATGTACAGCGGCTCGTTCACGCGCGCCTCCTCGAACACAGCCAGCACTGCCACCGGGTCCACGGCGGAGATCAGGCTGCCGAACAGCAGGTTCTGAAGCAGGTTGACGTCGCTGAGGCCAAAGGCCTTGATCTGGCAGATGAGGTAGAGGGAGAGGCCGATGCCCACGGCGTTGACCAGGGCCCCCAGGCCTGCCCACCACAGGATGGAGCCGATGTTCTCAAAGAAGGGCCGGGTGGGCATGAAGTAGCCGCCCTCCAGGACAATGGGAGGGAGGAGGTACAGGAAGTAGATGTTGGAGTCCATGACCGGAGGCGATTTGTGGTCAGTGCCAAAAATGATGGCCCCCACCAGGGCCCCCACAATGATGAGCAGGCAGCTTTCCGGCATGAGGCCTGGCAGCCTGTGGTGGAGGTGGAAGCCTGGGGAAGAGCAGAGGCCACAGTTAGCTGCTTGCTACCGAGACCCCAGGAGATGGTGCGCAAGGGCTCTACAGCCACGCATATGGCTCCGGCGCCAGCTGGCCGCGCTCTCTGTGCGGCAGGACCTGGGCGCGGTGGGGGCTTACACAGGACCACGTGCTTCACATGCCAGCCCAGCACGGGCTGTGGAATCAGTGTTCTAGGCAGCAGTCACCCCTTCGTCCTTCCTGCTCCCCCATTTGACAGGACTGAGCACTGGAGAGAAGAGGAGAGAAGCAGGTGGGCCTGTTTGTGCTCATGCAAAACCGCCTTCAAGGCTCATGCAGAGTCTTTTCTGTCGCCTGACCCTCAGCTTGTTCCAAACTGACCTCATCTCACTTCCCTCTCCTCCAAACAAAGTAACAAAAGGTAAGTCCTTTATTCCCCTTATTTAATCAAGGACATTGCCATTCACTCAGTCACTTAAGGGGAAATCAAGTCGCATTCTCATGACCCCCCATTACTTTTGCCCCTTTATTTAATCAGCTGCCTATTTCATCAGTAACGTCTCTCTTCAGCTGCCCCTGCAGTCCATCCCCTTCCCTCCAATCCCACAGCCACCACCTCTGCTCAGCACTGCCCCTTCCTTCTTCTAATTACTGCCTTATCCTCCTGACCTTCTTTCTCCCCTCAACCCCCGCTCACCCCCTCCTGCCGCCAGGGGACTTCCCTACACCACGTGTATCTGATGGCCCCATTCCCCACCTGGTATGTGAGGGTACACACACATCTCAAGGGTTTGAAACTGAGGGTTTTTGTTAAGCATCCCTGCTAACCACCCACGGGGAAGTACTGGGAGGTGCAGGACCTAACACGTTTTCTACAATTCCAACCGTTGACAACACTTTAGAAATAAGACATTAACAAATAATAAGAAAACAACAACAAAATGTGTAAGTATACAACTAAATACACATTGAGACGGGCAGCAGACAGGATGGGCAGCCAGGGCGTAGCACGTCACCCTGGGGCTCTCTCGGAATCACCGTCCCACAGGCAGCCACACACCTTTGCACCTGCGGCCCCTCGCATCTTCTCACCCTGTTGTTGCTGCCTGAATTGTCCTTTGTTAAAATTTTTTGGTCCTGCTCAATCTTTGAGGTTAAGCTTTTCCTCATCTCTTCTAAAAAGAAATAATATGTCTTCCCCTGAATTATTATAAAATTTCATACATACTGGTCTGACAACAATGATCCCTTTCCACTATTTTTGTGTGCATGCTTAACTCCCCTACTAAACTCCAAGCTTCTCAGCCTGAGGCAGAATGGCAGACATCTTTACATCTGCCAATGCGCCCCCCCCCCCCCAGGTGTCTATGGCACAGTGGCCCGCCGCCTGCTGGAAGAATCACGTGTATAAGGGAATGGGTGGGCAGGCTGCATGTTTGTGAGAAAAGTTTTTACATGGTAA
Source organism: Cnephaeus nilssonii (assembly GCF_951640355.1). Taxonomy (NCBI): domain Eukaryota; kingdom Metazoa; phylum Chordata; class Mammalia; order Chiroptera; family Vespertilionidae; genus Cnephaeus; species Cnephaeus nilssonii. The sequence continues at coordinate 69,780,074 of NC_137086.1, read as the reverse complement.
GTAGAAGTTGAACAGGCTGTTGGAGAATGCTTATGACTCACATAGACAAAATGGAAGATATTTCAGGCTGGGAGAATGCCAAGAGAAAAATAGAGAGATAGGAATGGCCCAGCCAGATATGTTTGATTCATTGAGGGCACCCACCTGGCTGGGGCAAATTTGGAATTGGGAAGAGCATAGGAAAAAGATGCTCTGATGATTTTGAGCCAAATAATGGGGGCCTTGAATTCAAGGTTAAGGAGTGTAGCTTTTCTCCCATAGACCATGGGGAGCCATTGAATGTCTCCTTAGGAATATTTTAGGGTCAGCCATCCAAGGAGCATGTGCATTTCCCTGACCATAACTTTGAACTTCTCCATTCACTATAGCAGGCTGGTTAATACAAGGGCACATTATTAGCATCAAGAGACATTATCCCAGACCACACACTTAGTCCACTGGCTTCAAAACCAGCGTAAGGTCTCCTTCTAAAATCCTGCTCTCTCTGTTTCTGAAGAGAACTTTCTCCTCCTCTTCCCTCCTCCTCCCCTTCCTCCTCTTCTTCTTGTAGTGCTTATTTCAACCACATTGAACTTTCTAAATGTGAGAGAGGTGGAAGAGTCCCTATGCAGTGTTATTAGGCCCTCTGTCTCCCCAGTTCGGCCCTGCTTTCTGCACTCCAGTGTCCTGAGATGGATGCAGCATGCCCTACCTTCAGCGCGTGCACCTGCCCCGCCCGGGGGAGGCGCCTGCACGCAGGGCCCCAGAGGCAGTGCTGCCTGTCCATCACTCCAGAGCTTTCTCCCCTTCATGACAACAATAGAGTCAGTCACTTGAGAATTTTTAGTTTTAGTGACTGAAACTTAAATAACAATGTCCTACCTACAAGCCAAAGAGAGTTCTCCATTCCATTCTGCCCAGATATTCAGGACATCCTTCTATAAACTTACAAGAAGTGGAACTGAAATAAAAGATGAACAAGTCTGAGGTGACTTTGTATTATCTTTGTTCTATAATATCATACTTTACAACGTGCATAGTTGGTGTTTTAAAAAGGATCGGGGAGTCTTGGCCAGTGTGGCCCAGTTGGTTGGGTGTTCTCTGGGGGGCACCAGGAGGTTGCCAGTTCGATTCCCTGTCAGGGCACATGCCTGGGTTGCAGTCTCCATCCCCAGGAGGGGGTATGCAGGAGGCAGCCAATCAATGTTTCTCTCTCTCATTGATATTCCTCTCTCTCCATCTCCCTTCATCTTCTCTAAAATCAGTAAAGACATGTTTAAATAAATAAATAAACACTGAAATCAGAAGGACTGGGGAGAGTCTGATGTTTCCTGGCAGAGGCCTGCCAGGCAGCGTTAGGACCCCCACCCCACCCCCGTCTTCCCCATGAAGCGCAGTCCCTGCGGCCAGGGACCATGGTCATTTCCACACATTGCACAGCGCTCAATGAGTGTGCTTGCTAGGATGATAAATGAAATAATGAATACTAATAATGATTATTAATTGTATCTTAACTAAAATTTCATAATGTGGAATCTAAAAAAGTCTGTATTGGTTTGTTTTCTTAAAGTTTTATGTCTTCCTCCACGCTCCCCCCCACCCCCCGCCCAGGTGAATGAACCACCATATATAAACCTACAAGCACAGTAATTGGCACCTAGTATGTATCCAATGAGCACAGCCCTCTTTTCATGTACAATGTAAAAATAATCTGAATTTGGAAAGACTAGCAAATATGAAATTGTACTTGAATGCGCATGATCCATCTGAAAACCTACTTAAGCTATTTTCTTTTTCTAAAGTATGTTGAATTATATCAATTTGAAAATCAAGAACATTTAAACCACTACAACACTCCAGACTTCTAGACATAGTGAGTCTGGGCACATATGCTACCTCTAAAGAGCAATCTATGTTTTATGCCAATATCAAATCAAGATAAAATACATCCTTTCTGCATTTTGATGTTTACTGACATAGAACATAAGCCTCTTTTATATTAGAAAATCCTTATTTGCACCAAAAAAGGGTTTTAAAAATAGTTTCACAGATGAACAAGCTGGTGCTTAGAAAGACACAGTTACTAGCCAGTCACAGCAGATCTAGTTCATGACCCAGAACAGCCTCAGCATTCCTGTGCCGGGGAGGGGCGGGCGGGAGCATCCCTCCCGTGTGTACAAAGGAACATTTAAAACACACTGAGACCCCCTGAATGTTTTCAGTCCATGTGGCTGCCTGAGAGGTGCTGGGCCCTCAGCTCCACGCTGAGCCTATCACCCCTTTAGAAAGCTATTCTTATGTGAGCACTTCTTAGAGATGATGTGAGACCCTTTGTATAACTTAACCATTTGACAAATCACACAAGAGTTCTTCAAGATAACAATCCATTTAATCTCCATACCTCACTAGCTCAAAATGAATGGCAGTTATGAAGGAGCACCTGACTAATACACTGCACCCCAACACCCCCGGGGGTCAGGTGAAGACAGAGCCCACAGTCCTGATGCCAAGGAATTAGCTGGCAGATCTCATGGCTCAACCCATCTTCTACCCAGCCTAGAGGTTAATGTAAATGGGCACCATAGTTTCTAACAAAGCAATTTATCTATTCAAACGACAAATTTCATAACCGTGGCAAAGGGTATGTTATACAAAGTAATTGAAATAATTGTATCAGTTTTCCACTTTCGAATAAGCTGGTTTTATTTAAAAAAAATTTTTAATCCTCACCTGAGGATTTGAGAGAGAGGAAGTAAGACAGAGAGAGGGAGAGAGAGAGAGAAAGAGAGAGAGAGAGAGAGAGAGAGAGAGAGAGATGTGAGAGAGAAACATTAATCAGTTGCCTCCCATGCTTGCCTTGATTGGAGATAGAACCTGCAGCCTAGGCGTGTGCCCTGACCAGAATTGAACCCACAACCTTTTGGTGCTGGGATAATGCTTCAACCAACGGAGCCACCTGGCCTTGGCTCTAAGGAGCTGGTTTTAAGGAGAAAGGGGGTGGCATTTGGAAATAAATGGTCACAGAGTGTAAAACATTACATTGGGTTTGGTACAAAGAACCTTGATTAGAATTTAATCCATCAACTTGAATTCACTTTATTTCACAAAGGAAAGTGTGGGTGTCCCACTGGCTTCACTTGGCTCATGTGTAAATCTACATTCTATTGACAGATAAAATCTCCGGTATCCCCATTTCCCATCACCGAGGGACCTAAGAGTTGCTCTCTGCCAATTTGCAAGGAGCACAGCCCACTTTTACAGATTTCACAGTGGGCGCCATTGATGAAGCCCCTGGCTACATGGCCAAGAATGAAGGGAGAATATTTTACAGAAGAATCTTTATGTGATTTGTGAAATTCCCATTGGCCATCGTCCTGGGACCGGTGTGCTTCACTCTCTAGTGATTTTTAAAGCACAGAACCTTGAGATTGTTGCACGCCAACTAATGCCACATGGCTGTCACACTGAAATGAGAAGAAATCAAAACAACCCAGGACCGAAGGTCCACCTTTACATTCCACCAGCGGCTGCATGGAGAGCTGGTGCCCCGGGATGAGGGCAGAGCTGACGTGACAGCAGCACAGTCAGACCCACCCGGCGCCCATCCCAGGCGCGTCCACACGCAGCATCTCATGCGGGAAACGCGCACAGCCCGGGTGTGGGGACTCACCTATTTTTGCGAGGGAAGCGAGAAGGATCCAGAGGGTGACTTCATAGGGGACTTGCACGTAGTCATAGTCCAGTGCAAAGACAGTGATCTTCTCGCCCAGCGCTGGGCCCGAAGCAGCGAACCCAGCCCCAGGCTCCTGCTGGGCCGGGGGATCGGTGGGTTTGTTCAAATCAGACGTTGCTTCCGAACCCTTGAGGGCCACTAGCAGCAGCAGCCAGTGCCAAGCACGAAGTGGCCCCGGTGCCTGGGAACCCATGCTGGGCCCCCTCCTGCCCCTCGCACTGTGGGCCCTGCCCCCAGGGTCCCAAGCACAGGGGTCCGCCGGCCAGAGGGACACGCGCACAGTCCACAGGCCCAGCAAGGGTCCGAGTGCGGCCTTGAGTCCCGAGTGCAGATGCGCTCCAGTGGCCTTGGTGAGATTCCGTTCGGGCAGCTCAGCTTCGGCCTGGCACGCAGTCACTCAGCAGCTTTGTTCCCGCTGGGAGCACCTGTGTGGCCTTTACCTGACGGTGAGAAGCGCATCTGTGAAGGGAAAATCTCTCTTTGCTCAAAGCTCTCTCACCGCACGGCACACGGGTTTGTCCTGGGAATCAAAATTGAAAAGGATGCCACGGGCTCCTTCCAGCCATCGCTGGGGTCCTTCTACCGGGGGGCCCTCCTCTCCCAGCTTCGGGCGAGGGCTGCTGCCTCGCACCTGCCCCTTCTCTCCTCCTGGCTCTCTCTGTCGCCGGTGCTGAGTGGCCAGGCTGCAGGTAGCTCTGATCGACACTAATTATTCTCCCTGATTGGACTTTCCTGAGTGCTCGCTGGGGGTTACACTGCTGACACCTAGTGGGCAGCCACCATAGGCCCCTTGGCATTTCAATGACAAACCTCTCAGGCAGCCCTGTGACCAGCATCTGAACCAGGGCCCCTCTGAGAGTAAGAAGAGCTATCCATTCATGCCAGGCCCAGTATAGACCAGGAAGGTCCTGGCACCCGGGTCAGATGGTCTCTATAATGTCCTGGCACCCGGGTCAGATGGTCTCTATAATGAGGAGGAAAAGGCGGAGGTATGACTCATTACTGGATTTGAGCAGTAATTCAAAGAAAAAAAGTTCTAGTTCTCTGTAAACTTTACATAGCACAAAAAAAAAAAAAAAAAAAAAAAGCAATAAGCTGAAGAACAAGCTCCAAACTACATGTACAAATCTAGTTTTTGAGAAACTCCCTGGCACATCTGAATGTTCAGGGTAAAGGATTTTGTTATTGTATTTGTTCAAAAACAGCACAGCAGAGTTTATGAAAGGATGCTGAGATGGATCCTGTGGGTCCACTCCTAGCTCTACATCAAGCCAGGTGACCATGCCACGGTGTCCTCATATGAGAAGGGGAGGATAATAATAGCTGCCTGATGCAGTGACTAGGAGTGTAAATGAGGTAACAAATGTACACTATCTGGCATTTAATGTTAAAATTTATTATTTTCAAGAACATTTCTTATTTTATATGAGAAATAAGAATTCTGTGGCGATGACAGAGTGCTCTGCTCAACAGCCCAGCTGGCATGGCTCAGTGGTTGAGCATCAACCCAGGAGCCAAGAGGTCCCCAATTTGAAGCCTGGGTCAGGGCACATGCCCAGGTGGCAGGCTTGATCCCCAGGAGGGGACATGCAGGAGGGAGCTGATTGATGATGCTTCTCTCTCATTGATGTTTCTATCTCTCTCTCCCTCCCCCTCTCCCTTTCTCTCTCTCTAATATCAATGAAAACATATTTAAGAAAAAGAGTGCTCAATAGAAAATGAGAATTACTATTCACTGTCACTACCTCAACACTCTTCATATCAAACTGCAGGATGGTTTATATTTCTTTTCTTAGTTTACACTAGTGAGTGCAGACAATTATCCCTCAACAAACTCAATAAAAATCATTGGAAAATTAGGCAGAAAGGGTTAAAGAGGGCTAGTATCTAGTTGCAACTTCTTGGTAAGAAAGTAGAATTAAATGCTCACAAATGGATTAGGCAAAGCCTTTCTGATAAACAACAAAACCACAATCAATAAAAGGAAAAATAGATAAATCAAAATAAAAAACTTTTGCTCTAAACTATGTTATCAAGGAAGTAAAAAACACACCCACCTAATAGGAAAAAAATAAATCATATATCTGATAAGGGATTTATATGCTGGAAGTATAAAGAACTCATGAGAGATTTGAAGATCCTTTATATAGGTAAACACTTGTACTCGGTGCCTCCCACAACCACATCAAAATTACAACTAAAATACAGAACAATCATCATCCAGAACCGCTGGAAAGCTGGCTGGCTGGAAGTCCTACAACTAGAGAAGTAAAGAAGAAAGCACATTGAGACCGGCAGGAGGTGCGGAAGTGCAGAGTTGTGTAATGGGCTGGCCCAGCACCCACGTGTGCTGCTTTTTTAATAGGGAGGGTGATCATCTCTGTGGAGGCTGCCCAGAGGAGCAGGCGGTCCCAGCTCCAAACCAGACCCCCATCCCAGGGTCCCAGAGCTGGGAAGAGAAGTCCCTATGGGCAGTAAGAACTATGGGCTGTAAAAACCAGTGCAGATTGGGGTTCAGTGACACAGAGGCTGCTGGAGACCCAGCTGCTCCTCTTAAAAGGCCGGCACCATGAACTGAACTTACAAGGTCCTGCTTCCTCTGAGCTCCAGCACCAGGGCGAGGCTCTGGGGGACCCAGATACATATGAGGAGGAACTGGATTGTCTGGCATTGGGGCAGGAACTTTGGGGGCAGCTTTCTCCCAGAGGGAAGTGCTCTTAGGGATCATTATTCCTATGCTGGGACCTCCCGGGTTGCAGGGCTGACTGGCAGCCATTTCTTTTTGCTCTGCCCTTGTGATTCCCTAAGACCCTGCCTCATCTAATTTACAACCCCACCCAAGCTGCCTGCAGTGGCTTTTGCATATAAATGGCCTGTCCTTGCTCAGGCTAAAGGCTCTCAAACAAGCTGTAGCTGGGTCAGGAGCCCCAAACCTATTAATAAAAGGTCCAAGATCTGGCACCAGCACCAGCCTGCCTTGCCTCATAGCTGGACCTCATCTGGGCACTTCTAAACCGGATACAAAGAGGAGGAATCTGAAGATCTCTCTGTAGCTCCTGCTGGGTGGCCCCAGCAGTGGCTGACTTTGCACTTCCCTGGAGACCCAAGAGCCAGTGTACCCAGTGGTCAGTGTCAGACCATAGCAGGTTACAACTCTATACATCCATAAGCGACACACTCAAGGGGCTGACTCAGTGAGCACCAAAGCTCCACTGAAGCAAGTCCTGCTCCATAGGGGTGTCTCCTGTACAGCAGCTCTCCCACTGTAGTCACAACTGCTCCTCACAGCCAATTGGCCTGGAGGTCAGTTCCTCCCAGTGACACCAACAGCAATCAAAGCTCAGCTACAACAAGACTGTGCTCACAGTCCACAAAGGGGTGCATCTAGAGCTCCCAGCTCAAGTGACTGGGGAGGCTGAGCCACTGGACCCTATAGGACACCTACTACATAAGGCCACTCTATCAACTCAAGGAGACTTAGCAGCTACCCAGTACATAGAAACAAACACAGGGAAGCAGCCAAAATGCAGAGACAATGAAATATGTCACAAATGAAAGAAATGGAAGAAAGCAAACTACTGTGCAGAAGCTCTTTATTTTGATGTAGTCCCATGTGTGTATTTCCTCCTTAGTTTCCTTTGCCCTAGGAGCTGTATCTGTAAACATACTATGAGAGATGTCTCAGATTTTGCTACCTATGGTTTCTTCTAGGATTTGCATAATTTTATGACTAACATTTAAGTCCTTTATCCATTTTATGTTTATTCTTCTGTATGGTGTAAGTTGGTGGTCTAGTTTCATTTTTTGCATGTATCTGTCCAATTTTCCCAATACCATTTATTGAAGAGACTGTCTTGACGCCATTGTATGCTCTTGCCTCCTTTGTCAAATATTAATTGAGCATAATGACTTGGGTCAGTTTCTGGGATCTTTATTCTATTCCATTGATCTATGTCTGTTCTCGTGCCAGTAACAGGCTCTTTTGATTACAGTGGCTTTGTAGTATAACTTTCAAGGTGTACTATAACTTAATATGTGGTATTGTGATTTCTCCAACTTTGTTCTTCTTTCTCAAGATTGCTGCGGCTCTTTGGGCTCTCTTTTGGTTCCATATAAATTTCTGGAACATTTGTTCTAAATCTGTGAAATATGCTGTTGGTATTTTAATAGGGATTACATTGAATCTTGTAGATTGCTTTGGGTAGTATGGACATTTTAATGATGTGGATTCTACCAATCCATGAACACGGTATATTCTTCTACTTCTTCATATCTTCTTCTATCTCTTTTTTCAATGTTCTATAGTTTTCCAAATACAGGTCTTTTACCTCCTTGGTTAAGTTTATTTCTAAGTATTTTAATTTTTATTTTCAGTGGTTAAATGGGATTGTTTGTTTAGTTTCTCTTTCTGAGAATTCATTATTGATGTATAAAATGCTATTGATTTCTGGGTGTTAATTTTGTATCCTGCTACATTGCCATATTTATTTATTAAATCTAGTAATTTTTTGGTTGAGTACTTAGGTCAACTCCATTATTTTTAGACTGTAAAATAACTTTGTTTTTTATCTTGAATAATAGAAAAAATAACTGTCTGACCTTGCAAGCTAGCCATTTAAAGGGGCTGATACACTGATACTGATATTAATTCCCATATTCTTATGCCAAGTACAAACTCATTATGTATTCAAGGTTACAACTGTCTGTAACAATAACTCACACAAAGATCTTTGTAATATCTGCAAACAAAGAGGCTTGAAAAGTATAAATACGGAAAAACTTCCTGTATGGGTTGCTCAGAGATTTGTAAAAGACACCTCCCTCTGGGCCATGCTCAAATAAATGACTCCTAATTAATTGGCTCATTAAGGCATCTTGTATCTCATTGGATGATTTACAATACAACATTTGGAGGCACCAGTGAGATCAGAGACAGATGCCTACCCACACCTAGTCTCAGACACCTGGGATGGAGGCCTCCCCTGCCTGGCTGCCAGGCCCTGAGGATCTCTAGGGGAGTTGCCACCTGATGAAGTTCCAGGGCTCCAGAGACACTTCTCTGTGTATGACAGCCAGACAAGGGAGCCTCTGCATTCTTTTGGAGTCATCAGAAAAACCCTCTGGAGGTGAGTGAATTCAAATTCGATTAAGGAATTTTGAGTTCATTTTGCTGTCTGCTGTTTGGAACTAGCCACTTTGTTACCGAGAAAGGGGACTGGACGCAGTCTTAACTCCTCCTGTAGGTTCTCACCGAGATGTTGGCCGAGAATTTTGGGGCGTGGGTGCCGGGAGTGTCCCCATGTCCATTTGGAGAGTTGGGCATTGTTTCAATTATTTGCTCAGCTCCCATTCAGGCTAGTCTACTGAGAGAGTGTGAGTACGGATGTTTGTCTGTCTTGGAAAAATTATCTGTTCATTAACTGGTCTATAAATATAAGTGTAAGAGCCTGTGTAAAAGCGAAAGCTACTTTGATTTATTCTGCACTTCTGTTGATTCGTCTGGCTAAAATGTTTGATTTATTAAAGGCTGAACCCATGATAATCTGCAAAAGTCTCAAGCAGCGCTGCTGAGAGTTATTTTTCTCAGGGATGTTTGCTCTTTGTCACGGAGGGAATCAGCCCACTTAGCTAATAAGAATTTCTGTCTATCGGTTGCGTTGCTCTTCCCTGAGTTGTGAATTTGCTGCATTAAATTGAAATTTTGAAGTTCTGGGGTAGATTTAAAGGTATAAATTTGTGAAAGGGTTTCACCCAAAGACTGGCTAGGTTCCAAGATTGCTTGGTTCTGAGATTGCTTGTAAGAAAAACAAGAGAAACGTCTTTTTAAGTTAACTATTTGCAACAAAGTAGTAAATTTCAAAGAACAAAGAACTTGTTATTTATGGCTTTTCTTATCTCTTTTGGTGGACAGAGACTTCCAGGGGCAGGGCTTGCCAAAAACTCCCACAGGACCCAGAGATTTACAGGGCCCTGCCCCTGCCTGTGACATCATAGTCCCATGCGAGCCACCCAAGGCAGAACTAAAACTGAAATAGGAGGTTTCTGGCTCCAAGCCTAGCAAAATAAATTGTGGGACATTGAAGAGAAGGGAATCCAACTAGTGTTATTATAAACAGCTATCTATGGACCCCGTTAACCCTGGTTGTGCATCTTGTGCAGTCCGTTGTCTTCATGGTTGTGTGTTTTGTTTGACTTGTGGTTTTCAGTCATTTATTAGGGCCCTCCTAGAAGACATAGCTTGGTTCCACCCCCCTTCTTACACCCCTGGTGGTATCTATGATTGCATTGAAAACCATTTCCTTCAGGGGACCTTCCAGGATTTTGATCCGCAAGAAATCTCCCTACACACCCTTATCCTCATCAGCTATCTTTCCCGTCTGACTAAGAGTCATTTTTCTCCACAGGTCAGTCCCCAGCTTCCAGGAGGGAGGACTACTACAGCGACAGCCTGTAGTTTTCTCCGAAACTCCCACTGTTTCTATTTCTCCACTCTATAGGAATTGTCTTCCTCTGACTCACAATAGGAAAGGGAGATAAGCAACAGGCCCTGGGATCTGTGAAAGTAACCGGAAATAAAGCTTGTAAAGTTTCCCATTTGCAAATGTACTGAAAGGGTTCAGTACCTGTTGCTGCTGGGAGAGGAGGGGCTGATGTCCCCTTCCAGTGCCTTGAACTCTCCCAGAGAAGCTGAAAGATTTAACCCCTTAGACTAAGGGGTGAGCCAAGACACCTGGTTAGGAGGTGGGAAGGCAGATGCCCTGTTCTTACAGAGTAAATGGTAATGCAGAGAGAGGGGTGGGGGGGGGGGGGTGTCGGCAGGGAGAGCAGGGAGACATAAGTTTTTGTTGATTTTCCTGGCTGCAAGCCGCTCTGCTGCATCCTTGGTTTCTCACTTATCTGAGTTGTGCTAGATCAAGGCCGCAGTCTCTGCCAGGAAAGAGGACAGGTGGGCAGGCAAGGGCCTGAGCCCAAGCCACCACAGCAGGAGTGCTTTGCTATGTGCAAACCGTCTCTCCCTGTAGCCCCATCTGTGTTTGGCTCGCCACTAGGAACCAAGCAGTGATAAGAGACAGGGATGGCAAGGCCTTGTAACTGATAAACAGGGTTAACAGGAGAGGGTAAAGGGGAGGCACTTTCCATAGACCGGAGAGCCTTCAGGATTTTCAGACGCTCCTAGAGAAGAGGAGTCTGACTGACGGACTGGCCGAGACCCTAGTTGGGTTAGGACAGTGGTCAACAAACTGCGGCTTGCGAGCCACATGCAGCTCTTTGGCCCCTTGAGTGTGGCTCTTGCACAAAATACCACGTGCGGGCACGCACGTACAGTGCGATTGAAACTTCGTGGCCCATGCGCAGAAGTTGGTTTTCGGCTCTCAAAAGAAATTTCAATCATTGTACTGTTGATATTTGGCTCTGTTGACTAATGAGTTTTCTAAATACATTATAACAAAATGTATTATAACTGTCTGTAGCAATAACTCACACAGAGCCATTTGTAATATCTGCAAACAAAGAGGCTTGAAAAGTATAAATACAGAAAAATTTCCTGTATGGGTTGCTCAGAGATTTGGAAAAGACACCTCTCTCTAGGCCTCGCACGAATAAGTGACTCCTAATTAACTGGCTCATTAAGGCGTCTTGTATCTCATTCGATGGTTTACAATACAACAGTGCAGCCTCCTTGATCTCCTGAGCTGGGTGCTCTAGAAATGTCCCTTGTGTGGGTTATGTGGGCCCTCCTGTTGTAATTGCATCTTGATTGCTATTGACTCATTTGTGGGTTGGATTGGCCCTCAGGCTGGCTGACTATGAGGCTCAACCCCAATCATGTTGTGCCAACTGTTTTACAGGTGTTGATAGAATGAAACAAAAGAAAACAAAAACATCACCAACAACAAAAATAAAAACAAAAAATAATTTAAAAATAAACAAAAGAATAATAAAGACAGAAGAAAAAATATTAAGTAAAAAAGAGGAAAAATGAATATGAAAGAAAAGCAAGGAAAAAATAAAAAATAAAGAATTAGGAAAAGGAAATGGAAAAAAAAGAACAAGGAAAGAAAAAATGCAATTTAGGAAAGGAAATAAATATGAGATAAAAGAGAGAAGAAAAAAGAAAAACAAACAAAAAAATAGAAAAGAAAAAATAAGGGAAATAATAAAAAGAAAAGGTGGCGTTTGCCTCAGCAGAGTTTAGTGCCTGCTGTGACCTCCCCTTGGATATGCTGCTGTGAAGCTTGTTTGATCCTGCCCCGAGGCTGTCCAGAGCCGGCCCCTTGGTGTGCTGGTTCTGGTCCTCCAGGGAGGTTCTCTGGTGCAAGCCAATGTCCGATGGTGCCCACGCGGCCCTGGCCCTCAGAGAGGTGTCCGAAGCAGTCTCAAGGTGGCTCCTGCCAGTCTGTGGCTAAAAGTCTCCATTTCAGATAGTCCACATTTGGGAACTTAGGGTGATGGTTCCCCAATTTAGTTGTAATTTCCAGTTTGGTTCTGGGAGGCATTGCAAGCATGATCCACCTACTTTGCCTCCATCTTCCAATCTTTCTCCTGAAAGAAGCCTCTCAAACCTGCATCAGTGTGAATGCAGCTCCTTTGGCCTGAAACCACACTACCCCGGTGCCTGTCCAATTCTATCTCCTGTCTCTCACTGCCCTTCCTCTGAGTGATGCATTTTGGTTCGTTAACACTCAGAAAGAGGTACTCACATTTTTTTTTCTCACTCAGAAGAGAGTTTCTCCTCAGATTTATGTTAACCTGTCTCCTCCCACCAGACAGTGAGCTCCTCAAAGCAACGGTCGTAATGCTCATCTTCAAGCTGGCCGCGCCCAGGACAGGGCCTGGCGCAGGGGCTGCCAGGATTGACAGATGCTGAAATAAAATGTTTCCCCACTGGCCTCAGCTGTGCCACAATCTGATTTCCTCAATAAGGGAACATTAAACTCCTTCTTCAAAGTTTCACAGCAAACCCATTTCCTTCAAAGGATCAAAATTAAGGAAGACAAGCTAGTAAATCCTGGTGGAAAAGCTGTATCCTGAGAAATATTCTCAGTGAGACAATACCATAAGGTGGTTAAGAACACAGGTTCCAGAGTCAGAAGACCTGGGTTCAAACCCAGCTCTACCATTTACTGGCGGTGTGACCTTGGGACAGGTACGTAACCTTTCCCAGCCTTGGTTTCTTTACCTGTAATGTAGGGAAAGTAATAAACATAAAAGTGTTTTGAATATGAAATAATTTTATATTCTTAAAGTGCTTAGTTCCTGGCACATAAGAATCACTAAGTAAAAATGTGTTTAAGAAAAGGGGGAGAGACAGAATGATGATGAAGAGGGCTTTCTTCATTCGTTCAACAAACACAAAGCATTAACTGCCATGTGTTCTGGGCATGACAGAAAGGAGGGGATATTGTGCCAGGAAGAGAATATGAAGTTTCAAGAACACACTTCGGGTTGTGCAGGGTTCCCAGATTAGAAGCAAGAAGATGCAGACATTGAGGAAGGGTCAGGGCAATAGATAAGAAGGAGCCTTTTACTTAGATCCTCATAACTTAATTGAATCAAGTTCTTCTTGATGTGCCTACATTGTCATAAGATCCAAATTATAGTTATTGGTTAACTTAATTCCTTGAGAAAGATCAATTAATGAGGTCTCCAGGCGCCACAGGATGGTGGACACTCGCCTGTCTATAGTTGTTCACAGAAAAAGAGATTTGTCAGGTGAAGGGAAGAATAGAAACTAACCTTCAACTGCAAAGCAGGGATTTAGAGTAGGCGTCCTCAAACTACGGCCCGCGGGCCACATGCGGGTGTTTTTGCCATTTTGTTTTTTTACTTCAAAATAAGATATGTGCAGTGTGCATAGAAATTTGTTCATAGTGTTTTTTTAAACTATAGTCCGGCCCTCCAATGATCTGAGGGAGAGTGAACTGGCCCCCTGTTTAAAAAGTTTGAGGACCCCTGATTTAGAGGAATTACTCTGGAATTTTAAGGCAGTAGCAAGCTACTGATTTACCTGAAGCTTTTAGTCTAATTATCCAGAAAATGATATTGGCAATAGAAACCTGGTCTGTTCTGACCCTCTTTGGTGCCAGACCCCTCAAATCCATGTGATCCTTGTCATCTGCTCTTCGAAACCCATCTACTCCAGTGTGGGAAGGAATGACCGATATCCAGTCCACCCTCATGAGACTAATTGAGGGGGTACACCCAACAGGGGACTCTCCCACCATCCAGGGCTTCATCTGCACACAGGTGGAAACTGAGTTGGGGGTTTTGTTTTCTTCCCTTTTTGACTTCAGGTTCCCAAGGCAACTTTTGTCTTAGAAAAGCTCTGACAGAGACAAGAGCACAGCTGACTCTCCTTTGCCAGCGCATAATGAATCAGTCACCCTCAGAACAGTTTTAAACAAAATGATCAGCACATCTTTCCTTCCTTCCCACAGCGTGTGGCGGTAATCAACTTTACCTAAAAGTGTTTGTGCAGCATTTCTGGGACACAAGTATCTGTTGCTTGTCCCTGAACTCTTGTTACTTTATAGAGACTCAAATTTCTATTCCTTTTTTAGAAAGAAGAAGAAAAAGAAAGCAGCGATAGAGAATTGGTCAGCGCTGTCCAGAAACATGATTTTCTTTCCAAGCCCATAGCTAGCAATTATGCTGGATGGCCTTGGATTGAGTTCTGGCACGGCATACCCCTAAATTGAAAGCCTGCATCCCAAGCTGGAGGGAAGTCAAGAGCTTTGACCCTGTTTTTCAGGACAGAAAAGCTGAGCTCTGTTCTTGCTCCCCAAAGTCTTGTACTTCTAAGAAAGAAACAGAGGGGGCAGCTGGAGGGTGCAGTGAACTCTGGGAGGTGCCCTAGTTCGGGAGGAGAGGACAGGCACCCAGGTGGTGTGGTGAACATGAATGTGAGCTTTGGAACAAGACATGGTCTTACAAGTCTAATGTGATAACTTCCATAAGGAAACAGGGGTTTTGTAGAGCAGAGAAACGAAGCTGTGTGATCTTGGGCATGTCTTAAAGACCTCCCAACCCTCAGCTGCTTCGTAGTTCTGATTCGCATTTCCCTAATTGCCAGTGAGGTTGAATGTCCTTTCATACATCTACTGGTATTGGCTGTTTGTATGTCTTCTTGGGAGAGGTGTCTGGTCAGGTCCTCTGCCCATTTTGTAAATTGGGTTGTTTGTCTGGTGTTGAATTTTATGAGTTGTTTATATAATTTGGAAATTAAACCTTTGTTGGAGCGATTGTTTGCAAATATCATCTCCTATTTGGTCAGCTGCCTCTTTGTTTTCTTGTGGATTTCTTTCGTTGTGCAGAGCTTTTTAGTTTGTTATTGTTCCATTTATTGATTTTTGCCTCTTGGAGTCAAGTCCATAAAATGTTCTCTATGACCCAGATCCATAAGTTTACCTATTCTCTCATCTATGTAATTTATTGTTTTGGGTCTTATATTTATGTCTTTGATCCAATTGAGTTAACTTTTATACATGGAGACAAACTACAATCCAGTTTCATTTTTTTGCAAGTGGCTTTCCAATTTCCCCCAGCACTATTTATTTATTTATTTATTTATTTATTTATTTATTTATTTATTATTTTTTTATGGTACCGTCTGTATAAGCTGAATCACAAGGATGCTCACACTGTGACAGACCAACAGGGACTTGGTTCATGTTGACCAACAAGAGTCAAAATGAACTTTTTTAGGGAGGATAATGTAGGGAGAATTATAAAGAGGCTTTCTTTTCTCCACTGTGTGTTTCTGGCTCCTTTGTCAAAAATTATCTGCCCAAGTACATGTCATTTTATATCTGGGCTTACAGTTATGTTCATTGATCTGTGTGTCTGTTTTTCTGCCAATACCATGCCAGTTTGATTATCATAGCTCTGCTGTATAATTTGAAGTCAGGTAGTGTGACACTTCCAGCTTTGTCCTTTTTTCTCAGGATTGCTTTGGCTGTTCAGCGTATTTTGTGGTTCCATACAAAACTGATGATTTCTTGTTCAATTTCTGATGGGGATTGCATTAAAGCTGTATATTGCTTTGGATAATGTGGCCATTTTAACTATGTTGATTCTTCCAACCCACGAACATAGGATATTTCCCATTTTGTTGTATATTTTTAAACAATGCTTTGTAGTTTTCAGTATATAGGTCTTCATGTTCTTTTTAAGTTTATTCCTAGCTATTTAATTTTTTGGGTCACAATTGCAAAAGGAATTTTTTTTTCATTTCTTTTTTTCTGAAGTTTTGTTGTTAGTATACAGGAAGGCAGTGGATTTTTGTACATTGATTTGTATACTGCAACTTGACTGTATTTGTTTATTGTTTTAATAGTTTTGTGTGTGGATTCTTTAGGGTTTTCTATGTACAGAATCATGACATCTGCAAAGAGTGACAGTTTTACTTCCCAATTTGTATGCCTCTTATTTCTTTCTCTTGCCTTATTGCTCTGGCTAGGACTTCCAGAACTATGTTGGCTAAGAGTGATGAGAGTGGACATTCTTGTCTCATGCCTGACAAGGATGGAAGAGGATGGATTGCCTCTTCTTTAATTTTTTGGAAGAGTTTGAGAAGGATGGGTTTAAAATCTTTTTTGAAAGTTTGGTGGAATTCACTGATGAAGCCATTTAGTCCTAGACTTTTTTGGGAGAGAGGTTTTTGATGGATGGTTGTTTCAATTTCCTCACTGCTGATCAGTCTACATAGATTTTCTAGTTCTTCATGATTTAGTCTAGGAAGGTTATATATTTCTAGGACCTTGCCATTTCTTCTAGGTTATTGAATTTGGTGGCATATAGTAATATTCTAGTATTCTAGTGTGATCCTTTGTATATCTGTGATGTCAGTGGTTACTTCTCTCTCATTTCTGATATTGTTTATACGGGTCTTTTCTCTTTTTTCCTTAGTGAGTCTAGCCAGGGGGTTGTCAATTTCATTAATCTTTTCAAAGAACCAGCTCCTTGTGATATTAATATTTTGTACAGTCTTTGTAATGAGTTTAAAAACTTCTTGTAAGCCTCTTGGTCAGTGGATGGATTTCTTCATCAGGATCTTCACTGTGTGGCAGTTCCTAAAGCAGAACTCCAGGACTCAGTGACATTTAATAATTACTGACTGAACTACTTGGCCACAGGAACATAGTTCAGAATAAGAAGGCGAAAAGGAGAAGGCACAGAGGAGAAATGAGATGGGCACTCAGAGGGAAATCAGGACTCTCCCCACCAAAAGGAAACTGTTTTAATATAACTTTCTTTGACGCTGAAAAACATGACAATTTCCGATGGCAAAGTTCTCAGAGTGCTCCAAGGTGTTAAGAAGAGCAGCGCAGCCTCTGTCTTATATTAGTCAGGGAGCCCCCTTCATCGGGAAGCAATGCCAGCACAGCATGTGGCCCTCACGGGGAGAGAGTATGGAAATGTTATACTCCCACTTAACGGCCTCACTCCAGACATCACATATCACTTCCATTTACCTTCGAGAAAAAACTGTCACCGGTTCCCAACCAGCTACAAAGGAGGCTGGGAGAGTGGCCACCTTGTGTGTTCAGAGGACAAAAGGTTTCGGTGAACATGTAGCACTGTTGTTGCCACACTCTGCGCGGGCTCCACGTGGACACCATGGGGTACAGCCGCACCTCTGTGCGGGCTCCATGTGGACACCATGGGGTACAGCCGCACCTCTGCGCGGGCTCCACGTGGACACCATGGGGTACAGCCGCACCTCTGTGCGGGCTCCACGTGGACACCATGGGGTACAGCCGCACCTCTGCGCGGGCTCCACGTGGACACCATGGGGTACAGCCGCACCTCTGTGCGGGCTCCACGTGGACACCATGGGGTACAGCCGCACCTCTGCGCGGGCTCCACGTGGACACCATGGGGTACAGCCGCACCTCTGCGCGGGCTCCACGTGGACACCATGGGGTACAGCCGCAGGAGTGATTGTCCATTCTTAGTCAAATGGTTGATTTGCAAATGATCTTCCTTTGGGATCAGATCAGGAGATGTGAAGAGGCCGTGAAGAAGTGGTGAGGCAACGGTGGGAGGAGAATAAAGCCATTTCCCGCAGACATCTTGGTAAGTTCCACATGGCAGAGGTTTGTGAGAAACTCCTGGACATGGAATGAGCCAGAGTAGAGCGGTAAGAATAGCCCGTATGTGACATTTAAGTGTGAAAACATCTGGTCAGAAACTTGCCTTTACACAGTGGTGGGGAGGTGGCTATAACAAGATGCTAAACAGGACTTTTCCAGTGACTCTGGACTTTAGCAGAAGTCATACATGTAAGTACTACAAGTGACAAATGCCCTCTTGGTCCAAACAGAGTGATAGACTGAACCCTTGCAGGACTTGCTAAGCCACCAGACTGCCAAATCGCACCCCTGGCAACCTCCACAGGAGGCGCTCCAGCTGTCTCCCATGAAGGGCTTGTCCGCAGGAGGCAGCGCCCCGGCCCTGGTGAGGGCAGAGGGGCTTGTCGGCGGGGGCAGTGCGCCCCCTCCCTCCCCTGGTGAAGGCTTGCAGGGTGAAGAGCATCAGCCCTGCAGCATCCATGAGCATAGGATGCAGGAGAGTGAAAAGGATCCGGGAGAGTTTGCTGCTTTCCATCCAGGACACAGAGGTGAACTGTGCCTGTGCTTCTGCAGGAGACCACTGGGGGAAGGGGTGGGGGGAGCGGAGCCTGCAGTGGGAGAGCAAGGGAAGGGGAAGAGAGGGCCGTGGGGACACCCAGAGAAGGCAGCACCTGCCCCAGTGGTGGGAGGGTGGGGAGGCTGTCCACATAGCCGCCTCACAGCAGTGCCTGCAGTGTGACAGTGGGGTCCCTCATTCAGAGTTCACTCCATAGGGTCTACCTGAGTTAAAGGTCCTTCCTCCTTTGCCTTTGGCTCCTCCTCCCTCTAAACCCAACAGGGAAAAGCAGAACCAGACCAGTGCAGGGGCGGGAGAGACATGCGAACCCACTCCCCGCCCAGGGCTGGACTGCAAAGTCGCAGGCGTGGGCTTTGCCAGGGTCAGGGGACAGGTTTCACCTGGGATAGAGATTAAAGATTTGAATTTGGATTGGACTAAACTCTTTAGATGTTTATTTTTAAACGAGAGTCCCAGTGCACGAAATTCATGCACGGATAGGGTCCCTAGCGACTGATGACTGCTGACCGGGGCCTTCCTTTATTCCATGCCAGCCCTTGGTGGTCAGCACACATCATAGCACACAACTCCCGGTTGGTCGAACTACCGAGGGGACACTTAACATATTAGGCTTTTATATATATATAAATTAGCATATAATAAAATTGATCTTTTTGGTATGCAGCTGTATGAATGTTAGCACATATATACAGGGCAGGGCAAAAGTAGGTTTACAGATGTGAGAACGTGAAACACAGAATTTATTCTCATGTTATTATTTATTAACTAGTGACCCAGTGCAGGGATTCATGCACATTGAAAGGAAATTAATTAGAAGGTGGCTGGTGGGGTGGGACTGGGCGAGATGGGCCGGACCCTCCCTGGAGTCAACCTCCTGCAGTCCCTCCCCGGCATCTGCGGAGTGAGCTGGGTCCCTCCAGCAGGTGGGGTCCCTCGGCCTGGCCTGCGGGGTTCTGGCCGAAACCGGCTCTCCGACATCCCCTGAGCAGTCCTGGAGTTGAGAGGGCACTCTTCAAAGTTGCTGTCGTACAGGGTGAGGAATGCAAACACAAGTGTGCAGTAAACCAGATTCAGGGCCGACAGTGCCCCAGCAACAACATAACCCACGGCCGATGGTGGAATCATGTGGCTCTGTGAGGAATCAGGCTCCCTCCTCTCTGGTTTCAGGGTGTATCACCCGAGAATTGCCGCTGCCAAGTCACTGCAGCTCAGCAGCTCCTGCATTGAGTGTCTGCTCCCTGATGGTCAGTGTGCATCATAGCGACCGGACGGACAGAGGGTGGGACACTTGGCATATTAGCTTTTTATACATGTAGGTTACTGCATTACTTTCCTTAGGCACAACTGTGAGCCTGCTTCATAGATCCACATAATCAGTAAGTCAGGTTCCCTTTAGTGCTCTCCCTCTGCCTGTCACACCCGCCCCAGCCCCAACCCAGGGAGGCCACAGACCTCTCCTCTCCACAGTTTCGCCTTCTATAAAATGTCATGTAAGCAGAATGTAACCTTCTGAGATTGTTTTTTACTCAGCATGATGCTTTGAGAGTCATCCAATTTGTTGTGTACCTCAGTGGTGTTTTCTTTGTTAGATATTGAGAAATATTTGATTTTTGCATCACAGCTGTTTTATGACTGATTTGGCCTATGCCAGTGAACACTGTATTTCCCATCAGCCCAGAATTCACTATTCTCAACTGCTGCAGACACAGGACTGGTCCGAGATTGAAGGCGAAGCTGTATGAGCAGAGGAAGCTGGAGGGCACTGCTCTCTGTCACCGCATGGGCGTGTGAACACATCTCTTGCTGGATGCAATTTGCTAATGTTTTCTTGAATATTTTTTTTGTCAATGTCTATAAAGAATGTTCTTCCATAGTTTTCTTTTATTAGTTTTGGTATTAGGAAAATTCTGGTCACATTGGATAACTTTGGAAATGCTCCCTTACCTTCTATTTTCTGGTAGAAATTTTGTAGAATTGGTGTCAATTTTTTAATGTAATTAAATGTTTGAAATGTTCCAGGTCTGAAGATTTCTTTTTTGGGAAGTTTTAAACTATGAATTCAACTTCTTTATTAGTTCTGCACAATTCAGGTTATCTATTTTATCTTAAGTGTACTTTGATACCTTATAGTTTTTAATAATTTATTTTATTTAGGTTGCTGAATATGTGTCCATATAGTTATATATACTATTGTCTCATTATCCTTTTTTAGATATGCAGGGTCTGTAGTGTTATCATTTTATTCTTTCTTGATATTGGCAATTTGTGTCTTCCCTCTTTTTGTTTATTTGCTTTTGAAAGAACTACGTTTGTTGTTAATTTTTTATTTATTTATTTATTTTTGTGTGTTCAATACAATCAATTTCAGCTCTTATTATTTCCTTCTTTCTACTTGTTGAAGTAGGAGTTTACATTATTAATTTGTGATATTTTCTTTTTCTAATAGAAGCACTAACACTATAAATTTCCCCTAAGTACGGCATTCCCTTCATTTTACAAATTTTGATATGTTGTATTTTCATTTTTTCTGTTTAAAATATTATTTAATTCCCCCAAGACTTCCTCTTTTACCTAGAGATTACTTAGCAATGTAATGTTTAATTTTTAAGATGATTTTTCTGCTATCTTTCTGTTATTAATTTCTATTATAACTCCATTGTAAGTAGAGAACATACTTTGTATAAGATGTTATTCTTGTCAATGCTTGTGTTCTAACCCAGGATATTGGTAAGAAACGTATTAGGCAATTTTCTATGTGCACATCACAACCCTGTGCACTCTGCTGCTGTGGGACGGGCTGTTCCACATTGTCTAGTAGACCCAGCAATTGTGAAATAAGTGGTATTGCTCAGCTCTTCTCTGTCCTTGCTGGTTTTGTTTGCTAATGTTGTCAATGTCTGAGAAGAAACATTAAAGCCTCTGAGTCCACGTGTGGGCTTGTCTGTTTCTCCTCTCAGCGCTGTCTGTTTTCCCGCACACGCTTTGAGTGCCTGCTGTGGTGCACACGCATGTAAGATGGTCTGCCTTCTGCCAAGGGCATTCTTTGTGTTCCATGTGACATCATTTTACCCCTGGTAACGTTCTTTGCTCTGAAGTCTAGTTAAGTTGATGTTAATATAGATACTCTAACTATCCTTTAAATTAATGTTCAGACAAAGAAATACATTGTCTGTACCCCTTTACTTTTAACCTACCTATGTCATTATATTTGAAATATGTTTATTGTATAGGAAATATAGTTGGGTGATTTAAAAAAAATCCATCTAATAATCATTGACTTTTGACTACTATGTTTACACATTTTACATTTAATGTAATTATTGATATGTTTGAAATTGTATCTACTAGTTCATTATTTGATTTCTGTTTATATGCTCAGTGTTGTTTTTTGTTGTTGTTGTTCCCTTATTTTCTGTTTCCTTCCTCATTCTGGGACATTGGAGCATTGTTATTGCTCCATTTTAACTTATCTATGTTTTAACAATATTTTTATCTGTCTTAGTGCTTACCCAAGGGATTAAACTATTATTACTTATGTTTTCACTTTCTACTTAGAATTAATATTTTACCACAGCAAATGGTATGCAGATACCTTACACAATATATGTTTTTTAAAAATATATAGTTTCATTGATTTTAGAGAGAGAGGAAGAGAGAGGGAGAGAGAGAAATGTCACCGAGAGAAACATTGATTGGCTGCCTCCTGCCTTCCTCTGGGGATCGAGCCCGCACAGGAAGTGAACTGGTGACCTGTGGGCACATGTGGCAATGCTCAACTCCGAGCCACGCCAGCAGGGCCGATCTGTTTTCTCACCCTCCCTCCTTTGGAGCGTAGTTGGCTCATATCATTACATCTCCCTACATTGAAAATCCTCGGACAATCTTATAATTTTTTGCTTTCAATGGATTGTATACTGATTATTTTAAATATTATGTTATACTAGCGTTCCCGTTGCAGGAAAAATCCTGCAATAGGGTTTCCTGTTGCACTCTACCCCGCCCTGCCTGCTCTCCTCCCTTGTCCCCCGCCCCACCTTCTCCCCTGGTCCCGCCTGCGCTCCTCCCTTCTCCCCCGCCCCGTCTCCCCCGCCAGCCTGCCTGCTTTTCTCTTCTCCCCCGGCCCCGCCTCCGCTCCTCCCTTCTCCCCGCCCCGCCTTCTCCGCCAGCCCGCCTGCTTTTCCCTTCTCCCCGGGCCCCGCCTCTGCTCCTCCCTTCTCCCCCGCCCCGCCTCCGCTCCTCCCTTCTTCTCCCCCCGGCTTACTTGCTTCTCCGTAGCTTTGCTCCCTTCTGCAGCTCTTGGCTTCTTTCTACGCTGTCTTGACATGCAAATTAGCCGCCATCTTTGTTGGGGTAATTTGCATATTCGTCCTGATTGGCTGGTGGGCGTGGCTTGGGCGTAGCGAAGGTGCGGTCAATTTGCATATTTGTCTATTATTAGGTAGGATAGCCCTGGCCAGTAGCTGAGTTGGTTAGCATGTCATCCCGATACGCCAAGGTTGCAGATTTGGTCCTCAGCCAGGGCACATGCAGGAATCAACCAATAAGTGTATAAATAAGTGGAACAACAAATCTCTCTCTCTCTCTTCCTTCTTCCTTCTCTTTAAAAAAATCAATAAATAAACTTTCATAAATAATAAATATTATGCTACACAACTCTGGACCTTGCTAAAATCCTGTGAAGAATGTTTTTCTTAAAGCAGGCAGTTGAGCCAGTTGATTCAAGCCCCAAATCCAAAGCAGCCTGGGTGGTTCCAGTCAGTCCTGTTCGACTGTCCTTTAGTTCTACTTAGACCGGCCCCGTGCACACCTGCCTGGCCCGCCCGGAGCTGGGCAGAGCCTGTCTTAGAGGTCAGTCCTGCTCATCATATTCTGCGTGTGCTGGACTCCTGCAGGCCAGCGGGACGTGAGCCGCCAGTCTGGAAGCGACCTCACTGGTTTGCTTTCTGAGTTCCCCTGTGTCTGCCCTCTCCATGGCACGTTCTGGCTCACAGCTGCCCACGCTCCGCTTCCAATTTCTTTGGCCCCTATGCTTGTGCTTTGTGTACCCCACTCTGAAGTGCATGTCCCACATTTGTTTCCATCTCCACAACCAAGTGATAAGAGGACACAGAAAAAAAATCAAGAGATTTGTCACCTTCTCTGGGACCGCAGCTCCCGTGTCACAGTGGAACACGCCCCCTCCGCATGGATGTCGGCTCCCGAGGCCCTTCTTGCTGCTGTTTCGGTGGCACAGCTGCCACCAGCGAGGCCCTGCGGGGGCGGGAAGGGAAGGCGGAGCGGAAAGAGCGCGTCACGAGAGCTGTCCTCGGTCTCCACGGGGTCAGAGGCCGGGAGCGCCTCGGCGGCACCAACGTCCACTCTGTGCCCAGGCTGCACCCAGGCTAACCGGGAGCTGGAGGAAATGACCACGGGGAACTTCGAATTCTTGCCTCTCCAACCTGCCTGCTTCTCTTCACTTTTCAGAACAATCAAGCTGTTTTCCATGCACTGTCCAGGTTCTATGGCTGTAATTACTGGGAGAGAGAAGGTGGTGTATGCTTACTCCCTCTTACCTGTAGCTGTGACTGGAAATAACACAGGCAGTAAACCCAGGTGTTACAGCTCGGAGAGACCAGCAAGGCTGCGAGACCTGGCTGCCCTGAGAGGCCCCCCGGGCCCGCCGAGCGCTCTGCGGGGAGGGCCGGAGCCGGGGGCTCAATCCAATCTAGAGCACGTCCTCACGTGGGAACGCCCTGGGCCCCGGAGATTACACTTGGACCTGTATGTGAGACCCAAGTCGTTTCTTTTTCATAAATATACACATTGGAGGCTCAGTGTGAGTTTCTGTTAAGCTCAGAACAGAACTCTGGACCACGGGACGAACTAATTACAGCAGTTTGTATTTTAGAATAAAGTAAAGCTAGACAGACTGGCCCAAGGGGCTCCGAGTCTCAGCTCCCAGGGTGTCCATGGCAGGAAAAGCAGCCCTTCTGGCTGTCCCCAGACCACGAAGTCACAGCGCGAGTGTGGGTTCTTCCCCAGCGGGACCCTGCAATGAGCCTTCCCGCAAGAAACTTCCTGCAGGAGTAATTCCTGCCTCTAACTCATCCTTAACTTCATCGCCGGCTTCCCCACAGGGGCTGCTCGGTGCCAAAGCCACAGAGGTCGCTCTGATGTGGGCGCCTCGTGAGGAAGGAGCTCCAGAGCCCTTCGCTGGCTCCTCTCGGGGGCCGGGGACACTGATGTTTAGTCGCTCCAAACTTGGAACCCATTTATTCAGCAGATGTGACAGTACACGTGAATGAGTGACACAGTACACGCGAATGAGTGACACAGTACCTGTGAATGAGTGACACAGTACACGTGAATGAGTGACATAGTACCCGTGAATGAGTGACACACTACACGTGAATGAGTGACACAGTACACATGAATGAGTGACACAGTACCCGTGAATGTGTGTCACAGTACACGTGAATGAGTGACACAGTACACGTGAATGAGTGACACAGTACACGTGAATGAGTGACACAGTACCTGTGAATGAGTGACACAGTACACGTGAATGAGTGACACAGTACACATGAATGAGTGACACACTACACGTGAATGAGTGACACAGTACACATGAATGAGTGACACAGTACACGTGAATGAGTGACACAGTACCCGTGAATGAGTGACACAGTACACGTGAATGAGTGACACAGTACACATGAATTAGTGACACACTACACGTGAATGAGTGACACAGTACACATGAATGAGTGACACAGTACACGTGAATGAGTGACACAGTACCCGTGAATGAGTGACACAGTACACGTGAATGAGTGACACAGTACACATGAATTAGTGACACACTACACGTGAATGAGTGACACAGTACACATGAATGAGTGACACAGTACCCGTGAATGAGTGACACAGTACCCGTGAATGAGTGACACAGTACACGTGAATTAGTGACACAGTACACGTGAATGAGTGACACAGTACACATGAATGAGTGACACAGTACCCGTGAATGAGTGACACACTACACGTGAATGAGTGACACAGTACCCGTGAATGAGTGACACAGTACACGTGAATGAGTGACACAGTACCCGTGAATGAGTGACACACTACACGTGAATGAGTGGCAAAGTACACGTGAATGAGTAACATACTACACGTGAATGAGTGACAAAGTACACGTGAATGAGTGGCAAAGTACACCTGAATGAGTGACACACTACACGTGAATGAGTGACACAGTACACGTGAATGAGTGACACACTCAACACACCCCTGGGTCCGGGAGAGGCCACGTGCCCCTGGGTCCGGGTGAAGCTGGATCCCGGGACCGGGTGAGGCCGCGCCCCTGGATCTGGGTGAGGCTTGTTCCCGGGTCCGGGAGAGGCCACGCGCCCCTGGGTCCTGGTGAGGCCATGCACCCCTGGGTCCGGGTGAGGCTGGATCCCGGGACTGGGTGAGGCCGCGCACACCTGGGTCCGGATGAAGCCGTGCCCCTGGGTCCGGGCGAGACCAAACCAGAGGGAGTCGGACCTGCATTACCACCATTTGTCCACCATCCAGAGCTGAAAAGTCAGTGCCGACATGTACACATAAGGAACTGGTGGACATTGATATTGGGTCTCAAAAGATCTGTTGGTCCAGAAAGAAACTCACTACAGACTGATTCATTTGCCTGTCAGCATAAGGATTATTGCTCATCTCACATTCGGTTCTTATAAGTATATTTCTAGTAACACATGATCTCACTCATCTAGGGGAAATGATGAACAACATAGACTGATGAACAAGAAAAGACCCAGAAACAAGGAGGCATCGATCGGACTGTTGGGCCTCAGAGGGAGGGTAGGGGAGGGTGGGGGGAGGGGGGAGAGATCAACCAAAGGACTTGTGTGCATGCATACGAGCCTAACCAATGGTTAAGGACAACAGGGGGGTGGGGGCATCCGTGGAGAGGGGTGGGGGATGGGAATGGGGGGATGAGGACAAATATGTGACACCTTAATCAATAAAGAAATATAAAAAAATGAGTGACACACTACATGTGAATGAGTGACACACTACACGTGAATGAGTGACACAGTATACATGAATGAGTGACACACTACAAGTGAATGAGTGACACACTACAAGTGAATGAGTGACATACTACAAGTGAATGAGTCCAGAAGTTGCTCTTCTTTGTCACTCAAATGGATCATCCCAACCCCTCAGGCCTGAGAGGGCATGAAGGCTTTATGCTCATGGTGGACTAGAGCACTAGTTGAGCTCTCAGAAGGAAAACAAATCCATGAGAATGAAATGTTTGTCCACGGGGACAGCTGCTCGGTCCTCCAGCGAAGCACCCATGACCTCCAGGCCTTGCCCTGGGACAGCAGACCAGGAAGCGCGGACCAGAAGCGTCCGCCTCAACGGGCAGCGGTCAGACAGAAGCCTGCCCGCCCCGCCTTGCTGTTCTCAGACAGCGGATAAGCTGCTTCTCAGGCTGGGGTCCTGGCTGCTGACTCTTGCCGCCGCCTTTCCCTTTGTGTGTAGCTGCGAGTCCATTCATGGCTGCAATCACTATGGCCGGGTGGCCCCTCCGTCCCCTGGCCCCGAGTAAGCTTCTGTCCTTGAGGCCCTGCCCTGAGCCAATGGTGAGGAGAAGCTGAACGTGCCCCCCCTCTGCCCAGCTCCTCTGCAGAGGGGACCGTGCCCACAGGATGAGTGTGCAGGCTGAGTGGCGTCTGCTCCTGCTCCCTGTCCGGCCTTCCGACTCGCTCTCTGTGCTCAGAGCTAGTGGGCACACATGGAGCAAGAATCACCTTCTTTACACAAACGTTTGGTAAAGTTAAAATTGCTTGTTTCTAATGAAATAATATTTATTTTATTGCAAATCATAATAATAAAAGGCCAAGAGGCATCACGAAGGAAACGACCGAACGAACGGTCACCATGAGGGGACCCCTGCCATGATCGGGCGGCCCCTCGCGCAGGCGGCCGAGAGCCCCAGAGGGGACCGGCGCCTCAGGCTCCCCACCAGCGCTGCCGCTCCCCTCAGCCATCAGCCCTGCACGGGAGGAGAGGAGAGGAGAGGAGAGGAGAGGAGAGGAGGGGAGAGGAGGAAGGAAGCTGCCAGTGCGAGTGCGATCAGAGTCACAGACCCACAGATCGTCGAGCTAAAAGCCACACACTCCCACCAAAACCAGGCCTGTAGGTGTTACGCTCTCCCCGTGTGCCTCCCTGCCCCTCTGCCGAGGGGATCCCGCCCCTGACATGCCTTCCCCCAGGTTGCCCCATCTTGGGAAGGTCCACGTCCGGCTGACTGCCCAGGCCTCAGGGGTGTATTTTTTTAAATAAGGTTCAAAAATGACTTTATTTAGAATAAGAAAACAAATTACAAATAACTGTAGGCTTGGGGAATCTGTTCCTTTATCTTTTAAATCATTTCAGGCAGGTTATCCAAAATGCTGCCATTGGCAACGTGCTTGCTCTCTCCCCCAGAACAAATCCAACCCTCACAGGGGCTCTGAAGCTTCCTTAGCTTTACCATTAAAAATAAAAAATGAAAAACATTTCAACAACACTCCTTTCTGGACAAAATTCTTTCTTTTTAAATTTTTTTAATTTTATCAAAGTAGTAAATACATAGTTCATAATGTATCTTTTCTCTAATAGGCATGTAGTGTAGTGGTATATCATTGTTGCTTTTATTCTATTGTTGATACTGTTATAGATGTGTCCCATTTCTCCCCCCTTTACCCTCCTCCACTCAGCCCCCCCACCTCTGGCCATCACCACACTTTTGTCTATGTCCATCCCCCTCCCCTCTGACCTCTGTCAGTCCCTCCCATCCTATATAATAAAAGGCTAATATGCAAATCAACCAAACGGTGGAACAACCAGTTGCTATGATGCACACTGATCACCAGGGGGCAGGCACTCAATGCAGGAGCTGCCCCCTGGTGGTCAGTGCACCCCCACAGGGGGAGTGCTGCTCAGCCAGAAGCCCTGAGCTGGGCTCACGGCTGGCGAGCACAGCAGCAGTAGCACTCCTACCTCCGTAGCAGTGCTAAGGATGTCTGACTGCTGGCTTGCTTAGGCCCGCTGAGGGGAGCAGGCCTAAGCTGGCACTCGGACATCCCCCAAGGGCTCCCGGACTATGAGAGGGCACAGGCAGTGTTGAGGGACCCCTGCAAGTGCATGAATTTCGTGCACCAGGCCTCTAGTCTACTTAATAAAAGAGTAACATGCTCATTGACTGTACCTTCATGATGCCTACCAGCCAATCAGGAGTGAGTATGCAAATTAACCCAACAAAGATGGTGGGTTAATTTGCATATATGGGTGCCGAGCGGGCTGGGGCTGGGGCGGGATGCTTGCGTTGTTGCCATGGTGATGACTCAGGCGTTCCGCACCACCCCAGCTGCTCCTTGCCTCTGGGCAGTGTGGGAAGGCACAAAGGCAGCTCCTGCCAGAGCGAAGGTGGTGCCGGCAACCAGGGGAACGAAGGCCCATTCTTGCAGGAATCTTCTTTCGTGCATCGGGCCACTAGTATATATATAAATGTATATGTACAATACTTAGTAGACATGACAGTCCACAGCCACACAATAAAAGTGGACGCATCTGCTGGTGCTGGTGCTGGTGACACTAAGAAAGCCGTGGGAGTGTGCTGAGTGTCTGGAGAATCCCCTCTCCCTCGGTCCAGTCCAGGAGACCAGAGGCCCAGCCCCAGCAACAACCCAGGGGGCTGAGCACCATCCACTTTAGATCAGCCCGATCCAGGCTGTGTGTCCTGCCTGGCAGTCTCTCTGCTCACCAGGGCTGGAGGGAGGTGTGCTTGCAGGCCAGGTCACCAGTGCCTAGGCTGGGAGCTCCTCCCAGGGGTCTCTGTTTTACTGAGTCTTCCCAGTGAGAAAGCCCTTGAGATAACCCTTAAGAGGCTCCACGGGAGCCCCGTGGGGTTTCTCACGGGCATGTGGTAGCGCATGCGAGTCCAGAACCTAGAATTGGGAGGCGCCGACTTTAAGCCTCTCCAAGTGACTGTGGGCAAAACCCGGAGAGCCTTCCTCACCAGGTCAGGTAGGGATTCTGGCTCTTGGAAGGGACAGAACTTTACTAAAATGAGCTTCAGCGTCTGATCATCCAAGGCAAGACTCACTGCTGCTTGCAGTTCAAAGACACTGGGTCCGTTGACATAGTTGGGGCTTAAGATGAAGATTCCTCTTCTACTTTTCTTGATAATGCTCACGATGTCTTCTGTGTACACTGGAAAGAAAGGATTTAACTAATTGCACTCGTATTGCTAAGCCTTGAGTCACAATAACCCTGGTTCCCCCAGACCTACGCAGGGGTTCCCCGCCAGGCGGAGCGGGACTACTCCCTGACCTCACGGGCTACCCGCCCTGTCCACAGCGGGGATACACCCTACTGCCCAGCGACTCGTCTGCAGTTCTCCCGGGCTGTCTCCTCCAAGGCCCTTCCTGTAGGAGCACAGCTGGTCGGGACAGGGCCGGGGTCAGGAGGGTCGGGACGTCCAGCCCCCGGGTAGGTCTGAGTGGAGAAGGCGGAGGCCTGGCCCAGGCTCCAGCAGCCCGCGGGCCGTGCTGGTCTGTGGCCGGCAGTGTCCCCACGCAGGGGCCACCCACTGGGAAGGACAGGGTCGTCCTGTGAGGAGCCAGGGAAGCTCTCTCCCCTGGGATGGAGGCCCTGGGCCACTCCTCTCCCCTGGGATGGAGGCTCACGTGATGGACACGTGTCTGCCCAGGTTCTTCCCTTGTGGCCCGCAGCCCTAAGCTCACAGCCCTCCCAGGAGGGGCAGGGGAGGGGGGCGGAGAGCGGCCACTGAACCGCCGCATGGCGCTATCACTTCTCTTGGGGGCAGGACCTACCTCCTCCTGGGGCCACGTCTCTTTCAAGCAAACACAAGGTGTAGCCATATTTGTTTTCCAGAACTTCGGGGAACAGCTTCAGGGCCAGGCGGTCCTCACTCACAGGCGAGGCGGGCTCGCTCTCGGAGGCGCTCCACTTGGCGTAGGAGATGAAGGCATCAAACTCCTTTTTATCTGGAGGAGAGGGCGAAGGAAGTGTAAGCCACGCACGCCTGCATGTGCTCGAAACATGGCCCACGGGACGGAGCAGGACTGGGGGTCGTTACTGAATTGATTAAAGAAAATAAAAACCAGCAGCTGAGTCCATTTCAAAACCCCGCTGGGAGCGGTGCTCATTGTCTGCCCAGGAGTCGGAGCGGTCCACGTTCTGAAGCTCCGGGCCGGCGGCTGGGGTGGCCACGCGGGAGGGGCCTGCGGGGGCGCGCAGTCCTGGGGCCACGGCTGCCCACACCGCTAACCCCGCACCGGGGCGGCGGGCCGCGCTGCCCACAGGAGGTAGCGGACACGCCAAGCCGGTGTCTGGCCCTTAGCAGCGCAGATCGGTGTCCTCCCTCCTTCTCCATGGTCTACAGGGATGGAACTTGCCCCAGGACATGTTTAGGTCTCAAATGCCTCTGTTGAGGAAATGACTGCAAACGCACATTCATGACCGGGACGCAGTAACGAACTACCTGAAAGTGGCGGAAAACCTCCCAAGTGAACCCCTGGCTCCGGGCTGGGACACCTGGAGCTTCGCTCGGGGCAGGGGGACCAGTTACCGGGTAGCAACAGCACCGCTGCTGGTGCAGCTCAGAAGTGCACCGGCTCCCTGTGGCCTCGGGCCTGGGGATGGAGGGAGGAGCCCCACATAAGGGCTGGCCCGGGGTGTGGGGCTCCTGCCCTGGAGACAGGGAGGCAGGCAGGGCATCCAGGCCCCAGTGGGGGAGGACGCTCAGGTGCAGTTTCATGTGGAACGTGCCATGGTTGCCCCAATTCCTTCCCAGTCCAGCAAACTAGGACTTTTCTATAATCAGAAAACATGATGTATCTTTGGTAATAAAATTAGAGCGTGGAATTGTTAGACAACCTGTTAGGTCCTTCAAAATGCTGACATTGTAAACTTCTGTGTATTCATCACCAACATCAGAGGAAACATTTAGCTGGAAAACACTGGTTTGGCCAGAGGGGGCACTGACTGGCTGTGCCCAGTGCCCGTCCGCCCACACCGGTTCCTGACGTGTCCGTGGAAGTGAGAGGAGCGCGGGCACAGCGAAGGTTCCCGCCAGCCGACTCTCGGGTACAAGCTGTAGAGCCTCAGGGCAAGCAGGTTTTAGTGAAGAAGCATGAGGTTGTCCAGGGAAACAAGGCATTGATCAGATATTGGCTTAATTCAAAAAGGCTAACTTTTGTTTTAAATAAATCGCAGCAGCCCTCTTGCCTAAGGGTTTCTAGTACGAGTCTCAGTGACGGTCTCAGGGAAGGTGAGGGGGAGCTTTTCACTCACAGCTCCGGAGACCTGACAGCCCTCACGAGTGGCTGGTGTGGGGCTCCTGCCCGGTGAGGGCTGGCCGGGGTGTGGGGCTCCTGCCCGGTGAGGGCTGGCCGGGGTGTGGGACTCCTGCCCGGTGAGGGCTAACCCGGGGTGTGGGGCTCCTGCCCGGTGAGGGCTGGCCGGGGTGTGGGGCTCCTGCCCGGTGAGGGCTAACCCGGGGTGTGGGGCTCCTGCCCGGTGAGGGCTAACCCGGGGTGTGGGGCTCCTGCCCGGTGAGGGCTAACCCGGGGTGTGGGGCTCCTGCCCGGTGAGGGCTAACCCGGGGTGTGGGGCTCCTGCCCGGTGAGGGCTGGCCGGGGTGTGGGACTCCTGCCCGGTGAGGGCTAACCCGGGGTGTGGGGCTCCTGCCCGGTGAGGGCTGGCCGGGGTGTGGGGCTCCTGCCCGGTGAGGGCTAACCCGGGGTGTGGGGCTCCTGCCCGGTGAGGGCTAACCCGGGGTGTGGGGCTCCTGCCCGGTGAGGGCTAACCCGGGGTGTGGGACTCCTGCCCGGTGAGGGCTGGCCGGGGTGTGGGGCTCCTGCCCGGTGAGGGCTAACCCGGGGTGTGGGGCTCCTGCCCGGTGAGGGCTAACCCGGGGTGTGGGGCTCCTGGCGGTGAGGGCTGGCCAGGGTGTGGGGCTCCTGCCCGGTGAGGGCTAACCCGGGGTGTGGGGCTCCTGGCGGTGAGGGCTGGCCAGGGTGTGGGGCTCCTGCCCGGTGAGGGCTGGCCGGGAGGCCAGCAGAGGAGAGTATTTGCTGAAACTACAGACAGTCTAACCCTGGGCCCAGGGACCAGAGAACACGGAAGCGGCGCTTCTGTTCGGGGCGTGGACGGCACTTCGCCGACAGCAGGGCACCGCAGCTCCCAGAACGTCACACTTTTGGAGACGTTCCCACCAGCGTCCAGCCCCTCGTGGTACAGACCAGGCTGACCGAGGTGACACGAAGGGGCCGCCCAAGCTCTGCCCATGCCCAGCAGTCCAGTTTGGGGGTGAGACTGTCTGGCTGTGGGGCTGCTGTGACCGGCTTCACAGGAGGTAACAGCAGGGAGGCTGCTGGTTCGCCCCACCGCCCCGCCACCCCGTCCTGTGATGGAAAGCGCAGTCTAAGACCCTCTGCAGGAGGAGGACGCGGGGTCCCCTCC
Source organism: Cnephaeus nilssonii (assembly GCF_951640355.1). Lineage (NCBI taxonomy): Eukaryota > Metazoa > Chordata > Mammalia > Chiroptera > Vespertilionidae > Cnephaeus > Cnephaeus nilssonii. Next base: position 69,747,187 of record NC_137086.1, on the reverse strand, counting down.
CCGCCCCCCCCCCCACCCCCACAGCACCGCTTTTGCTGTCAGCAGCGAGACCATTTCAGGTCCAACCTGTGTGAGCCTCATGGCAGCCCCGCAGCTGGAGGGAGGAGCCTTCCCTGCAGGCCGCCTCCAGGTGCAGGTGCCGCAGCCCCGGGCTCGGTCCGCAGGTTAGGCACCAGGGAACACCCATTTCTGGGGCTCCTGCGCTGAGCCAGCTCTGAGAGGGACAGTCACACACAGCGAGCGGCCCTTACCCCCGAGCGTCTCGTCCTGGTCCTGGCAGGTCCGGCACAGCAGCAGCACCTCAATCCAGTACGTGAAGAGCAGCACGCCCACCACCAACGCGCCGGCCAGGGCGGCGATGGTGCCCAGGAGGACGTACAGGAGCACCACTGGGGGCGGGGAGGGCAGGGATAGAACATTGGAAACTAAACTAACTACAATGATAATCCTGCTCTGTGAACCGGGCGGTTCTGTTCTGCTCAGAGGAGCTACTGGCTGGGAGCTGCAGGCCTGGGCCACGGGAGCTCACCTGGAGCGCAGCGTCCTCTTCCGAGAACCGCGTGTCATTATGGAAAGGGTTACGACCTTGAGGCACCTGGACCCGGAGGCACTTTGTCCCGGAGGTGCCTGCTCTTTGCTACCCCCAGCCCCTGTTACCTGTAATCTGGTCCCAGGGCGCCCACCCTCTGTGAACCCCCCAGCCCGCATGGCTTGTAACCGGTAAGGTTATCCCATGCCCACTTCCCCATGCCTGTAATTCCCACTCCCCCACATAATCTTGTTCTTCTACCCAATGAGAGCAGCCGGCTTACGGGGGGCAGAGCAGATGTGTGTGGGGGACCTGCTGCTCTCCCATGCTGCCGGCAGGACTGGCATAAATGCTCATCTAGGATCCCACCCGGTCTCTGCTGCATTGGCTCAGTAGTGCCAGGCGGCCCGCCTCCTTGGTTGTCTGGTTACAGGGATACAGCGCCCTGAGCACATGCAGAGCACCCGGCGCTGTGCCCACCCACAGCTTCTCCACCTGTTATCCTGCCAGCATCGCCGCCGCCGGGAGCTTTCTTCCTGAAGGCTGGCATGCCGTCAGCCAGCCTTGAGGGATATCTTACACTGAGTGGGGAGAACCTGGGGGAGGGGCAGGTGCTGGGCAGGTGCCTGGGAAGCGGGTCGGAGCCACTGTTACTTATTTTCCCCGGGAACTGCCCCGTGCTCTGCACCCTCTCACTGCAAACTAGTTCCAGGTACAACCGTCCCCACTGAAGTCTACGCTCCCTGCGGCCAGGAGGTGCGTCTGGCACACCCTCCACGCACCTAACGTAGGAGACACACCTTTACAGAGCGCCCACGGGTACCAGAGCCAGAAGTTGTCTTATTTAAATCTCATGAGCATCCACAGTCTGCTGCTCTAGAATCATTATGAATGAATGAATAAATGAATGATATCACTTTCACCTCTGAGCGTCGTCTCAAAAGAATTACAAGCTATTTCCCACTGGAATGCCCATCCAGCTTTAAAGCGTTACGGTCTGTGATATACACATATCCTCCTGATGCTGAGCAGAATCAGTCTCTCACCTCCAGACTCCAATACCTGACCATCACGTCTTCTGGATTCAGAAGCCAGAAAGGAAAATGAGGGAGGCACCGAGGTTCTAGCACAGGCCTTTGCCTGGAGCTCGCCTAGGTGTTTGTAGAATGAAGGGGAGAATGAGATTGGCTTTTCCAACACAGCCCCAATACGCAAAATGTTGGTTAAGGAGGCCATGTCTGGGTCACTGATGTGAAACTGACTAGCTGTGGTCTTGGTCAGTTTTGAGTTCAGCAGCGAAGTGTGTAGAAGGCTGTCTAACAGCGTGTCTCGCTGCTCTCACCACAGCACTATTGCCTAGGTCCGTGGTCGGCAAACTGCGGCTCATGAGCCACATGCGGCTCTTTGGCCCCTTGAGTGTGGCTCTTCCACAAAATACCATGGCCTGGGTGAGTCTATTTTGAAGAAGTGGCGTTAGAAGAAGTTTAAGTTAAAAAAATTTGGCTCTCAAAAGAAATTTCAATCGTTGTACTGTTGATATTTGGCTCTGCTGACTAATGAGTTTGCTGACCACTGGCCTAGGAAAACCCTGGCCCGCCCTCGGGGGAGGCCCTGTACCCGGCGTACCTCCCTTCTTCCCCCTCAGCTGGAGGGGCTGCGAGGCGTTCCCCAGCGAGTTCTGGGCGAAGCAGATGAACGTCTTGTGCAGGTCACTCTGGGCAACTCTGTCCAAGTGGACGGTGCGCTGGATGACTTCCGCCTCCACGGCGGCTTTCACGCTAGGAAAGGAGGAGACATCCCAGCTGCCCAGGGCACACAACGACACCCATTCGCAGCCTCAGGACCATGTGATGGCCAGCATCGGCCTCTGCAGAGCTGGGGGCAGCCAGCAGGGAGGGCTCGGGTTTAAAGGATTGAATCTGCGAAGCATCGTTCGACGCTTACACTCAGGCATAGTCGCCTGTGGGCCTCCGCTGGCCTTGCTTACCTAAGACTTTCCCTGAGGACAGATGCTAACGAGAATTTATTAACATCTACGACGTCCGTGGAGGGCTTACTCGGTATCAGGGCGTCTTAGCACAAAAGGGGGTTATGGTCCCTCCACTCTGCACCTCACAGGAAGCCCACAGGTGTGGCCTGGGTCTTCTAATTTGGCCAGCGATGCAGACCAGGCGCGGGAGGCGAGCCCGAGTTCACGCTGCCAGTCATGGGACCCGGTGCCTGGCCTGTGCCCTGGCCCATCCAGGACCAGCAGGAGTGGGAGCCTTTATTTCCCAATGTGGATTCCCTAAGTCGCCATCTCCCCTCTGGCCTCACCCTAAGGAATCTGGTTTACACGCTGATAGTGCAGGCGGTGTTGCTTGGAGACCCCAACACCAGCGCTTCCTGCCGCCGGAGACATGCTGAGCGTCTCGCCTGCCCTGTGTGCCCCTCACAGGGGGCTGGCGGGGGCCGCAGGGGCACGATGCCGATGGGTGGGAAACAGCCCCCCAGAGGGCATGAGGTCAGAGCACACCCTCTGTCATCCTCGACTCCTTTGAACTTGGATGCAGTATCAGCTTAATAGCGGACCCAATGACTTTCCTTGTGTGAGAAGTTCCTGCTAAATCTGATCACTGTTCCAGAAACCTGTCCTTGGTTATGTTTGTTTATTGAAATGTTTTACAAATCAGAGGGGTGCCAATCACAGACTGGTACTGTGGAACAGATCTTAGAAAGACGCAGGCCCGGCAGCTTGGCCCCAAGCCCTCAACCTCAGGGCCCCATGTCTAGCCCTGTGAGGAGCTGGGTAGATCCGAATGGCTCGAGATTTCCATTTTATGGAGCAAAACTGTCTTCCCAGTTCATTCTGGCCACTAATTTGGGTTCCGTGCTCTTGAGAGCAACAAACTAAGTCTAGATTTTAGAAAACAGAGTAGCTTCTAAGCATTTCAAGACAGACTCCCGCCGAGCCTCCCTTCCCAGGCTGCACTGCCCTCACTGCCCGTAGGTTTCGGTCAGACCCCTCGGTCATGCAGCGTTTCCTCATTTCGTACTTTCTGGCCGTAATGGCCCTGGAGACCTGGGTACGCTGAGTGGGCACCGGGGAAACGGGGGCCTGGGGGACAGCATTCCCCCATTTGTGGGGCACGCTGCTTCTGTTCCAGCAGCTGGGGCCACTGTCTGTCTCCTGGTCCCCTGGATGTCTAAAGCAGCCACAGCACCTGCTGCTAAACACGGGACTTTATAGCAACTGAGATACCTCACTCCACGGCCCTGTCGGAGCCGCATTTGGCCCAGGGTTAAAGGTAACATGCACTGACTCATTTTCACCACAAGCTGGCGCTCCTGGCTACATCATCGAGTGTGTGTGTGTGTGTGTGTGTGTGTGTGTGTGTGTGAGTGTGTGTGTGGTGTGTGGTGTGTGTGTGTGTGTGTTGTGTGTGTGTTTGTGTGTGGTGATGGGGTGTGTGTATGTGGTGTATGTGTGTAGTGTGTGTGTGTGTGGTGTGTATGTGTGATGTGTGTGTGAGTGTGGTGCATGTGTATGTGGTGTGTGTGTGGTGTATGTATGTGTGTGTGGTGTGTGTGTTTGTATGTGGTGTGTGGTGTGTGTGTCTTGTGTGTGGTGTATGTGTTTGTATGTGGTGTGTGTGGTGTGTGTGGTATGTGTTTGTATGTGGTGTGTGTATGTGGTGTGTGTCTTGTGTGTGTGGCGTGTGTGGTGTGTGTGGTGTGTGTGTGATGTGTGTGTGTGTGTGTGTTTGCCTCCGTGTGCACATCGCAGAGGTTTCCGAAGGTGGAAGCACGCATTGTGGCTGCAAAGAATATTGTCCTCTGATTTCCTTCTTACCTCCTCCCTTCTTCTGTTGGGATTTCCCTCTCCTGGCCAGAATCTTTGCTGTACCATCTCAGCACCGGTGTGAAGTGCTCTTCAAAGCCAAAGCGTGCCGTGCAGTTCAGTGTCAAAGGTTTTCCTGCAAACGAAGGGGCCGCAGAAGACAGGAAGGCAGCTGTGAGGACATGGTCCTGCGCAGCAAGAGACCTGCGGACGCGGCTCCCTGCCCACAGGCCGCCGCCGAAGCGGGGCCGGGAAGGGCCTCACGCCTGCCCGCCCGCCCCCCCGCCCGCCTCTCGGGGGCAGAAACGAGGCAGCCAGCTGCGCTGAGATCGCAAACAGGGACTATGGTTTTGGTGGTTTGTTGTTGTTCTATTTTTGTGAAAGAATGTTTCTATCAATTAAAAGATTTTGTATTATAAACGTGTAATAAAGAAAGTATCAGCTATTTTTCAAAAGGGCATTATCAGAACCAAACTCCTTATTTATTAAATTTTTTTTGGTTTATTTTTATTTCTTTTTTATTGTTGACCCTGTGTCCGTTTCTCTCTGCCCCGCCTTTGCCCGCCGGCACCCGGCTCCCAGCACCCCTCCCAGCCTTCACCGCCGCTGTCTGTGTCGATGGCTATTGCACAGGTGCTTCCTGGCTGCTCTCTTCTTCTGCTTCCCTCCAGCCCCTGCCCTGACCTCTGTCTGTCTGTCCCATTTTGTTCACCAGGTTATTTTGCTCATTAGATTCCACACATGAGTGAGATCATAAGGTGTTTGTCTTTCTCTGGCTGGCTTACTTCCCTCAGCACAATGCTCTCCAGGTCCCTCCGTTGTAAAAACAACTCTCTGTGTTTAAAACGGGGGTTGGTTTGCTCGGAGCACGCAGGCCCCGTGTGGTCTGAGGGACAGAGGAAAGTTGAGGCGCTGCACCGGCTCGGCCTCCATTGCGGCTGAAGTCAAAGCTGAACGTGTTCCCGCCCAGCACAGGTCACGCGCCGACCGGCATGGAGTTCAAAGAAGACACCACTCAAGCATGGAACTGCTGTGAGCCGTGCACGATGGGTGTGCATGGATTTGCACACTAGCCTGTCTCCCCATTTTCTCCGGAGAGCTACCCAGCGATGCACTGCCTCAGCCTCAGTATCCTAACCACGAGACAGGCAGAGATTCCACTGGAAAACTCATCTTCGCGCCTTATTAATGTTTCTCCCCTAGTAATACTTTAAATTCACTGACTCCATATGTAACTTCGTTATTTTTAAATTAAATAACTTTTGTCCTTTCTTTTGTCCTTCCATTCTTGTGTTGTTGCCCATATTGCTCTTATAATCAGGATATACTGCTACCACCACCTAGCGGTCTCTTCCCATAACACAGCACTGTTTTCACATTTCTGTTAGAAATAGTTCACATGTAAAATGATACTTATTTTATGGAAGCGGCCAGTCCTTGGTTTGAACAGTGAGCGCGCAGTGGCTGTTTGGTGATGGTGGATGCTAGTGAAGCTGACCAGGGAAAAGCCCCGCGCCCAGGAGAAGGCGCTGCTCTGGAAAGCACTGAGCGGGCAGGGGTGTGGCCTGCTCCTGCCAGCACCTCAAAGGCCAGCGGTTACTGTACTTTTTAAAGGCTAATGCTACTCAAGGTGGTAAACTGGTTAACTTTATAGACAGCACCACGCCTATGGCCTCCTGGGTAAGAAAGAGCGTAACCCTATTGACCGTGTGGAAGGCACCGCCACCGCACAGCCGCTGCCTGGGCTTCTCAGTGCGGCCGTGGGGTCAGCGTAGTTTTGCCGATTTACACACCTACCGGCTGGGAGTCAGGGTCTGAGGAGGAGGAGGAGGCAGCACCCGCCAGCGGCTGAGCCCCACCCACACCCCATTCTATTGGACTGGGATCCGCTTCTCTCTTCCTTGTACCACATCACACTGGGACGTGCTCCGGGTCCCGGCATCCACTAGGGTGACACGCAGCCCACGTACCCAGCTCCACCTCCAGGGTGTCCTGGGCAGGCTCCAGGATGTCCGGCTTGAGGGTGGTGTTTTTCACTAACAGGGGGAGAGAAAGAGCATTATTTGCAGGGAAGCTGCAGCCGCCTGCTGAGCACCGGCATGCGCGGCCACATGAGGTCTGTGCACGTTGGAGCTGCCTCTGCAGACTGTTCACGTTCCAGGGCCTAGGGCCCCGGGTCCGTGTGAAAAGCGAGCTTCCAAAATGACTGCAACATCGTTTGGCTGGTGCTGGCAACACAGTAGCTTTTACAAATCCATGTCTGCTGGGCGCTTTCTTGCAGGCCATGGGGGTGCGGCTCGGGTCTGCGCTGGGTGAGCAGGCTGTGCTGTGTGTGCTGTGTGTGCTGTGTGTGCTGTGCTGTGTGTGCCATGTGTGCTGTGTGTGCTGTGCTGTGTGTGCCGTGTGTGCCGTGTGTGCTGTGTGTGCTGTGCTGTGTGTGCTGTGTGTGCTGTGCTGTGTGTGCTGTGTGTGCTGCGTGTGCTGTGTGTGTGCTGTGTGTGCTGTGTGTGCTGTGCTGTGTGTGCCGTGTGTGCTGTGCTGTGCTGTGTGTGCCGTGTGTGCCATGTGTGCCGTGTGTGCCGTGTGTGCCGTGTGTGCTGTGTGTGCTGTGTGTGCTGTGTGTGCCGTGTGTGCCGTGTGTGCTGTGTGTGCCGTGTGTGCCGCGTGTGCTGTGTGTGCTGTGTGTGCTGTGTGTGCTGTGCTGTGTGTGCTGTGTGTGCCTTGTGTGCCGCGTGTGCTGTGTGTGCTGTGTGTGCTGTGCTGTGTGTGCTGTGTGTGCCGTGTGTGCCGTGTGTGCTGTGTGTGCTGTGTGTGCTGTGCTGTGTGTGCTGTGTGTGCTGTGCTGTGTGTGCTGTGTGTGTTGTGTGTGCTGTGTGTGCTGTGTGTGCTGCGTGTCCTGCATGTGCTGTGTGTGTGCTGTGTGTGCCGTGTTTGCTGTGTGTGCTGTGTGTGCTGTGCTGTGTGTGCCGTGTGTGCTGTGCTGTGCTGTGTGTGCCGTGTGTGCCGTGTGTGCCGTGTGTGCTGTGTGTGCCGTGTGTGCTGTGTGTGCTGTGTGTGCCGTGTGTGCTGCGTGTGCTGTGTGTGCTGTGCTGTGTGTGCCGTGTGTGCTGTGCTGTGCTGTGTGTGCTGCGTGTGCTGCGTGTGCCCTGTGTGCCGTGTGTGCTGTGTGTGCTGTGTGTGCTGTTTGTGCTGCGTGTGCTGTGTGTGCTGTGTGTGCTGTGCTGTGTGTGCCGTGTGTGCTGTGCTGTGCTGTGTGTGCTGCGTGTGCTGCGTGTGCCCTGTGTGCCATGTGTGCTGTGTGTGCTGTGTGTGCTGTTTGTGCTGCGTGTGCTGTGTGTGCTGTGTGTGCTGTGTGTGCTGTGCTGTGTGTGCCGTGTGTGCTGTGTTGTGCTGTGTGTGCTGTGTGTGCCATGTGTGCCATGTGTGCCGTGTGTGCCGTGTGTGCTGTGTCTGCCGTGTGTGCCGTGTGTGCTGTGTGTGCTGCGTGTGCTGTGTGTGCTGTGTGTGCTGTGTGTGCTGTGCCGTGTGTGCCGTGTGTGCCGTGTGTGCCGTGTGTGCCGTGTGTGCCGTGTGTGCCGTGTGTGCTGTGTGTGCCGTGTGTGCCGTGTGTGCTGTGCCGTGTGTGCTGTGTGTGCTGTGTGTGCTGTGTGTGCTGCGTGTGCTGTGTGTGCTGTGTGTGCTGTGCTGTGTGTGCCGTGTGTGCTGTGTTGTGCTGTGTGTGCTGTGTGTGCCGTGTGTGCCATGTGTGCCGTGTGTGCCGTGTGTGCCGTGTGTGCTGTGTCTGCCGTGTGTGCTGTGTGTGCTGTGTGTGCCGTGTGTGCCGTGTGTGCCGTGTGTGCTGTGTGTGCCGTGTGTGCTGTGTGTGCCGTGTGTGCCGTGTGTGCCGTGTGTGCCGTGTGTGCCGTGTGTGCTGTGTGTGCCGTGTGTGCCGTGTGCCGTGTGTGCCGTGTGTGCTGTGTGTGCCGTGTGTGCCGTGTGTGCTGTGCCGTGTGTGCCATGTGTGCTGTGTGTGCCGTGTGTGCCGTGTGTGCTGTGCCGTGTGTGCCATGTGTGCTGTGTGTGCCGTGTGTGCCGTGTGTGCTGTGCCGTGTGTGCCATGTGTGCTGTGTGTGCCGTGTGTGCCGTGTGTGCTGTGCCGTGTGTGCCATGTGTGCTGTGTGTGCTGTGTGTGCCGTGTGTGCTGTGTCGTGTGTGCAGTGTGTGCTGTGCCGTATGTGCTGTGTGTGCCGTGTGTGCTGTGTGTGCCGTGTGTGCCGTGTGTGCCGTGTGTGCTGTGTGTGCCGTGTGTGCTGTGTGTGCTGTGTGTGCTGTGTGTTCTGTGTGTGCCCTGTGTGCTGTGTGTGCCGTGTGTGCCGTGTGTGCTGTGTGTGCCGTGTGTGCTGTGTGTGCCGTGTGTGCCATGTGTGCTGTGCTGTCTCTCCTCTCAGTACATATCCAAAGCCCACCTAGTTGTCCACCTTGCAACCTGGCCTATCCTCTCCCCTCTCCTTCACTCACAATCTCACCATCCTCTCAGATACACCCCGAAAATACTGAGTCCATCCGCCTCTCCCCACCCCTCGGCCATCCTAGTTCCCCCTCCATCAGCCATGCCTGCTTGACTGCAGCAGCCTCCTAATCCTTCTCCCATCTCCATCCTCCCCCCACAAACCCATTTTCTACACAGTGGACAGTAACCTCCATTTAATACAAATCTATTCCCGACCCTCCTCTGCCCAGAACCCTCCATGGCTCCCTACTGTTCCTCGGATGAGGTCCCTGCTCCCGGGACAGGGTCTGTCAGTCTTGTTTGCAGACACTCGCCCTCCACTGCCCCTGCTCTTGCTGGGCTGCACGGCCTCCCACACTCCCCGCGCTGCTGCCTCTGCCGGAGCGGCGTCTTTCCCGCCTGCATTGGTGACTGCTTCTCATCCCTGTTCCCGCTTTGGGCTCGGGATGCCAGGTCTGGGTTTGTGCCCACTTTCTCTCCGCTCCTCACATTGTACAGTCATAGCCTGTCCTCTGTCTGCCCCACAGAGTGCTAAGTTCTGGGAGGCCAGAGGAGGGTGCAGGGACCGTTTGCACATCCGCAGCATAAGCCCCGTCCTCACACAGACTCGGTTCTCAGCAGACACGTGTGTGCAAATGGACAAGTCAACGATGGGGGGACGAGGAGGACATGAGTGACGACAGATCAGGCTTGATTGAACGAGATGCCACAGGTGGTCCAAGGAGTCCTCGGGGAAGAGAAAGCCGGTCTGCCCCTGGGGACCGACGGCGAGGGGCCAGGCCTGCGGGAAGGACAGCCACGGGCCACCTGGAGGGGCACGTGGTGCCCGCGGGGCGTTTGCTTCTGTCTCCTTCTACAAGGAGCAGTCTGGTCGGCGTGGAACTGCTGAGCTGCGGCAGCGAGGGCAGGGCCAGGCTGCCCGTACGGCTTGTGGCTCACAGTTAAAGGAGAGGAGGCAAAGCTGAGTAATATGTGTCCAAGAGATACATCAGCTACCCGGTAGCTGTTCCATACAAGACATGGCGACTGCCTTGGTAATGCTTTGAGATGGCCACGCTTACATTACTGACTAGTTTATTCATGCCGACACTTGTAGGTCCAGTGGGCTGAGCCAAGGCAATGACTGGGCCAAAACATAGGGAACTCTCAGCAGGATAAGCCCTGGGCCATAAACATGACAAGATGCTCAGCTTCACTAGCACGCAGGGGAAGGTAAATTGATATAAATAAGAGACCCCACTTGGCACCAACAAAAATAAAGTCTGAGGACACCAAGAATAATTTAGGAATAATGGGAATCTGTTCACTGCTGATGAAGATGTAAATTGGCAAAACAATACCTTAGAATGATATCGTGTGCTTAATAACACAAATCACATTCTATAACATAGAACATTATTCTGTTTTATGAATGGACACATACATATGTAAAGAAGGCATAAATAGAAAGAATATTCTATATAATAAAAAGCTAATAAGCAAATTGACAGAACAGCGGAACAATCGGTGGCTATGACACACACTGACCACCAGGGGGCAGATGCTCAATGAAGGGGATGCCCCCTGGTGGTCAGTGCGCTCCCACAGCGGGAGCGCCACTCAGCCAGAAGCTGGGCTCTCGGCTGGCGAGCACAGCGGCCATGGGGGGAGCCTCTCCCACCTCTGCGGCAGCACTAAGGATGTCTGACTAATGGCTTAGCCTGCTCCCACTGGACATCCCCTGAGGGTTCCTAGACTTCAAGAGGGCGCAGGCTGGGCTGAGGGCCCCCCCTCCTCCAGTGCATGAATCTCGTGCACCGGGCCTCTGGTAAACTATAAAACTAAACTACATCTGGGAAGGGAGGAGAAAAGGAAGAGATGATGGCATGGGCCTCAAGCTGTATCTGTAATGTTTTGTTTCTTTAAATAAAAAGCAAGATTTTAGGCCTGTGGAAAAATGTTCACAGTGTTAAAGCTGGTGATAGGTACATGGGTGTCAGCTGTTTCTCTGTGTGAATTATTGGTATCACTTTTAACTTTATTACAGAAACAAACCAGGGATAAATGCATGGGAAACCCAGCTGGGGACAACTTGGATATGAGCCTTCCCTGGAGAAGACTCTAGGTTAATGGGAAAACTGATGTTTGCGATATTCAAGGCTTTCCCCGATGACACTGTATGTCTATCACGCAGCCTCAGGAAGATGACTTTAACTGGGTAGTTGGGATTCAAACATGAAATCTGGAAACCAAGATCTCACTTACCGATGGTTTTCACTTGAACAACAGCTCTGACCGTCCAGGCCCCCACACCATCGGCCTGAGTGTAGTCGCAGGCATACGTGCCCTGGTGGTAGTCATAGATCACATCCAGCTGCAGCGGGTTGCTCCTCTGCTCAGAGAGCAGTCTTCCATTCTAATCCGAGAGACAAAAAGTCAAGTAAAGCTCTTTCCTCAGAGAATTGTTCTTAGGCGAATTGCGCCTTTCGGAAGCCTTCACACATTGAACCATGGAAGGGAACAGCCCGCCTGAGCTGAGCACACGACAGTCACCCTCGAGCGAGGGAGAGGTTCTGTTCGGAAGTTGTCCTCGCAAAGTTCTTCCTTAAAATAAGAGGCGTCTACATACCATCATGCTGTGGGCGCCCAATCTAGTCAGCCCACTAAGATATATTTAATTTATTATTTTCCAAAGCATGAGTCAACCCCGGAGAGTATTCCAGAAAACTCATCATATTCTAAGTAGCTAATTCCAAATGAATTTTTTAAACCTATGTGTTTATTATGTCTGAAAATTTATGCAGATTTTCTGTATATGGGGGTAATATAAAGCTTCCTCTTTAAATAAATTTAACTTTAATAAAATAATAAAATTGAAATTCAAAACAGAAAGTACATCGATATGACAACGAATGGCTGGTGACTGGAAAACAGCTGTTTCCCTCATGGTGGCCAAAGCTGCCTGAGGACGGACATAGCTGGGAGACTCCCTCTCCCTTCGGAGTCTGTCCGAGCACCTCTGGTGCTTCGGATAGAGTCTCCCCGCTGGAGTGCCTGCCTTCCTCAGCCTCCCCGCTGCAGTGCCTGCCTTCCTTAGCCTCCCCGCTGCAGTGCCTGCCTTCCTTAGCCTCCCCGCTGCAGTGTGACTGCCTTCCTTAGCCTCCCCGCTGCAGTGCCTGCCTTCCTTAGCCTCCCTGCTGCAGTGTGACTGCCTTCCTTAGCCTCCCCGCTGCAGTGAATGCCTTCCTTAGCCTCCCCGCTGCAGTGTGCCTGCCTTCCTTAGCCTCCCCGCTGCAGTGTGACTGCCTTCCTTAGCCTCCCCGCTGCAGTGACTGCCTTCCTTAGCCTCCCCGCTGCAGTGCCTGCCTTCCTTAGCCTCCCCGCTGCAGTGCCTGCCTTCCTTAGCCTCCCCGCTGCAGTGTGACTGCCTTCCTTAGCCTCCCCGCTGCAGTGCCTGCCTTCCTTAGCCTCCCCGCTGCAGTGACTGCCTTCCTTACCCTCCCCGCTGCAGTGTGACTGCCTTCCTTAGCCTCCCCGCTGCAGTGAATGCCTTCCTTAGCCTCCCACTGCAGTGACTGCCTTCCTTACCCTCCCCGCTGAAATGCCTGCCTTCCTTAGCCTCCCCGCTGCAGTGTGACTGCCTTCCTTAGCCTCCCCGCTGCAGTGAATGCCTTCCTTAGCCTCCCCGCTGCAGTGTGCCTGCCTTCCTTAGCCTCCCCGCTGCAGTGACTGCCTTCCTTAGCCTCCCCGCTGCAGTGTGACTGCCTTCCTTAGCCTCCCCACTGCAGTGACTGCCTTCCTTACCGTCCCCGCTGGAGTGCCTGCCTTCCTTAGCCTCCCCGCTGCAGTGTGCCTGCCTTCTTTAGCCTCCCCGCTGCAGTGAATGCCTTCCTTAGCCTCCCCGCTGCAGTGCCTGCCTTCCTTAGCCTCCCCGCTAAAGTGCCTGCCTTCCTTAGCCTCCCCGCTGCAGTGTGACTGCATTCCTTAGCCTCCCTGCTGCAGTGACTGCCTTCCTTAGCCTCCCCGCTGCAGTGTGACTGCCTTCCTTAGCCTCCCCGCTGCAGTGACTGCCTTCCTTAGCATCCCCGCTGCAGTGACTGCCTTCCTTAGCCTCCCCACTACAGTGTGCCTGCCTTCCTTAGCCTCCCCGCTGTAGTGACTGCCTTCCTTAGCCTCCCCGCTGCAGTGCCTGCCTTCCTTAGCCTCCCCGCTGCAGTGACTGCCTTCCTTAGCCTCCCCGCTGCAGTGTGACTGCCTTCTTTAGCTTCCCCGCTGCAGTAACTGCCTTCCTTAGCCTCCCCGCTGCAGTGTGCCTGCCTTCCTTAGCCTCCCCGCTGCAGTGACTGCCTTCCTTACCCTCCCCACTACAGTGTGCCTGCCTTCCTTAGCCTCCCCGCTGTAGTGACTGCCTTCCTTAGCCTCCCCGCTGCAGTGCCTGCCTTCCTTAGCCTCCCCGCTGCAGTGACTGCCTTCCTTAGCCTCCCCACTGCAGTGTGACTTCCTTCCTTAGCCTCCCCGCTGCAGTGCGCCTGCCTTCCTTAGCCTCCCAGCTGCAGTGACTGCCTTCCTTAGCCTCCCCGCTGCAGTGACTGCCTTCCTTAGCCTCCCCGCTGCAGGGACTGCTTTCCTTAGCCTCCCCGCTGCAGTGTGACTGCCTTCCTTAGCCTCCCCGCTGCAGTGCCTGCCTTCCTTAGCCTCCCCGCTGCAGTGACTGCTTTCCTTAGCCTCCCCGCTGCAGTGTGCCTGCCTTCCTTAGCCTGCCCGCTGCAGTGAATGCCTTCCTTAGACTCCCAGCTGCAGTGCCTGCCTTCCTTAGCCTCCCCGCTGCAGTGCCTGCCTTCCTAAGCCTCCCCGCTGCAGTGACTGCTTTCCTTAGCCTCCCCGCTGCAGTGTGACTGCCTTCCTTAGCCTCCCCACTGCAGTGACTGCCTTCCTTAGCCTCCCCGCTGCAGTGCCTGCCTTCCTTAGCCTTCCCGCTGCAGTGCCTGCCTTCCTTAGCCTCCCCGCTGCAGTGCCTGCCTTCCTTAGCCTCCCCGCTGCAGTGCCTGCCTTCCTTAGCCTCCCCGCTGCAGTGAATGCCTTCCTTAGCCTCCCCGCTGCAGTGCCTGCCTTCCTTAGCCTCCCCGCTGCAGTGCCTGCCTTCCTAAGCCTCCCCGCTGCAGTGACTGCTTTCCTTAGCCTCCCTGCTGCAGTGTGACTGCCTTCCTTAGCCTCCCCGTTGCAGTGCCTGCCTTCCTTAGCCTCCCCGCTGCAGTGTGACTGCCTTCCTTAGCCTCCCCGCTGCAGTGACTGCTTTCCTTAGCCTCCCCGCTGCAGTGTGACTGCCTTCCTTAGCCTCCCCGTTGCAGGGACTGCTTTCCTTAGCCTCCCCGCTGCAGTGTGCCTGCCTTCCTTAGCCTCCCCGCTGCAGTGCCTGCCTTCCTTAGCCTCCCCGCTGCAGTGTGCCTGCCTTCCTTAGCCTCCCCGCTGCAGTGAATGCCTTCCTTAGCCTCCCCGCTGCAGTGCCTGCCTTCCTTAGCCTCCCCGCTGCAGTGCCTGCCTTCCTAAGCCTCCCCGCTGCAGTGACTGCTTTCCTTAGCCTCCCTGCTGCAGTGTGCCTGCCTTCCTTAGCCTCCCCGTTGCATGCCTGCCTTCCTTAGCCTCCCCGCTGCAGTGTGACTGCCTTCCGTAGCCTCCCCGCTGCAGTGCCTGCCTTCCTTAGCCTCCCCGCTGCAGTGCCTGCCTTCCTTAGCCTCCCTGCTGCAGTGCCTGCCTTCCTTAGCCTCCCCGCTGCAGTGAATGCCTTCCTTAGCCTCCCCGCTGCAGTGCCTGCCTTCCTTAGCCTCCCCGCTGCAGTGTGCCTGCCTTCCTTAGCCTCCCCGCTGCAGTGCCTGCCTTCCTTAGCCTCCCCGCTGCAGTGTGCCTGCCTTCCTTAGCCTCCCCGCTGCAGTGCCTGCCTTCCTTAGCCTCCCCGCTGCAGTGCCTGCCTTCCTTAGCCTCCCCGCTGCAGTGCCTGCCTTCCTTAGCCTCCCCGCTGCAGTGAATGCCTTCCTTAGCCTCCCCGCTGCAGTGCCTGCCTTCCTTAGCCTCCCCGCTGCAGTGCCTGCCTTCCTAAGCCTCCCCGCTGCAGTGACTGCTTTCCTTAGCCTCCCTGCTGCAGTGTGACTGCCTTCCTTAGCCTCCCCGTTGCAGTGACTGCCTTCCTTAGCCTCCCCGCTGCAGTGACTGCCTTCCTTAGCCTCCCCGCTGCAGTGCCTGCCTTCCTTAGCCTTCCCGCTTCAGTGCCTGCCTTCCTTAGCCTCCCCGCTGTAGTGCCTGCCTTCCTTAGCCTCCCCGCTGCAGTGCCTGCCTTCCTTAGCCTCCCCGCTGCAGTGAATGCCTTCCTTAGCCTCCCCGCTGCAGTGAATGCCTTCCTTAGCCTCCCCGCTGCAGTGCCTGCCTTCCTAAGCCTCCCCGCTGCAGTGACTGCTTTCCTTAGCCTCCCTGCTGCAGTGTGACTGCCTTCCTTAGCCTCTCCGTTGCAGTGCCTGCCTTCCTTAGCCTCCCCGCTGCAGTGTGACTGCCTTCCTTAGCCTCTCCGCTGCAGTGACTGCTTTCCTTAGCCTCCCCGCTGCAGTGTGACTGCCTTCCTTAGCCTCCCCGTTGCAGGGACTGCTTTCCTTAGCCTCCCCGCTGCAGTGTGCCTGCCTTCCTTAGCCTCTCCGCTGCAGTGCCTGCCTTCCTTAGCCTCCCCGATGCAGTGTGCCTGCCTTCCTTAGCCTCCCCGATGCAGTGCCTGCCTTCCTTAGCCTCCCCGCTGCAGTGACTGCCTTCCTTACCCTCCCTGCTGCAGTGACTGCCTTCCTTACCCTCCCCGCTGCAGTGACTGCCTTCCTTAGCCTCCCCGCTGCAGTGACTGCCTTCCTTAGCCTCCCCGCTGCAGTGCCTGCCTTCCTTACCCTCCCCGCTGCAGTGACTGCCTTCCTTACCCTCCCCGCTGCAGTGACTGCCTTCCTTAGCCTCCCCGATGCAGTGTGCCTGCCTTCCTTAGCCTCCCCGATGCAGTGCCTGCCTTCCTTACCCTCCCCGCTGCAGTGACTGCCTTCCTTACCCTCCCCGCTGCAGTGACTGCCTTCCTTAGCCTCCTCGCTGCAGTGACTGCCTTCCTTACCCTCCCCACTGCAGTGACTGCCTTCCTTAGCTTCCCCGCTGCAGTGTGCCTGCCTTTCCTTGCTGACTCTTGCCCTGTCAGTGGCCTCTGCCCCCGCCATCCCCGCAGTGCCATGCTCCTTCTCACCCAGGTTTACAGTCTGCCCGCCTTTGCCGGGCGGGCGCTGCTCAGCTTCAGCCCCACGGAGAGGGAGCCCTTCCCGGGACAAGTCAGGCACCACTACCAGCTCCTTGCAGCGGGCTCAGACCGCCGTCATTGTGTCCTCCCCACTGTGTGTGCCCCTCGTATGTAGTGTGGTGTTGAGTGTGTAGGTATCTCCTTCTCTGGGGTTGTCGAGAGCAGTCTTTGTGCCAATACATATGCCAGGTCCTGGACACACCGTGCGGAATCAACCCGGCCTTTCTCTCAGTGAGTGCGCCGTGCAAGGACACAGGCCCGCGTGTCAGCCAGAGGGAGATGCACCCGGTGGCCGTGCCTATGCTTATAGGAATCAGGCATGCCTCTCCAGTCCAAGCAGAGCGTTGAAGAATGTGTAGGAACCAGTCAGTTAAAGAAAAGCCACCTAAGAACTCTTGAAGCAAAGCATGCACGCAGGAAGCAAGGCCAGCTGAAGGGCGGATGTGCGTGGTTGTGTTTGATCTCTGGGCTCCAGCCCCCCGCAGGCGGCGGCAGCAGGCTGCCCTCTGCAGAGGGTGAGTGAGTGATGAGTGCGTGCACAACTGAACAGAAGGTTTTGAAGCTTAAGAGTCATATTATTAGGCTTTTTTTTTTAAATGGCAACTCAGTGTGAGAGCACCTACCAATTTAAGCAAAGACTATCATAATCACTTTTGTACCACGAGGGACTGGGCAGGGTCGGAGCATGAGCATCTGTTAGGTGATTATCACTGTGCACTTACGGGGAGCTCCTGCCTCCACGTGGCACGTGGCCTTCCGAGTTCCAACCAGGAGTGCCAGGAGCAGCCCGCTCACCACTGCAGGCAAGGAAAAGGGAGCAACAACAAAGAGTAGCAGTGAGAGCCTGTCACCCACGCAGCCCACAGAGCTTTCTCGTGTGTCAGCTCGTCTGACTGTCCAAAGGCTTCCTGGCTGGGTTTGCACAGGTCCTGGTTTCCATTCTACAGACGAGGAGCCTGAGCTCCGGACTTGGTCTTTTGCTCTGTGGCACAGAGCTGGCCAGTGAGAGCACTGGACATTTATCTAAATGACTCTGATTTTGAGTTTCCAGTTCTGATGGAGGAATTCCCCTTCCACGCTGCCTGCTGACTTGTAGAGTCAGGGATTCCCCACTCCACATCTCTGGTGTGGTTCCTGTGGCTCAGGAGGAACTTCCAGGAGGTTGCCAAGCAGCCGGGGGTGGGGGCAGAACTGGTTGGAGGGGCAGCTGCCATGTGAAGAAAACCAAGGCCAAGTAGTGGGGCAGACAAGGTTAAATAGCCGGTCAGCTGATCTCAAGGATCAAGAATCCTTTAAAAGGAAGGTTCAGAGCACGGGATAAAAGTCAGAGACAGAATCCTGCACAACACAGTAACAACGTAAAAGAAAAGAAACTAGAGTGGAGGTTGTTGTAAATCACATGGGAAGGCAGAGTTAGAACTAAGTCGTTGGCTGAGCGAGGGAAGATGAGTGATAACAAAGTGGACCTAATCCTCCTATATAAGGGTAATATGCAAATCAACCAAACGGGAACAACAGTAGCTATGACATGCACTGACCACCAGGGGGCAGATGCTCAACACAGGAGCTTCCCCTAGCCGGCAGGCCCCGATGGCCCAATCGGACCTGCCAGCCAACCTCTCAGTCCCTTCTCCTGGCGGGCAGGCTCCGATTGCCTGATGGGGAATGGGGAACTGGGGGTGGGTGACTGCGGACACCCGTGGCACCAGGCCAAGGCCCCCTGCCCGCTGGTCACTCCATACACAGAGGGTGACCAGTATCAGGGGACAGGCTGGCAAGTGGGTGGGAACAGCCAACCTCGAGGTACCTCCCCTTACCCCCCCCCAGGCCAGTGGGCTCCCATTGCCCAATGGCAAGTGGGGAACAAGGGGTGGGTGGCAGCGAGGGGCTGGGCTGGCTGCTGGCAGCCGGGGAAGATGGCCCTGATCACTGGCCAAGCCTAGGGCCTGTACCCATGCATGAATTTCGTGTGCCAGGCCTCTAGTTTTTTCCATAAAAATGTAAGTATGGCTTAGTATGTACCATTAAGACTTTATGAGGTGGAAATAAAAGGAACATCAAAGACAAGAGATAAGAGATAAGCAATTTGTGTTAAGAATGATGGAAACCCCTTTCTAATAATACAATCACAAATGAGTCAGGTGGGAAACAGAGGGGCTAGTTTTGTTCAGATGTAAAGAAAATAACCAGATACAGAAGGAGCAGCAGCTCAATGTGAACCTGTGTGAATAGTGTCAGGAAGTCCTGGAGAGAACTGAGGCACACCCTTTATTTTATTTACTTATTTTTAGTCCTCACCTGAGAATATTTTAAAATTGATTTTAGAGAGAGAGGAAGAGAGGGAGAGAGCTATCGATGTGAAAGAGAAGCATTGATTGGCTGCCTCCGGTACTTGCCCTGACCAGGTAAGGAACCCAGAAGCTTTTTGGTGTATGGGATGACACACCAGCCAACTGAGCTACCTGCCAGGGTAAAAGGACTTTTAAAGGAATATGTGGAGCAAGGAGAAGAACAAAGCAGGAAAGCGTGGCCGACTCGAGACTTTACTATTCTACTCTGATGCATCTGCATCTCAGGTCCTGTCTTCCCGGGACGCGGTGCCCTCACGTCTGTTAATGACTCTGTGTGCCCAGCTCCCTCTTCTCACCCCTAACTGAGTGCCTGGCTGCTTTCTCCAGTTTGGTAGATGCTGTGAGTTTACTTCGAACCATAAAGTCCCCAAATGTGGTAGTCACCCTTTCACACCCTCCAGTTACATCATTTGATCTTCTGTTTTATTCCTTGAAAATATCTGTAGGGTCCAACATCTTCTCTTCCCCCTGGGTTCTGGCTCACGACTTACACTTGGAAAGTTCAAACACACCAACAGGGACCTAGTAACACTACCACATTCCCAGCCGGCCGCCTATGCGCACAGTCTACCCTGACTCCACCGGCACGACCCTCTGCCCGCCGAGCCGAGCGCTGCCCAGCCCGGAGCGTGCCTGCCGGCTCCTGTTTCCAGCGTCCATCCCGCATTCCCTCCAAGGGCCGCTGAACCGTCACTTGTTGCAATCAACTGACAACATTCCATTTACACACATTTTGCTCTAACATGTATCTTTTAATGGGCGTAAATGTGTGCTATGGAGAGCAATTCCGCCTGGATTCAGGGTGCCTGCGTTAGTGCCATCTGCTCTGCAGGGGTGTGAGACACCCACCAGCTGAGTGCATGCCGTTTGGCATGAGAGAAAGGAGCATTGGGTGCTATTTCCTGCCTAATAGCATCACTTTCAGTAATACACTACATCCATGAGCTCTGTGAGCCTCCAGGTATGCATGTGTCTGTGTGCATGTGTGTGTATGCACTGCACACACACACACACGTAATGCATAACCAACCTAAACCGTGCCTCTCCAAAGCCGCATCAGAAGGTACAATTTTCACAGCAGGCATGGTTTCCTGCGCTTAGAACAGAGGCCTTTCCCCACGGACACAGCCTGGCACGTGCAGTGAAAGCATAGAGAAGTGACTGAAGCTTCTCAGTGAACGTCAGGCAGCCTCAGGGTGTCGCTCACAGAGCAATCCGTGCAGGAAGTTGGCAGCGCTCTGGCTGGTGCGCACCCAAAAGTGAAAATGCCTTTCATTTCAAGGTGTGCACGTCTATCTGGAAGGCGGGGCAAGCCTCTTTGCGGGGCTGGGAGCAGCCCCTGGGCACAGCAAGGCCTCTGTCACCCGGTTACAATGCTCACCAGCCAAGAGAGACCGGACAGGGCTGAGCAGAACCACGGACTCCTTACTAACCTCATCTTAGAGGCTGTGAAATGAATGTGCCCCCAACTGGGAGTTTTGAAGCCAGCACGTTTTCAGTGTCACTTTAAAATGCAAATGGCAGCACTAACCCTCCCCGAGTAGGTATTTCTACAAAGGCATAGAGCACTGGCCACCTGTTGTCCCCAGGTCTCAGGAGAACCAAGTGGCAAACGCTCTCCCCAGCAGGCGCCCCTCCACACCTCTACCGTGGGGTCTGGGAGTGCAGGGAACCACCCAGCAAGCAGGCTGCCTGCTGGACACCAATCAGCGGCAAGCTAAAATGATGTTTTATATTAACAAACAGACATATTTTGAAGTCAAATTTAAAGTTTTACATGACTTTTAAGGCAAAGTACTGGACTTTACACGATGGTTGCCAGTGCAGTGGCATTTGAATTCTATCCCCTGATTCCGCCTCCAGGGGCCGGCTGGCAGGGGCTTTGGAGGCGATGCTGGGAGCGCTGCATAGACTGTGGCACGAGGTGACCATAGCACAGGAGAATGCCCAGTGCTCTGCTCTGTGGTTGCTAACTCACGTCATCACGGAACTGCCTCTCCTGGCCCCGTGGCCTCCTCTGAGCACCGCACGCCCGCCTCCCGGTCTCGCCTGTCCCTCAGGGCCACCCAGAGCTGCCACTCAGGAAAGCGCTCCCCTCCCCGGGGCCCCCGGAGCCCTTCTTCTCACTGGTTGGGTGCTCCCTCCCCTGAAAACTCTCAGGGCTTTCCTCGGCAGGCTGCTGGGCCGGCGGTAACTGTCTTACTCCACATGGACACCCCTGACCTGAGGAAGTGTCCCCGCACGATGGAAGGGCGCTGGGACAGCTGGGACCGCGTCCTGTGGCCGGGCGAAGGCCGTTTTAGAAAGTCGGTCTTTCTTGTAGGCACAAGGCCAGCCTTGGGGAAGCTCTGGGCCTGACATCCTCACGCCCACGATTCTGTGTACGGACAGACGCGGCCACTGAACCCCACATCGTGCGCGGGTTTGGGAGAAGTCACTCTTACCTGGTACCAGGTCAGCTCTGGGCTCGGGGCGCCCCCCTGGCAGCTGAGGCTGGGGCAGTGAATGGAGTCCGTGCTGCCCAGACGGAGGTAGCGCGTCCGGGGCGCGGGGCGTGCGCAGGACAGGTCGGCCCGGGGCCGCACCTCCAGGACCATCCTCGCACAGCAGGCCTCGTCGCTGGGGCTCCTGGGAGAGGCAGCGCGTCCCGTGAACACAGATTAGACCCAGACACGAGGGGCTGGCATGTTTTCAGATAAGAATGCGTGTGGGACTTACCTAGTCCTGGGCCTACAAATATATGACCCAGCACTGCTCCTCTCCACCGTCAAAAAACGCAGGGTCGTCTTGTCCAGGAGGAGGTGAGACTGGTTCCTGGTAATTTCCTGTAACGCGCCTCCTTCCCGAGGTTGAAGGTACCACTGGGCATCAGACAGGCCCTCGCCGCCAGGGCAGGGCCGGCGTTCAGGGCCCGGGGCGGGAGAGAGAGGGTTTCTGTGGTGGAAACGGGATTTCTCTGGCTCTGCTAAGTCACAGAATAAGACAAACTCCTCGGTGCTCTTTGAGGAGTACATCCAAAGGAAGTTTTTGATGGAGCAACCTGAAAACCACAATAAACAAAGCAACACAGAAGTACATTAAAGGATGAAACTGACATATTTACAAAGAATAGTAGTGTATTGTTCCACTTCACTGTCCCCATTTTGTGGGAAAAGGAAGTTTACATGCTAACGCCCCCCGCCCCAGGGCACCCCAGCATCTTCAGCATAGCAGGGCGTAATATTTGATTATTATTTAATTTTATTTTGAGCAGTTAGACGGCTAAGCCCATGTATTCCTCTTCCTGCTCCCACCCAACACCCACCTGAGTAACTGGGTTCCCATCAATACTTGGTATCAGCTGAAGGCTGTTCACCCCAATAATTTCTCCTCTTACAACCCCTTACTTCTAAGAAGAATGTGTTCTGTGTTAGTGTGTCATGCTACTGATATATCAAATTATCTGTCACTTTAAACTTTGACCATAAGGTTCAGTGTTGACATGAAAAGTGAAGCCCCTACCTGAAATATTAAACCCTTTAATCCTCTCTCCTGTGACAAACCAGAGAAAGATCCACCCCAAATGGAGCATTGTCCGCCCAGGGTCCGGCTCCCCCAGGAAGCGCTCCGTGGCGGCCGGGGGTGCGCTGGGACTCAGAGTCCACCCCGCGAAGCCTCTTCATTGCTGTAAAGAAGTGGGAGATAAGAAATCGAAACTGTGAGCAAAATGCAAGTCACACAGGAAGCTTCGAAAGGGCAGGTCCTTCCCGGCGAGCGGCCACACGTCCATGTGTGCGTGGCATCCAGGGGGTGTGCAGGCTGCGCGCCTCCCCCATCTCCGGGAGGGAGGGCTTGGTAAGCGCAGGGCATCGCCAGCCGGGGGCTCAGGCCGTGCGTCCTTCTGACCCCGTTTCCTCACAGGGTTCTTCTTTCCACGTCGCACCTCTATGCACATTTCCATGAGTAATTTGGAAAGAATTAAATGAAAATGTTCCTGGAAAGAAAATGCCACTTTGAGTGAGAATGTTGGCCTCCCCACACCTGGGGAGTAGGTGGTGGTGAAGTCTGGGCGGCTGCACGCTGCTGGTTTGTGGTAACAGCAGCGAATGCAGGATGCTGGCCTCTGTGTCGCAAGTAAGAGGAAAACGCTGCTGCTGGATGGCATTGCGGCCAAGCCTCTGAGGGGAAAACGAGGATGGGTCACCGCAGAAAGTGTAGGAACCTGGGCTGGGCCCCCAGCGGCCGGTGCCTTGTTGGTAGGGTGGCCATTGGGATTTTCAAATCACCTGCAAGAGAGGAGAGGTCAGGGTCCTGGTCCATCCAGGCCGCCACGGGGTGGGTTTGAAGCGGGAATGCCCTCCTTGCAGTCCTGGAGCCTGGGGGCCTGCATCACGGCGCCAGCGTGACTGGCTCTGGTGAAGGCCTCTAAGCCGGCCTTCTTGCCATTACCTCACTTGGTGAAAGGCTCTGGAGTCTCTATTGTAAGAACACAAATCCCATTCATGAAGGCTCCATCCTTACTTTCTAAACACCCCCTATGGCCCACCTCTGATACCATCACTAGGATAAGATAATACTCTTGCTAGGGTATTATCTTTGAGGGTTAGGATTTCAACATATAAATTAGGAGGCTGGGGGAACACAGACATTCGGGTCATAGCAGTGGGTAATATTTGATTTTTATTTTATTTTGAGTGGAAAAATAAAAGTAATTTTCCTAAAGAACAGTTTTCCTGTGCCTCTGAGAGTTCTGACTATTATCACTAACATAGAAATAAGCTGTGCATTATTCTTGGGCTTACAGACATAAGACACGTTAACCCCGGACCTCAGCTAACACTTCTCCGAGAACACTTCCACCTGCTGCAGGCAAACTGGGGAGGGGACAAATGAAATTGTACAGCCCCTGTTCTCAAGGGCCTGACTGTGTGGAGAACAATGTTAAAGAAAACATTATTTGACACTGATTAGAACAGCAAGGAAGACTTTGTTCAAGACCAGGGCCTGGGGAGAGAGATCAGCTCAACCCAGAGCACAACAAGGACAGGGGGGATCTCCAGCCCAGGAGCAGGGCGAGGCAGTCAGGGGATGGACACTTCCCAAGAGGAGAGATGAAAGGCTGGGGAGTCTTAGGAAGCTGCCCTAACAGGATTCTTTCTGAAGACAGCATAAGGACTTAGAAACAAGGGTGGGGAATAGAAACTTGATCAGGTATCAAGCTGGCTGATCAAATATCAAGGCCAGGGGATGACTTAGCAGAATTCCTTGCTAAAACTGGGCTGGGCAGACCAAAGACAAAGAAGGGCTGGGCCCAGGCTGATCTGAGAAGAGGTCTTCAGAGGAGCCAGACTAAAATTTGGTCAAGGACAGAGTCTTTGTCAACATGAACATGATAATAAACAATTCCATGAAGATGAAATAAAGAAACAAATGCAGTGATGACAGGAAAGGGAAAATAAAGGGGGAAGTAAAGGGAGGAAGGAATGGGGTGGGAGAGAAAATAAGCTATACTAAATATCATATGGCCACTCTGAAAGTTCCCTTAAAAAATCTTCTCCCTGCACATCTTTGATTTTTAGGAAGCTCACAACATCAATATTTCTCTGTACCCACATCTAACCAGCCACGCAAGCCCTCTGCTCACACATTCCTGCACTCACTGGTCCTTCCTGCAACCACTCCCTCCACCCACGACTTTCCCAGCCCTTTCTTTCCCGGTGTCTCCATCTTTTCTCATAAAGAAACACTTGCCTTTCCTCATCCTATAAAAGTCTTCGTTTTCAACCAGTTTCACACACACACACACACACACACACACACACACACACACTCACACACACTCACACACACTCACACACCACGTCTCCAACATCTTTGGATGCAGGAGGAGGGATAACTTTAATATTTATAAATTAGTTATCAATAATTAATGTTTCTCTAGCAGAAACAATGAGCTTGAGGTGTCCTTGGGGATCCGGTTGGAGCAGAGGAGTCTGGGGCAACAGCACAGGGGGAAGGGGCTCAAGCCAGAGAAGTCCGGAAGCTGCCAGGGAGAAGAGATGGGCTTCCCCAAGGAGCACTGGCCTGGAAGGGTCGGTCAGGACCAGGAGAAGTTAAACGGAATATAGCCCAAAAGGAAGAAAGTAAAAAACAGAGCACAGGGACCACCCTGACCCTGAGCGCAGAGAGAACTTGAAGGGAAGACTAGATGCCAATGGCAGCAGCTAAGGAGGAATCAGACACAAAAACACTGCGAGTGTCCATTATGTTTGGCCACCAACGGGTCAGATGAGTGCACAGGGTGGGGAGATGAGAGCTGTGCTGTGATGAGGGAGCAGAGGGACAGTGTGGAGAGTGGGGACAAGCCACGTCTCCCACAGGCCACACTGCGGGGAAGACAGGCTCCTGTGTTGGTGAAAGGAGAGCTTTGACAGGATTCTCCTGTGTGGGGAGTGAGTAGGCAGGTAGCAGGTGAAATAGAAGTGAGAGTGAGATTCATGGACCGATTTCTCTGAGGAGGCAGGAAGAGAGACAGCCTGAAAACCACAGAGACATGATCTTGGACAGGAGGAGGGCAGAGCCACGCAGTGGGCAGGTCTCCCAGCCCAGCATGCGCAGGCGGAGGCAGGAGCATGGCTGCTCGCCCTGGCTGTGAGCTGCTGAAAGTGGGAGCGCTCTGTGCCCAGGAGCTTCCTGAGGGTGGAGGGCCGGGAGAGGGCTGGGGCAGGGCTGAGACACTGCGCTCTGTCCCGCGGGCTGCTCTTTCTCATAAGCACTGTGGTCAAGGGAAGGGCAGGCTAAAGCTGCTGCCTTTCAAGATGTGGCCTGCCCCCTCATCTTCCTTTCTTTTGGCCACAAAGCCCTGAACAAATAATCTACCATCGCCAGCCTCTGGTGGCATTTTTCTATGCTGACTTCACCGGCCTCTCTGCCTGCGAGGTGAAGAATCCAGTCCCCAGCACCCCGTGGGAAGCCCTGCATGACCTCATTTGGCTCTCATATCTGACCTGGATTTCTTCCTCAGAGAGACTCTCCCTGCCCACCTGCATGATGACATCCCTCCCCACCCACCCACTGCGCCTGCCAGCCGGTCACACTCATGTTACTCAGGTGACATTCCTTTGTCTCAGTGACCCAGGCTCTCTCGTGTACTCTCTGGGTGAGAGCTACTGTCCTTCTGTTTTATTGACGGACAAAATTTACCATGCTTGAAATAGTGGTCCCCACTAATAATGGGTGCAATGAGGGGAGTTTATGTACAAATGTAGAGACTCTGTCCCGCTACCACATGCTGTTGCCTCACAGAAAGAGATGAGAGCCCATCAGGGAGACTCCCAGTGTCCAAAGGGTCTCTTCCTGGTTCTATATGAGCTGCATGTCTTCTTCCAGAGGTTGAGGATCACTGCCCTCCGTGGGTCAAGGCTACAACTTCAATGATATTTGGTTGATAATGAACTAAGAATTTCACTGACCAGAGCGTTGGGTGGGAGAAAAACAGAAGAGAAGAAAAATGCTGGAGAAGTCAGGTGTCAAATTTGGCAAACATCTTGAGTCCTTACCCAAAAAATGCTCAAAGCCCTATGAATATATTTATGTTAGAACCACCAGTTTTTATAAACTGAAGACTCCAGACATGTAGAAATATAAATTTTGCCAGTCAGATAGCACACATATTATTACAAAACATTTTATGAGAAGGAATTGTGTTAGCAATTCATTTTGAAACATTTTTAAGCTCTTTCCGCAGCTTACATTTTCTGGTTAGGAAATCTAGTGAAAAAAATGTACTATTGCCTTACCTTTATTTCCTGTTCTGAAGACAAAAAAAGAGGAAGGAACTTCATGTCACTTCAATGACTGCCGGCTGTTCTCTCTGAAGAACATGTGAGAATACCCATCTTCAAAGAATTCTCCTGTCTCTCTTCCTAGTCAGACAGGTAACTGGAGAAGATGCAACAACAGTTAACTCTTACATGTTTGGAAATACACCTGGGGAAAAAAGACAATCTTTATTATTTTGTAAGGGACCCCTGACATTGTCAAATCCATGCTCACATAGAGGAAAATCAAGTAACTCCTTCCACCAGTCGAAGGAAATGCCCTGAAGATGAAACACTAAGACTCTGTGACTGCCCCTGGACTAGCTGAGGTTTGCGGTTGGGCTCAGTTGAAAACTGAGTAAGCCTATTTCCTTTACAGGAATTTCCTGTGAAGACTATTAGCACTCAATTTCTCAACTGTGGGTGTTTGTTTGTTTGTTGTTTTTGGTCTTGTACAACTAACCTCCCAAAGTGTAATCTTGAAGATAAGCACTCAGCTTTTCTTGTGATTAGGAAATAATCTGAACTCACCAACGTTTTGTGGGGTACATGTTTATTAAGAGAAAGCTTCAAAAGATAACATAATTAAGAACACCATGGTTCTTTGGCAGGACAACTAAAATCCTTTAAGAAAGACCTTTCAACACTCAGGGACCACAGTGTTCAGAAAGAGCTTTATCTAGACAGCACGGGGTTGAGCCGAGGAAACACCCTCCTCTCATGTTCTAATAAAGATGAGGCCGCTTTGTGGAGCCCCCGCCGTTCTGGGCCACTTCTGCACACAGCTGGAGGGGAGCCTCAAGGACAGCTGGAGACCAGCTTCTCTTTGGGGTGAAGGCAGCATTCGTGTTTGCCTAAGGCGACTTTGGGAGGCCCGAAGACAGCATTAGCAACTATAGAAGCATATAGCATTTCTGCGTTCCTCATGACCCTGCAGATTCCTAGAGAACACACTTCTTTCCAGGCTGTCCCGAGGGAGGCCGGGGAGCTGGTGAACGGAGAGTTCACACGGGAGGCTCAGCCCGTGTCCTGGGAGCAACACGGAGACACCCTGGGGCTGGGGAGAGGTCGGGTAGGATGGGAGTAAAGGGCTGACATAGGGGGTCCTTTGACAGGCCCCAGTAACTGTTGAATTGAACTGGCCTGCAGTGGAATGGGCGTGGGCTATCTTCCTATAACTCCAGAGGCTCTGATGTAGACCTGGAGGCTGAGTGTAAGGTATTTGGAAAGGTGCTTCTGAAGTACGTTTGTTCACTGGAATAGACTTGGAGTAGAGTTTGCAGGAGATGGACTGCCCTGGTGCAGGCTCAGTGGACATAGTCTCCAAAAAGCTGCTCCCTATGCCAAGATGCGCAGTCTGTTCCTCGAATCTAGGCAGACTGTGATTGCTCTAACCCATAGAATGCAGAGACCATGACATTGCACCAGCTCTGGACCTAGTTTCCAAAAAGTCTTCTGCTTTCATTTTCTTTCTCTCAGAAGTCAAATATTCTGTAAGCAAGCCCAAGGTAGCTATAAAAAGCAATTGTAAAAACATGAGGAGAGGGAGAGGGAGAGGGAGAGGGAGAGGGAGAGGGAGAGGGAGAGGGAGAGGGAGAGGAAGAGACATTGATGTGAAAGAGAAACATTGATTGGTTGCCTCCGGTATGTGCTCCAACCAAAGATCAAACCCTCAACCTTTTAGTGTATAGGACAATGCTCCAACCAACTGAGCATACAACAGATGAGGTACTACCTCACACTTGCCAGCAAACAACAAGTGAAAGGGAACCCTCGTGCACTGCTGGTGGGAATGCAGACTGGTGCAGCCACTGTGGAAACAGTGTGGAGTTCCTTCAAAAAATAAATATGGAGCTCCCATTTGACCCATTAATCCCACTTCTAGGAATATATCCTAAGAAACTCAAAATACCAATTAGAAAGAATGTATGCACCCCTATGTTCATGGCAGCACAATTTACAATAGCTACTGGTAAGATCTGGAAACAGCCCAAGTACCCATCAGTAGATGCATGTATAAAGAAGCTGTGGTACATTTACACCAGTAAATGGTGCCAGAACAACAAGAAGAGGAGCAAGGATTAGTAAACCTATTTGAAGAAATAATGTCAAAAAACTTTCCTGATTTGGGGAAGAAAAAAACTTTCCTCACATAAGCACAGAGAGCCCCAAACAAGATGAAACCAAAAGACCCACATCAAGACACTTCATAATTACGATGGCAAAAATTAATGAAAAGAGAGAATCTTAAAGGCTGCAAAAGAGAGAGAGGTAACTACAAGGAATCTTCCATTAGATTATCAAATGATTTCTCAACAGAAACACATCAGGCCAGAAAGGAAAGGAAGGAAGTATACAATGTGATACAAAGCAGGGGACTGAATACAAGCAAGGCTATCATTCAAAGTTGGAGGGGAAATCAGGAGCATTACAGACAAACAAGCTAAGGGAGTTTATCACTACCAAACCAGCAATGCGAGAAATGCTAAAGGGGCTGTTTTAAAAAGAAGAAATAAAAAGGGAAGGAACAGAGGCAAAAAAATAAAAACAGCTACAAAAAAAGTGTCTATCAATAAAAACCTTAAAAGTAAATGGACTAAATGCTCCAATCAAAAGATATTGAGTGGTTGAATGGATAAGAAAACATTATCCATATATATGCTGTCTACAAGAGACCCACCTCAGGAATAGGGACTCACACAGACTGAAAGTGAAAGGATGGAAAAATATCTCTCAGGCAAATGGAAATGAAAAACAAACAAACAACCTAGGGTAGCAATACTTATATCTGACAAAATAAACAAAGTAAAGGCCAAAACAAGAGATAAGGAAGGCCACTTCATAATACTAAATGGACTGATAAAACAAGAGGATATAACCCTGATAAACATATATATAGCCAATGCAGGAGCACCCAAATACATTAAAAAAAAACAAAACACCAACAACAACAACTTCTGGAAGATATCAAGGAAGAGATCGACAGCAATACAATCATAACAGGGACTTTAATGCCCAACTGACATCACTGGATACATCCTTAGACAAAAACCAGCACACAAAAAAACAAACCCAGCAATCCTAAATGACTCACTAGATCAGATGGACTTAATTGACATCTTCAGAACATTTCACCCCAAAACAATGGAATATACATTCTTCTCAAGTGCACATGGGACATTTTCAAAGATAGACCACATATTGAGTCACAGGCAAAGTCTCTCCAAATTCAAGAAGATTGAAATGATAAGCATCTTCTTGGACCACGATGACATAATATTAGATATCAACTCAATAAAAACAATAAAAAAACTCAAACACTTGGAGGCTGAATAGAATGCTAAACAATGATTGGGTTACAATAGAGATCAAAGAAGAAATTAAAAATATCCTGGAAATGAATTACAATGAAAACACAACAATTCAAAATCTATGGGACACAGTGAAAGCAGCCCTGAGAAACAAGAAAAACTGGTCATAAATTATCTAACTCTACAACTTACAGAATTAGAAAGAGCAACAAGAAAAGCCCAAAGTGAGCAGAAGGAAGGAAAGGAAGGAAATTACAAAGATCAGAGCAGAAATAAATAACACAGAGACAAAAAAAAAAAATCAATGAAACCAAGAGCTGGTTCTTTAAAAGAATAAACAAGATTGGTGAACCTTTAACCAGGCTTACCAAGAAACAAAGAGAAAGGATCCAAATAAACAAAATCAGAAATGAAAGAGGCAAAATAACAACAGATCATACAGAAATACAAAGGATTGTAAAAAAACACACTATGAATAACTCTATTCCAACAAACTAGACAACCTAGAATAAATGGACATATTCCTAGAAAAATACAACCTTCCAAAACTCAATCAGGAAGAATCTAAAAATCTCAATAGGCTGATAACTATGGAAGAAATTGAAGCTGTTATCAAAAAGCTCCCAGCAAACAAAAGGCCAGGGCCAGATGGCTTCACAGGGGAGTTATACCAAACATTTAAGGAAGAACTAAAACCTATCTTCCTCAGACTATTCCAAAAAATTCAAGAGGAAGGAACACTTCCAAGCTCATTCTATGAAGCCAGCATTACCCTAATACCAAAACCAGATAAAGACAACACAATGAAAGAGAATTACAGGCCAATATACCTCATGAACATAGATGACAAAATCCTCAACAAAATTCTAGCAAATCGAATCCAGCATTACGTTAGAAAGAGCATACAGCATGACCAAGTGGGATTTATTCTGGGGATGCAAGGATGGTACAACATCTACAAACCAATAAATGTGATACATCACATGAACAAACTGCGAGATAAAAATTACAGTCATATCAATTGATTCAGAAAAAAACTTTTGACAAAATCCAGCACCTTTTCTTGATGAAAACCTTCAGCAAAGTGGGACTAAAGGCACAGTAATAAAAGCATTATATGGCAACTCCACAGCCAACATCATTCTCAATGGGCAAAAACTAAAACCATTTCACCTAAGAACAAGATCAAAACAGGGATGCCCACTCTCACAATTCCTGTTTGAAATAGTACTGGAAGTACTACCATAGTGATCAGATAAGAAGAAGAAATAAAAGGTTTCCAAATTGGAAAAAAAGCAAAACTGTCATTATTCTCAGATGACATGATATTGTACATAGAAAACCCCCAAGGACTCAATCAAAACACTACTAGACTTAATAAACGAATTCAGCAATGTAGCAAGATACAAAATTATCACCCAGAAATCTATGGCATTTTTATACATCCTAGAGGACTGGTGCATTAAATTCGTGTGCAGGTATGGTACCTAGGCCTGGCCTGCTATCAGTGCCATCTTCACTGGCTGCCTGCAGCCGGCCCGCTCCCCATACCATGCACCCCCGGTTCCCTGTTTGCCATCAGGCGATTGGAACCTGACAGCCGAGGGAGGCACCAAAAGGTTGGCCATTTCACCTGCTCGCTGGCCCTGCTCCCTGCCACCACCCACCCCAGTTCCCCATTTTCCATTGGGCAATCAGAGCCTGATGGCCAGGGAAAGAGACCTAGAGGTGGTCAGTGCACCTCATAGTGACTGGTCGAGTGGTCATTCTGGTCATTCCACTATTAGGGTCCATTTGCATATTACCCTTTTATTATATAGGATAGAGACCCGGTGTATGGGTAGGGGCCAGCTGGCCTGTCCTGATGGGGGCCTCAGATCAGGGTGGGGGTTTCCACTGGGGGGGCGGGACCGGCTGGGGTGAGGAGTTGCAGGCAGATTGCCAGTTGGCCACGCCCCTGATCGTCGTGGGGGTCCCTGCTCGGGGGCGGGGTGGACTGGGGCAAGGGGCCAAGGGCAGTTTGCCAGCTGGCCATGCCCCTGAACAGAGTGGGAGTCCCTGCTCAGGGGCGGTGCCGGCTGGCTGCAGTTGTTCTGGTCTCTGCTCATTCTGGTCGTTCCGCTGTTTCAGTCACTGGGCTTTTATTATGTAGGACAGTGAACTCACAGGAAGAGAGATTAAAAAAAACATCCCATTTACCATTGCAAAAAAACAACTAAGATACCTAGGAATAAACTTAGTAACTAAGGAGGTAAAAGACCTCTACTCAAAAAACTACAGGACGTTGAAAAAAGAGATAGAGGAAGATGCAAACAGATGAAAGAACATACTGTGTTCATGGATTGGTAGAATCAACATCATTAAAATGTCCATACTACCCAAAGCAATCTACAGATTGAATGCACTCCCCATTAAAATACCAATGGCATATATCACAGACCTAGAACAGACTCTCCAAATATTCATATGGAATAAAAAAAGACCCTGAATAGCCACAGCCATACTAAGAAAGAAGAAAAAAGTAGGAGGAATCTCAATACCAAATATCAAGCTATATTACAAAGCCATGGTTCTCAAACTGCTTGGCACTGGCACAAGAGTAGGTCAATGGAACAGAACAGAGAACCCAGAAATCGACCCAAGTCAATGTGTTCAATTAATATTTGACATAGGAGGCAAGAGCATACAATGGAGTCAAGACAGTCTCTTTAACATATGGTATTGGGAAAATTGGACAGATACATGCAAAAAAATAAATAAACCTCGACCACCAACTTATACCATACACAAAGATAAACTCAAAATGGATAAAGGACATAAAGATAAGAGGGAAACCATAAAAATCTTAAAGGAATCCACAGGTAGCAAAATATCAGACATATATCATAGCAATATCTTTACTGATACATCTCCTAGGGCAATGGAAACTAAAGAGAAAATAAACAAATGGGACTACATCAAAATAAAAAGCTCACACAGCAAAAGAAACCATCAACAAAACAACAAGAAAGCCCACTGCTGGTGAGAACGTATTTGCTAATGTTATCTCTGATAAGGGTTTAATCTCCAAAATTTATAGGGAACTCATACAACTTAACAAAAGGAAGATAAACAATCCAATCAAAAAGTGGGCAACAGACCTAAATAGACACTTTTCGAAAGAGGACATACACAAGACCAAGAGATATATGAAAACACGCTCAAAGTCACTAGTCATTTGAGAGATGCAAATCAAAATGACAATGAGGTACCATCTCACACCTGTCAGAATGGTTATCATCAATAAATCAACAAATGGCAAGTGCTGGCGAAGATGTGGAGAAAAAGGAACCCTAGAGCACTGCTGATGGGAATGCAGACTGGTGCAGCCACTGTAGAGAACTGTATGGAGTTTTCTCAAAAAATGAAAAATGGAACTCCCATTTGACCCAATAAACCCACTTCTAGAAATATATCCCAAGAAATCAGAAACACCCATCAGAAAGGATATATGCACCCCTATGTTAATAGCAGCACAATTTACCATAACTAATATTTGGAAACAGCCTAAGTGCCCATCAGCAGATGAGTGGATTAAAAACTGTGGTACATCTACACAATGGAATATTACACTTCTGTAAAAAAAAGAAGGAACTCTTAACTTCTGCAACAGCATGGATGGACCTGAAGAGCATTATGCTAAGCGAAATAAGCCAGTCGGAGAAAGATAAATATCACATGATCTCACTCATTTGTGGAATATAATGAACAACATAAACTGATGAATAAAAATAGATCCAGAGACACAGAAGCATCGAACAGACCGTCAAACCTGAGAGAGAAGGCAAGGGAGGATGGGGGGAGGGGGAGTAGAGATCAACCAAAGGACTTGTATGCATGTATATAAGCCTAACCAATGGACACAGACACCAGGGGATGAAGGCTTGTGCTGGGGGGGTGGGGGGGGAGGGGCAAAGGAGGGGGAGTGGCGGGGAGAGGCCAATGGGGGAAAAAGGAGACATATGTAATACTTAATTAAAAACAAAACAAAACAAACCAAAACCCTCAGAATAAATAAAACTTATGAATTATTTATTTCTGGAATTTTCTACTTTATATTTGAACTGTGGTTGGCCCCGGGTAACTGAAACCATGGCAAGCAACACCATGGATAAAGGGGAGCTACTATAGATGACTCTCAGCCTCTTGTTTGATCCTCAGTTAGAGAATGGTTTTATTATTCAAGACAGAGGGTGTGGTAGGAAGAGTAGGCGCAGAGACACTATCCTATCTAATAATAGACAAATATGCAAATTGACCATACCTCCGACACACCCACAAGCCATGCCCACCATCCAATCAGAGCAAGTATGCAAATTAACCCAAACCAAGATGGCTACAGCCACAGAGAGCAAGGTTTCCTAGGTAACAGAGGAAGCCAAGCTTTCCGCATGCCCTTGCCAGGCCTAAGCCTCCACTCAAGCTACAAAGTTTCAATTATAGAAGATCAACAAATTCAAACAAATGGTTGCAGAATGGAGCTTGAGAGAGCAGGCCAGGGTTGCTACCGACAACAGGGGAAGCAAAGCTTTCCGCACACCCTGGCTGGGCCCACCCACTTAAGGCAACAAAGTTTCAATTATAACCCAACAGAAATGGCTGCCGGCCTCGGAGGGAGCCCCAGGCTTGGCTCCGCTCCAGGCTACAAAGTTTCAATTGTAGAAGGAAAATAAATTCCAGATACCAGGGCCTCTGCTTGAGTTGCCAGGGGGCGTGGCCGGCCTGCAAACCACCACAGGCCCCTCGCTCAGGCCGCCCCACGCCCCAAGGGAACCCCCACCTGATCTGGGATGCCTTTCAGGGCAAACCAGCTGGCCCCCAACCCTGTACCAGGCCTCTATCCTACCTAATAAAAGAGTAATGTGCAGATTGATCATCACTCCAACACACAATATAGCTGCCCCCATGTGGTCAAAGATCCTGCCCCCATGTGGACACAAGATGGCCACCACAAGATGGCCAGCAGGAGAGGGCAGTTGGGAGGCACCTGGCCTGCAAGGGAGGGCAGTTGAGAGGGACCAAGCCTGCAAGGGAGGGCAATTGGAGGTGATCAACCCTGCAGGAGAGGGCAGTTAGGGGTGACCAGGTCGGCAAAGGAGGGAAGTTGGGGGCAAACAGGCTGGCAGCAGAGTGGTTAGGGGGTGATCAGGCTGGCAGGCAGAAGCGGTTAGGGGCAATCAGGAAGGCAGGCAGGCAAGCAGTTGGGAGCCAGCAGTTCTGGATTGTGAGAGGGATGTCCGACTGCCGATCCCAGGGCCTAAACGGGCAGTCGGACATCCCTCAAGGGGTCCCATATTGGAGAGGGTACAGGCTGGGCTGAGGGACAACCCCCCTCTGTGCACGAATTTCGTGCACCAGGCCTCTAGTCTATAATAATAAAAGTGTAATATGCTAATTAGACCGACGTCCTTCCAGACAACCTTCCAGATGAAACCAGGGCTGCGATGGAAGCCTGGGTCCGGGGTACCAGAGGGAAGCCGGTGCCAGCAGCCGGGGGGAGGAAGACCTACTCTTGCACAAATTTCATGCATTGGGCCTCTACTTCTAGAATAAGTTCAGTGTAAATGGTTGAGAATTTGACGCTATGAACATTTCTAGATAAAGCTACCCAATGTGGAGCCCAATATATGACTCTAGACTCAGTAATCAAATCTCGGGTAGTCAGAGATTTATTGATAGTTTAGCTGAGGTGATGGGCTGGGGAATATGCAGCACAGGAAGAAACGAAGATCTAGAAAGGGACCTTGGACAGAGAAATAGAAACCATGAAAGCAATGGGAAATGTTAAAATAGTGCTATGAGAACCAGGATGGAATGATTTCACAAATCCAAGGGTGGTTTCAAGAAGAAAAGAGGGGTGAACAGGTTGAACACAGCAGAGACAACAAACAGGACAGAGAAACTTCCAGTAGATTTGGCTGCCCAGAGACTGCGCCCAGTGGACACGGGTGTGGAAGGTACTGCAGTGCATGGAGCAGGACTGATGAGGAGGCAAAGGGTAGCCTGACTTTGAACAAAGTTTCTGATATAATCTCTTGACTTCCTAACAATGAAAGATATGTCTTACCCCACCCTCCGCCACCACAAACATATTCCCCCCCCTTTAGACTCCAAATATAATTAAATCATAATTTTAGTTAAAGATTTAATGTTAAGTCCTAGCCGGTTTGGCTCAGTGGATAGAGTGTTGACCTGCAGACTGAAGGGTCCCGGTTCGATTCCAGTCAGGGGCATGTACCTTGGTTTCGGGCACATCCCCAGTGGGAGGTGTGCAGGAGGCAGCTGATTGATGTTTCTCTCTCATCAGTGTTTCTAGCTCTCTATCCTTCTCCCTTCCTCTCTGTAAAAAAATCAATAAAATATATTTTAAAAAAATTTAATGTTTACCCCATTTTGACCAGGTTACTACTATTTATGGTTTTCTTTACTTTTGCTTCACTTGAAGCTAATACCTATTTTTTCTCATTTGATTACATTTCTACCGATCATTCATTGACTTCTGAACTCTCCACCAGAAATGGAAGTCGCTGCTCAGTGCATGCAACCCCTGAGGAAATCTGTCTCTTCCTGAAACGCCTGCCTGCAGCTTGCTCTTCCACTCGGGTACAGCTTAGCTACAGCTGCCACCACGGGTTCCTCTTACCATCGCCTGGAGGTGCTGTCTCCCGCTCTCAGTGGGACCCTAAGTGGAACCTAAGCTGTTTTCTGAGAGAACACTCTCTTGCTGAAGGAGCACCTCTTCCGTGGACGCCCCAGAAACGGGAGTGTGGGAGGCAAATGCCTTGAGGCCTCACACAAGGTGGGACAAAAGCAAGTATGTGAAGCATGAAGTTTATTCTTGTATTATTATTTATTAATTATTGTATTATTTTTCATACAAACAATTGTAAACCTACTTTTGCCCTACCCTGTAGGTCTAAAAAAAAACCTCTCTATTTTGCCATCAGTTTTGAATAATTGTTTGGTTGGATATAGAACTCTCAGGAGCACATAATTTTTACTTGCAATTTTAAGGACATTTCTTTATTCATTTTGCTGGGTAATAGGTAGCCCTTTCATTCTAGAAACTCATGTCCTTCAATTTTGAGATAGTTCCTTTAATTACTTCTAGAATAATCCTTTTTATTTCTCTATTCTAATTTATAAGGTGCCTGCTTATTCTCATTGGATAGATATGCTATTACTTAGGCTAATGTTCCAATTCTTCCCCCCGCCTCCCATTTGCAATTTATTTAGCTTTTGGTTTTACATTCTGGGAGACACCTCACAACCTCCAACCCGGATAGTTTTTTTCCATTTCAGTTATTTTATTATTTTATTTCCAACTCTATTTTGCTCTAATGTAACATCATTTCTTGCTTGCATGAGAATATTAAAGTTTGCCTTTAGATATGTTTTTCCTTTGGCTTATCTCCATTTCTTCCAAGCGCCACTTGTTGTTAATCTTGACTGTTCATGGTCAGGAACTTGCTCAGATGTGTAGTGACTTTTCAGTGTTTGCTAATATTTAAGAATATTTTAGGGTTGCACATACACACGCAAAAAAAATGTAGATTGATTTTTTGAACTTGCTTAGAAACAAATATGCAAATTCCTAAATAAAATATTAGTGAATTAAATACATAGTTTTTTTTAATACATTAGGATGAAGAGGAATTTATTCCAAAAATGCAAGAATGGTTAGAGGTTATGAAAACATTAATATTCTCTAAGAAGAAAAATTATTTGATAAAATCCGTAGTTGCAGAAAAGTCATTGGACAAAAGTCAACACCAATTTGTGTTAAAAAACTGCTTAATGAAACTGGAACTACTGGAGTGTGCTCACCGGTAATTCATTGCACTCCGCGTGCACACGTGGTGTGAGTGCATGAGGAGGATGTACTCACTGAGGGGACACTCGGGCCTCCCCACTGAGGTGGGAAGACAAGGCTCTCTGCATCCGCGATTGTCTAACATTACACCCGAGGTTTAATTACGAATGTGATTAAACAAGGAAAAGCAAGTACAGGCATCTCTGAGGAACCACGGACCCTGGACACACAACTTGAAAGTCTATTTTTTAACATGCTCACCCCATTAATTATTAAACACACACATCAAGTTGTAGCAATTGTCTGAATGGGGTATCCCCCTGGGTGCACCCACGGAATAGGCCATACGGAGGCGAAAGCGGGTCTCGCAAGCCCCACAGAGTCGCGGGCGCTGGCCCGGAGCTGCCCGCCGGCACTGGGGCCACTCCCAGGGGCCCCGGGGCGGCTGGCCCCTCCGCCCTCCGGCACACACCCTCCTGCTCCCTGGTAGGCTTGTGGCCTGGTCACTCCGGAAACACCACTCCGTGCTCACCGGCCCATCTCTCAGAGTAGCTTCAACTCAAATGATGGCTTCCCTCACCCTGGGCTCCCCCGCAGAGCTGCGCTTCAGCCCAAGTGGCAAATTCCTTCATCTGAGTGTTAAAAGCCTGCTTCAATTCAGCCTCGGACCGGCTTGCCAGTGTCCCCGTCCCAGACAGGCACGTTGGCTGACACATGCAGGGGAGCTGGGTCTTCCGGCTCCTTGCAGAAAGTGCTGGTCAGCCCCTGCCCGACCCTCCAGCATCAGCAGAGGTGAGCTCCTGCTGTCAGGTCTGCCTCCCCTCCCCGGCGGGAGCCACAGTGGGCATGTCCGGCCGGGTGCTCAGGGGCCCCGCAGAGGTCTCCGGTGCTGCCCCGGCACCCTCCCGGGGGCCTAGCAGAAAGCCAGGGCTCTGTGCGCTCACCTGTCTCCTCGGAGCCAGCCCTAAGGCCGCTTCCTCTCTGCAGGACTGGGCCTGGGCAGTCTGAGTCGGTGCCCCAGGCAAGGGCCCTCAGCCTCCAAGCCGCCCCCCTGCCCTCCCCCCAGCACACACACTGTCCAACAGGCAACTCCAAAGAGAGAGCACAGCGGCTCTGTCCCAGCCTCACACCGTGGCCTCCGGTGCCCGGGCCAGTGCCTGCACTCACTCCAGTTCCTGGCGCGGGCATGTGGGTGCTAAGGGCCCTCTGCTTTAAGAGCGTGTGGGTGCTAAGGGCCCTCTGCTTTAAGAGCCTGTGGGTGCTAAGGGCCCCCTGCTTTAAGAGCCTGTGGGTGCTAAGGGCCCCCTGCTTTAAGAGCCTGTGGGTGCTAAGGGCCCCCTGCTTTAAGAGCGTGTGGGTGCTAAGGGCCCCCTGCTTTAAGAGCGTGTGGGTGCTAAGGGCCCCCTGCTTTAAGAGCCTGTGGGTGCTAAGGGCCCCCTGCTTTAAGAGCCTGTGGGTGCTAAGGGCCCCCTGCTTTAAGAGCGTGTGGGTGCTAAGGGCCCCCTGCTTTAAGAGCGTGTGGGTGCTAAGGGCCCCCTGCTTTAAGAGCGTGTGGGTGCTAAGGGCCCCCTGCTTTAAGAGCGTGTGGGTGCTAAGGGCCCCCTGCTTTAAGAGCCTGTGGGTGCTAAGGGCCCCCTGCTTTAAGAGCCTGTGGGTGCTAAGGGCCCCCTGCTTTAAGAGCGTGTGGGTGCTAAGGGCCCCCTGCTTTAAGAGCGTGTGGGTGCTAAGGGCCCCCTGCTGTAAGAGCCTGTGGGTGCTAAGGGCCCCCTGTTTTAAGAGCCTGTGGGTGCTAAGGGCCCCCTGCTTTAAGAGCGTGTGGGTGCTAAGGGCCCCCTGCTTTAAGAGCGTGTGGGTGCTAAGGGCCCCCTGCTTTAAGAGCCTGTGGGTGCTAAGGGCCCTCTGCTTTAAGAGCCTGTGGGTGCTAAGGGCCCCCTGTTTTAAGAGCCTGTGGGTGCTAAGGGCCCCCTACTTTAAGAGCATGTGGGTGCTAAGGGCCCTCTGCTTTAAGAGCCTGTGGGTGCTAAGGGCCCCTGCTTTAAGAGCCTGTGGGTGCTAAGGGCCCCCTGCTTTAAGAGCCTGTGGGTGCTAAGGGCCCTGCTTTAAGAGCGTGTGGGTGCTAAGGGCCCCCTGCTTTAAGAGCCTGTGGGTGCTAAGGGCCCCCTGCTTTAAGAGCCTGTGGGTGCTAAGGGCCCCCTGCTTTAAGAGCCTGTGGGTGCTAAGGGCCCCTGCTTTAAGAGCCTGTGGGTGCTAAGGGCCCCCTGCCTTAAGAGCCTGTGGGTGCTAAGGGCCCCCTGCTTTAAGAGCCTGTGGGTGCTAAGGGCCCCTGCTTTAAGAGCCTGTGGGTGCTAAGGGCCCCCTGCTTTAAGAGCCTGTGGGTGCTAAGGGCCACCTGCTTTAAGAGCCTGTGGGTGCTAAGGGCCACCTGCTTTAAGAGCCTGTGGGTGCTAAGGGCCCCTGCTTTAAGAGCCTGTGGGTGCTAAGGGCCCCCTGCTTTAAGAGCCTGTGGGTGC
Source organism: Cnephaeus nilssonii (assembly GCF_951640355.1). Lineage (NCBI taxonomy): Eukaryota > Metazoa > Chordata > Mammalia > Chiroptera > Vespertilionidae > Cnephaeus > Cnephaeus nilssonii. The sequence goes on along the minus strand of NC_137086.1, from coordinate 69,707,241 downwards.
TAAGGGCCCCTGCTTTAAGAGCATGTGGGTGCTAAGGGCCCCCTGCTTTAAGAGCCTGTGGGTGCTAAGGGCCCCCTGCTTTAAGAGCCTGTGGGTGCTAAGGGCCCCCTGCTTTAAGAGCCTGTGGGTGCTAAGGGCCCCTGCTTTAAAAGCCTGTGGGTGCTAAGGGCCCCCTGCTTTAAGAGCCTGTGGGTGCTAAGGGCCCCCTGCTTTAAGAGGCTGTGGGTGCTAAGGGCCCCCTGCTTTAAGAGCCTGTGGGTGCTAAGGGCCCCTGCTTTAAGAGCCTGTGGGTGCTAAGGGCCCCCTGCTTTAAGAGCCTGTGGGTGCTAAGGGCCACCTGCTTTAAGAGCCTGTGGGTGCTAAGGGCCCCCTGCTTTAAGAGCCTGTGGGTGCTAAGGGCCCCCTGCTTTAAGAGCGTGTGGGTGCTAAGGGCCCTCTGCTTTAAGAGCCTGTGGGTGCTAAGGGCCACCTGCTTTAAGAGCCTGTGGGTGCTAAGGGGCCCTCTGCTTTAAGAGCCTGTGGGTGCTAAGGGGCCCTCTGCTTTAAGAGCCTGTGGGTGCTAAGGGCCCTCTGCTTTAAGAGCCTGTGGGTGCTAAGGGCCCTCTGCTTTAAGAGCCTGTGGGTGCCAAGGGCCCTCTGCTATAAGAGCCTGTGGGTGCTAAGGGCCCTCTGCTTTAAGAGCCTGTGGGTGCCAAGGGCCCTCTGCTATAAGAGCCTGTGGGTGCTAAGGGCTCCCTGCTTTAAGAGCCTGTGGGTGCCAAGGGCCCTCTGCTTTAAGAGCCTGTGGGTGCTAAGGGCCCTCTGCTATAAGAGCCTGTGGGTGCTAAGGGCTCCCTGCTTTAAGAGCCTGTGGGTACTAAGGGCCCTCTGCTTTAAGAGCCTGTGGGTGCCAAGGGCCCTCTGCTTTAAGAGCCTGTGGGTGCCAAGGGCCCTCTGCTTTAAGAGCCTGTGGGTGCCAAGGGCCCTCTGCTATAAGAGCCTGTGGGTGCTAAGGGCCCTCTGCTTTAAGAGCCTGTGGGTGCTAAGGGCCCTCTGCTTTAAGAGCCTGTGGGTGCTAAGGGCCCTCTGCTTTAAGAGCGTAACTAATTTCACTCCTGCTTCCAGTGCACTAAGCACACCTGGATTTCCTCCTGCGCTTCGGTGAGCTGCCCTGTCACTGGCTCTCTGGACGGATGCCACCATTGAAGGGCATGTGAGTCACAGAAGAGAAGGACTTTATTCCGTCAGTAAAAGTCATTCCTTGGTCCCCAGTGGGAAGTGTGTTGCTTACATTTAGCTGCAGGCACACTAACTGGCCGCTGCGCTGGGCCACGACCTGCAGAGAGGGAGGCGTGAAGCACAGAGGCAAGTACGCAGCTTTGTGGCGACCACATCCAGTCCCACAGGCTCTGTCCACGTGGAGAATGAGGACTGGAATCTTAATGACACAGACACTGAGACTGTTCAAAACCAAAGTCACTAGACGAATGGTGCATCCATATTGGTATATATTAAAGCATATACTGAATGTACATATTTAATACACTTACTGAAAAATACACTGAATATATTTTAAAGCAGTGGTCGGCAAACTCATTAGTCAACAGAGCCAAATATCAACAGTACAACGATTGAAATTTCTTTTGAGAACCAAATTTTTTAAACTTAAACTTCTTCTAATGCCACTTCTTCAAAATAGACTCGCGCAGGCCGTGGTATTTTGTGGAAGAGCCACATTCAAGGGGCCAAAGAGCCACATATGGCTCATGAGCCGCAGTTTGCCGACCACAGTTTTAAAGCAGCCTACCTAATAAAAGAGTAATATGCAAATTGACCATACCTTTGCTATACCCACCAGCCACGCCCACCAGCCATGCCCACCAGCCAATCAGAGCGAGTATGCAAACAAACCCAACCAAGATGGCTACAGCCACAGAGAGCAAGGTTTCCCAGGCAATGGAGGAAGCCAAGCTTTCCGCCTGCCCTGGCTGGCCTAGGCCTTCACTCCAGGCTACAAAGTTTCAATTATAGAAGGTGAATTAATCCCAACAGAAATGGCTGCTGGCTACGGAGTGAGCAGGAGGCTTGGCTCCGCTCCAGGCTACAAAGTTTCAATTGTAGAAGGTAAATAAATTCCAGATACCAGGGCCTCTGCTTGGGTCGCCAGGGGCGTGGCTGGCCTGCAAACCACCACAGGCCCCTCACTCAGGCTGCCTCACGCCCTAAGGGAATCCCCGTCCTGATCCGGGACACCCTTCAGGGCAAACCAGCTGGCCCCCACCCCTGCACCAGGCCTCTATCCTATCTAATACAAGAGTAATATGCAGGTTGACCATCACTCCAACACACAATATGGCTGCCCCCATGTGGTCAAAGATCCTGCCCCCATGTGGACACAAGATGGCCACCACAAGATGGCCAGCAGGGGAGGGCAGTTGGGAGGCACCTGGCCTGCAAGGGAGGGCAGTTGAGAGGGACCAGGCCTGCAAGGGAGGGCAGTTGGAGACGATCAACCCTGCAGGGGAGGGCAGTTAGGGGTGACCAGGCCAGCAGAGAAGGGAAGTTGGGGGCAAACAGGCTGGCAGGGGAGCATTTAGGCATAATCAGGCTGGCAGCAGAGTGGTTAGGGTGTTATCAGGCTGGCAGGCAGAAGCGGTTAGGGGCAATCAAGAAGGCAGGCAGGCGAGCAGTTGGGAGCCAGCAGTCCTGGACTGTGAGAGGGATGTCCGATTGCCCGTTTAGGCCCAATCCTAAATGGGGAGTCAGACATCCCTCGAGGGGTCCCAGATTGGAGAGGGTGCAGGTTGGGCTGAGGGACACCCCCTCATGCACGAATTTCATGCACCGGGCCTCTAGTACATAATAAAAGAGAAAAGCACAATTATTCTGTGAGTTAGAGACAATGATGACAGCAATGAAGTTTCTCCTGACCGTGTATTTTCACATCTAAAACCTGTACCACAATTCTTGTGCTTTCTCTGCCTGTGCGGCTAGCACACCGCGCTGTGAGCTCTGGGAGGTCAGGGCCCTTCCTGACGCTGGAAACCCAGTGGAATGTCTCCCCTGACTTCCAGCAGCACGCCTGCCAGCAGTGATCTGAGCACTGCACTGCCGCCCACACTCCCCACCCAGCACGGGTCCTTCTCTTTAAGGCTGTTTGTCACTCCCTCTGTGCCTTTCCCGGACAGACTTACTGTGAGGCATCAAGAAGGCCCCCGCTCAGCTCCTTAGGGAGACAGGGATGTCTTGCAATGTCACAACTTGCACACGTGCAGTGAAGAGCGACCTTTGGCCTCCGGGTGCTTCTGCACACGCCCTCTGTGCACAGCTGTTGCCCAAGGTAACTGCCTTCTCCAGTCTCTTTCCCCTCCACTCTCGGCTCCCAGGGGACCCCACAGCTGAAACACGGACCTAGCCCTGACTGGGTGGCTCATGGGGAGCGCCATCCTGTACAGCGCAGTCTGCAGCTTTGATTCCTGGTCAGGGCATGTACAGGAGGCAACCGACTGGTGTTTCTCACATCAATATTTCTCTCTCTCCCTTTCTCCCTCTCTAAAAAAATCAATAAAAACATATCCTTGAGTGACAATTAAAAAATTGATCTAAGTAATAATTAATAATAACAATAATAGTAATAACAACACTAACAGAATGTTAAGTCTGGCCGAGAACTGTTGTAGGGATTTTATTCATGTAGTGCCCCTGAAGTAGGTATAGTTATCATATATTCTAATTTTACAGATGAGGAAAGAGTCCAGGATTCACAGAAGCAAGCAGCAAAGCCAGGACTTGAGCTCACACATCCTGGCTGCACAGCTCACACCAAACCACCAGCCATGCTGCTCCCACCACAGGCATGTAATATGTAACCTTCTAACAAATCAAGCAAGTAACTATCCTTTTTTGTTGCCTAACGGCTGATATGGTCTGGCACCCATCCTGTACGTAAATATTTGTGTAGAATCAACAAATGTTTTTGACCAACTTGGAAAGATCTGGGAAATTAATTAAGATCTTTTAATTAAAGTTGTTTAATTAAAACCTGTGTTTATCCTCAAAGATAGTTGTTTGGGTTTGCCTTTAAGAAGTTCCTACAAATAGGCCCAGTGAAGCATGCCCAGCACAGGGCCGCGGTGGGGCTCCAACCACCCCGGGCCTGCAGCTGTGGCCGGGCCACACGGAGCACACCCGGAGCCTGGCCCTGCCACGCGGCTCCCCACGCGGCTCCCCACGCCCTGCCCTGCACCAGCCCGCAGCCAGCACCCCCCAGCACTGTCCCGGTGTTGGAGGTGGTGGCTTATGTGGGAGAGTGATGGTGTCTGCACTGTGCCCATCACTATGTCCCCTACTGGCTCATAGAAATGCCTGTTCATAAATTTAGAATCCTTTAGTTCAACGGGTAGCATTCAAAATGCTTACAGATGTGCCCTTTTGGTAAGGCACGCGGCATGTTACATAATTCCCAGCCGCATACCCAGTTGTGAAAGAGGGGGAGACAGGAGAGCCACTTCTGTAGCGTCCAGGGTCTTCTGGGACATGGGCAGCTCGCTGGGGCCTCCTCCCGGCAGCCCAGCCCAGTGAAGCTTCATGGCGGAACTGGGAGCAGGATTTCTGTGGAGTGAAATGGAGGTGCCACAGCCATGGTTGGAGCAGGCTCCTTCCTCGGCCCCCAGAGCTTGCAACTCGCCCACACGCGCTTCCCTAAGGGCAGGACCTGGCAAGCACCGGCTCGGCTTCGCATTCACCTCTACGTGGCCGGGCCATTTTCGCAGGCATCAGGTAAAGAAGGTTTTTCCAGAACCTTGAGTTATATGAGAGAGACTTGTCAGCCTTCCACTTCAGCACCCTGTGAGATTTCAAAAGCTTTAGTGATTGGGGCAAGAATGTGAAGTCACTGATGGGTGCAAATTCAATTAAGATTATTTTAATTTTCCTTTCCACCAGTGCTTCATGGAGTCCACTTTCAAGTTCATACTTCACTTCGTTAAACATGTAACTTGTACTTAGGACGATGATTAGTCTTCGGCTTTGCTCTATCAGTGAATGGATTTCATCAACAACAGCTGAAAATGCAAAGCATGGAATATTAATTTAAGAGAACTGAAAGGGTGAGCTTGAAGTAAAAATCATTCTGAACAGTCTAACTTTGTATTATTTAACTCTGAAGTTCACAAATAAGTTTTGCCTTAAGACAAACCATGTGCCTATTAAAAGCAATTATATGCCTATTAAAAGCAATTATCAAGGTAACAATAACAATGAGTGCTTACTTATCACTTCCTCTGTGCCACACGCTTTACTACCTGTTTTATGTATATTAACTCATCTAATCATCATGACCCCATAAAGAAAGTATCACCCCCTTTTACAGATGAAGAAGCTAAAGCACAGAGTGGTTGAGTAACTTGCCCTGAGTCACACAGCTAGTAAACGGCAGAAACAGAATCTGAACCCACGTGCTCTGTCTGGAGTACTGGCTTCTAACTGTGACACTGTCTTCCTTCCCACATACCTGGAGGAGCGCGCTGACATCAGAATTTAACAATAAAACCAAAACCTGCCATTGTTTTAGACCAGAGGTTGACAACCTTTTCCAGTTTAGGGCCTAATAGAAAATACTCAGGCTCTGCAGGTCATACAGCTTTTGTCACAACTCACTCTGCTGTGGTGACGGAGAAGGCACCTGCCCTGGCCCTGCTGCAGGCGGTGGCAGGCCTGGCGGCCCGGCTGGGAGATTGCCCCCCTCTGCTCTAGACCTCGATCTCTTTCCAAACAGAGGCTTTAACCGAAGCTCATCACCACGGAGGACAAACATTCTTTATTTTTACAGTACTTAGGAACTAAGAAAAAAATCAATTTTTCAAAATGGCTGCTAGAAAATAATGATAAATAATAAAATGGATGTAAAGGCCAGCAGTGATGCTGGCTACATTCTAGGAAGCGTTAACGCACACGAATATCACAGTGTCACCTGCGTCTGCCCATGTGGCTGCTGTTCCTTCGGGAAGTTATTTGTAATTAAGTAGCAGCACATCTTCTCTTCCTGAAAGAAGGAGGGGGGAGGACGGGCACACTCGTTTCTCATTTATTGCCACGTCTGCTACGCCCAGTTCAGACCTGGCGCAAGGATGGCGCCCAGAGTGTCGAGAGATGAGCGAGGGATGGTGACCTGTGTCACATTGTTGGCGACACAGCAACACCCACGGCACCCACTTCCAAACGCTAGCTCTGCAGACTTCAGAGAAAACACGGAGCTTCTTCTCACGATCTTTGATTCTCACAGTGCTTTGCTTCAAGACATGTGTGATGGCCATTTGTATTCACATATAAATTTAAAAACTGAACTTTATAACTCAAACATGCTGTGAACCACCAATCTCCTTTTATTTATTTTTCCAATGTCCCTATTCCCACCGAAGCTCTCTCCCCGGGGTCCGCGCGATGGAGGGAGAGCACGTGCTCCGCTCCACCTGCTGAACGAGGGTGTTCAGAAGAGGCCTTCTCAGCGGCTGCCAGAGAACCGCCTCCGGAGGGTGCCCACTCGGCCGTTTCTAAAGATGCTGCCCCGGCCCTCCACCCCCATCGCACGGGTGGCAGGTCCCCACAGGAGCGGCCAGTCAGCTTCCCTCACTGCTCACTATGTTGACTTTGCTGGTTATTTCTGGCAAGAGGACCAGGGTAAATTGCTCATTTTTAAGCAAAACAGGGTTAGCCTAAGCCCGTGGTTGGCAAACTGCGGCTCGAGAGCCACATGCAGCTCTTTGGCCCCTTGAGTGTGGCTCTTCCACAAAATACCACGGCCTGGGTGAGTCTATTTTGAAGAAGTGGCGTTAGAAGAAGTTTAAGTTAAAAAAATTTGGCTCTCAAAAGAAATTTCAATCATTGTGCTGTTGATATTTGGCTCTGTTGACTAATGAGTTTGCTGACCGCTGGCCTAAACTATTCATCTTAAAAAGAGAAAGTATCTCCACTAGTTTTCTCCTGCCATGCCCTTTCTCACCTCCTCCAGGTGCCACATCCCTCTCGAATATGCATAACTTATAGCCGAAGCGCTCCTCCAGCACCCGGGGCAAGACCTCCACAGCGAAGGCGCGCTCCTCCCCGTGCTCAGGCCGGCGCCCCTTCAGGTAGGACACAAAGGCATCGTATGTCTTCCCATCTAGGAGGCAAGGTTTGCTCCTTAAATTAGTGCGTATATAAAAGCTTAAGTTCAAATTTGAATGAAAGTCGCGAAAAACGAACATGGAATTATTGAAAAAGAAAAGTTAAATATGGCGTCCTTGTGTCCACACACATCAAATTATAGAGATTAAATATGCACAGGCCTTTGTTTGTTAATTATGCCTCAATGAAGCTGTTAAAAAAATAAAGTATTTTGATAGAAAACAAATTGAAAAACAAGACTGTTTGGGTAATCCGTAAGGTCCCTACATAGTCTTTGGTTTTATTATTCTTTTTTATGCATTACTAGAGGCCTGGTGCACAAAATTCGTGCACAGGGGGTGAGGGGGGATGTGTCCCTCAGCTCAGCCTGCACTCTCTCCAATCTGAGACCACTTGAGGGATGTCTGAATTGGACCTAAATGGGCAGTTGGACATCCTTCTCACAATCCAGGACTGCTGGCTCCCAACCACTCACTTGCCTGCCTGCCTGATTGCCCCTAACCACTTCTGCCTGCCAGCCTGATCACCCCCTAACCACTATCCTGCCAGCCTGATAGATGCCTAATTGCTCCCCTGCTGGCCTGATTGCCCACAATTGCCCTCCCCTGCTGGCCAACTTGTGGCAGCCATCTTGTGTTCACATGGGGGCAGCCATCTTTGACCACATGGGAGCAGCCATCTTGTGTTTTGGAGTGATGGTCAATTTGTATATTACTCTTTTATTAGATAGGATTCTTTATCTCTGAATTTTTAAATGTCAATAAACAATGATTATATTCAAGTATCATTAAAAAACAAAAAATAGCATTCCCAAAGCTCGTATGATAATCGAGCAATCAATTAGCAAGTGTTTTTACTTTTAAGCATGTGAATTGAGACTCTCACTGTTTGACATCACAGAGGGACAGAGAGAAATGCATGTCACAGGTCAGAGAAATAACAGAGATTAAAGGTAACAGAGGACCAAGTAGCCCAAATTCTAGTATTCCCTGGGCCCAGGGTTAGAAAGTAAATGTCACCTCAGCTTATTCCACTTCAATCATTCAATTCTATAACCATCCCATGTACACCTTCATACCACTGGGAAGTGGCAATAAATTGGTTGTTACAAAATAGTCCTGGGATGTGAAGCACAGCCTGGGGAACGGAGTCAACGATACTGTATTCACTATGGGTGTGCCAGGTGGGTGCCTGAAATGCCAGCGGGTCACTTTGCAAAGCATAGGATTGTCTAACCACGATGCTGTGCACATGAAACCAATACAAACTAATGTGAATGTAAACTGTGATTGAAAAATAAAATTTAAATTAAAAAATACAATGCTGAGTGGTTACACTGGAGAGTGGGAGGAAACAATGGAGGGAATTGAAACGGTGGGCCGTGGAAACCCATGCTGGCATGGTGAAACTTTACATAATGCCAAAGGCCAATGTGGAAACTCCGTCGGTGGGAAGGTCTGCAGACACATCTGCTGCTGTTTTATTCCCAACAATGAAGCAGCATTGCGTATTCAGATGACTAGAGACACATTCAAGAGGAATGTGTTACCTAAAAACTAAGACCATTCTACTAACTGCGTTACTAAAAATTTATTTACATTTCTTTCTTCTACCTTTATCCATTCTGTTAGAGACGAGTTTGCAGACAAATGCAACAACTTGAAAAGTTTATAAATAACACATTGGCAGACACAACAAAGTATAACACAAACAAAACAAAAAATAATCTGGTTAGAGAATGGGGAGTCCCCGTGGACATGTGTTCTGAAAGGCCATGTGTTCTAAATAACATACGCGTGCGAGGGGACAGGAGAGGAAGAGGGGGCATGGGGACACTCCATCCTTATCCCAGGGCAACTGGTTAGCCGATGGAGTTAGATGTATGCTCGGGTCTAGGATTGGGATTGATGAATTTGCTTCTGAGTTGAAGACTAAACAATATTGGCTCCTTTATTAAAATTTAATAGGACGAAACCATCAAGGCCCACATTCTTTGTGGCACCACATCATCTATGCTCAACAGCCTGGCCCCATTCTTCACAGCATCCAGGTTCACAAAGAAACACAGTTTCTGGCAAAAGCTGCTTCAGTCCTGCCCACAGCCTCTTGTCCTGCAGTTTGAGCCAGAATCCACCCTGGGTGTATTGTAAAGCAATTGCTCTTCAGAGTGACATGCATGTGAATGACAGGACGTTTTCATCAAAGTTGCAAAATTATCATGCTTATCAAAGATAGGTTAAAAGTTGATCAAATAAAGCCAGTTGTTAATATAGTAAGTGGTCCCTGGATTGTTCTGTCAGCTTGTCGTGAACCACAGCTGTGTATTAGGATGAGAGCTAGTGCTTCCATTAGCATAGTCATCATGTCAGTGAGGCACCAAGATGCAAGAGATAAATTAGTACAATTTTGGACAAGGTATATTTTTCTCATAATCGGAATGTAACTACTTGCAATAAATTGGAAAGATAAATCAGTCAAATTTATATAGTGATATAGCTTTCAAATTCATTTTTATGCAGTTCTCTTCTTGGTTTAGCAAATATACTAATCTATATTATAATTTATTTTTCAACCCAAGGAATGAAAGCTTTGGTGGTTGTGATAACTGATAAAGTGAGGTGCCAAGCTAAACAAATTGGAAGCTAATAATTTTGTTCTGCATAAACGACACCAGCCTGTGAATGGATGTCTAGACTACAAAGAGTCAGAACGCTTCTTAGACAAGCTCTGTGTGGCAAGTTTAGTTTTTTGTTGTTGTTGTTGTTGATTGGTTTCTTTCATTTCCAATTATTCATAAACCAATAACTGAACACATTCTTGGATAGTGCAGCAATATAAAATTGCTATAATGTAAAAGTCTTAATTTTTGCACTCATTTCTCCATTTTTACTTTTCACGACTGCTCTCTGTCCACGGACCACACTCTCAGCAGAGCTGCTGCGGAGTACATCTCCGTCTCCAGGCACGCCACCCGGGGCGCTAAGAAGTGAGTTCTCCGTGCTCAGAAACAGGAATTTAGAAAAGTATCTGTGCATTGGGTCAGGCACAACTGGAGGGTAAATAACATCTTAGTTGAAAATCGAAAGAGAGATATCAGTGAATGTCCATTCTGAGATGCATACTGGTCTGTGCCTGTAGAGACCTGGCGATAAAATATCCCACACAGACCTTCAGCCCTGGCTCAGGTGGTTGGAGCATCATCCATGCACCAAAAGGTTGTGGGTTTGATCCCCAGTCAGAGTGAGTACGGGAAGCAATGGATTGATGTTCTCTCATTATTGATATTCTCTCATCAATAAAACATCAATAAAAACACATTCTTGGGTGAGGATTAAAAAAATAAAAACAGAACCCCAGTTTGTTGGAGCATCTCTCTCCATAGCAAAATCACACACACATGCAGATTCAAAGCTAAATTAATTACCTTTGCTAATTTTATATCATTAAATTAAAAGATGTAAGTGTGAATAATCAATCTTTTAAAATCTCAAAAATATAAGAATTCCTTTATAACTAGAGCTTAGGAGGGTCTTTCTACTGTGACCATAAATCCAGCACCATAAAAGAAAAATAAATTTGAATACATTAAAGAATATTCCACAGAAAAAAGTCAAAAGACAAATACAACCTGGGAACAATATTTGCCTTTCATATTATAGACAATAGGCTAACATCCTTAAAATAGAAATTGTTCCTAGAAATAAGCAAGAAAAGCAAAGCAAACAACCCAATTAAAAAACGGACAAAGGAAGGAATGGTCCATTGAGAAAGGAAATACCATGAGACTCTGAAAACACAAAGCTGCTCCTGCTCCTGCGCAGGAAGTGAAATGCAAAGGAAAACCACACTGAGCTACAACTGTTACCTAGCATTTTGCCAGATACCACAAGGTGGTGGGTGAGCTGTGGGGAGCAGGTATGCCCTCCTGTGAAGGCAGGAGGTAGTAGAGCAGTGGGGAGGGCAAATTGGCAATATTTTTCAAAATAACAACGGTGTCTATACTTTGTATTTCCAGCAATTCCACTATGGGGAATGTTTCCTTCAATTACACTGCGCACATATGAAATAATGACAGCACAAAGCCATCTATCACATACTTTATGTAATGATAAAAGGTTACAAACAACCAAATATCTATCAAAAGGAGACTAAAGCTCTAGCCGGTGTGGCTCAGTGGATAGAGTGTTGGCCTGGAGATTGAAGGGTACCGGGTTTGATTCCGGGAAAGGGCACATGCCTGGGTTGTGAGCTCAGTCCCCAGTAGGAAGCAGCCGATCACTGATTCTCTCTCATCATTGATGTTTCTCTCTCTCTCCCTCTCCCTTCCTCTATGAAATCAATAAAATATATAACAATGGTTAAGGACAACAGGGGGGTGGGGGCATCTGTGGGAAGGGGTGTGGGATGGGAATGGGGGGATGAGGACAAATATGTGACACCTTAATCAATAAAGAAATTAAAAAAATAAAATAAAATATATAAAAGGTGACTAAGTAAGCAGTGGCATATCCACAGAAATAAACCTCTGCAGGGTTTTATTTCTATGGATAAAAAATGAGAGACTTTATAAACTCATGGCAGGAGATCTGAAGGCCAGTGAAGCAAGTTCAGAGCAGTGTGCATTATACAGCAAGACTTGTTTTTAACAGTAGAACAAGATTCACACTTGCTGAGAGATCCTCTCGGTGCGGGTGAGGTGGTAAGCACAGGCATGGGCAGGCTGAGAAATTTCTACAATTTCTTAGACTGTGCTTTGAATGTGTGTGTCCTACACACAGACATGCACACATGCACACACATACACACACACGGGGAAAAAAAGCAAGTACAACGGATTAGACTGATTTTTTAATTCAGTGATTATATGGAACCTAGAGGACTTCTCGCTGCTCTTAAAAAATAGGGGAACTGAGACAGAGTCCCAGATAGAAACAGCAGTAAAACCTGGCAGTCCTTCAGGCACATCATCAGCCTCCTTTGCCAGGTTAGAATAAGGAGCCATCATTCAATTCAAATCAACTTAAATGATCCTTATTGAGTGACCACACTGTGCAAGGTGCCTAGATGGTGTGCAAGCAGTGATGTTGAGTCCCTAGGAGCAGGCATCTCAAAGGGCATTTAGGAGGACACGACATATACACATACATGAAACAATTAGAGGACAATTTTGGGCAACATCTAAGTACAAAAGAAGGTGGCACCGACAAGAGGCATAATAATGATACATTCGGAGCAATGTTCCCTCTGGAAACCCCTACCACACATTAAGTCATAATCTAATGTAAATAAGATGAAGATTAATGTTTCTTTATCAGGTTTCCTAATGAAACCATAGGATAAGAAATCCCAACATTCCGATACTTGTTACCTGTTAATGTTTCATCTCTTCCCATGAAATGTCTATAAAATAGAGCCAAGTCAATTCTATAAATAACAGCCACAATCACTAGGCACACAACTCCCCCCGAGATCACAACCGCTGTGATCATTCCTCCAGTGAAGACATGGCCTGGGATGTCACCCCGATCTAGAAAGAAGAAGAAAACGGGAAGAATTAGTCATGGCCCTTTTGCCACTGTTGTCCACCATCACCCTGCAGATGTCAGTGTTCACCATGAACACTAACCAGCTGTCGGGCCGACAGTCCATTGAGCTGCTCCGCATTCCTGACTTTAGTTTGGAGGGGTGATCTTCCTACTCCCATCTTTAACGAATTAAAATGTGCACAAGGATATTCAGAGCCTGAACTGAAAGCGTTCTATTGTCGTCTGTCCCTGTCGGGGGAAGTTGGGCCCGAGGGTTAGAAGATGCTGGTGAAATACACAGATCTCTGGCAGCAGCTGTGAACATAAATGGAGGCGAGAGTCTTGGGAGAGCAAACACTTAACTAGGCTATCTGGGCTCCCAGCCCGGGGCTGCCGCCGGTTTTGTGTCCTGGGAAATGTCCCCGATGCCCTCAGCGCTCAGTGTCTTAATCTGCAACAGAAGCTAACAGCACTGTGCTTCACTCAGGGCTGCCTTCTGCGGGAGGGTCCATGAGACCTTGCCCTCAGCAGTTAAGACAGCATCTGGCACACGGCCCTACAAATGTTAGCGCACTTTCTATAAAACCCCCTCTGGGGAAAATATCATTTCTTAGATTGATTCAGTTCATGCTCAACATAGAAAATACGAAATAGTACAAAAGAGTAAAAACTATAAAACAATTTTTAACAACTATCCCACAATGTGGTGATGGGCATGCTAACATGCTAGTATATTTTGTTTTAGGTTTTTATTTTCCCTAAAAATATTGACTTAATTGGGGTCATAGGGTAGTCACTCTTTCTTGCGTTGCACTATATGATGAGCAGCTCGCTAGGCCTTTACAGTTATACTTCACAATATCCCAATACTTAGATTGATTGTAATGTTTATAAATATACCAATGCTCCAACCAACAGCTGCACAGACCTTTGTACTTGTGCTTGCTGATTCTGCTAGAGCAGGTTCTAAACGCTGAGGGGTTTCAGGTCAAAGAGCAGAAATGCATAAAGCTCTTGACATCTTGGCACAAATTTTAGGAATGATCTTCCTGGTGAAATTTACTCCTAGGATATAAGTAAGCGACCACATTTGCTAACTAAGTGAACTCCGAATAAAGCCAGTCCCCGGGATCCTGGTCTGTGAAAGGCCGGCCTGTCCGTGACTGTGCCGCACGTGCACACACACACACATACACACACACGTTCACACGGGTGCACACTCCTGCGAGGTCATGGTGGAGCTGGAGGCCCTGTGCCAGGTGACATCTGTGAGCAGATGAAGGGGGGTGGCCGGGCGGAACCCTCTGTGGCAGGGACAGGACATCCAGCACTGATAAGAGGGGAGGTGGCTAGTGAGCCATCACAAACCCAGGCGTGCGATGAGCAAGCGGAAGCATGTCGGAAACCCTCCCTGCACATGCCCGTGGGACACGACACGTGTGCCCGTGAGGCCGAGCTCAACAGTTAGTCTCACCACCCGTGGGTCTCACAGCCCGTGGGTCTCACAGCCCGTGGGTCTCACAGCCCATGGGGTCTCACAGCACGTGGGGTCTCACAGCACGTGGGGTCTCACAGCCCATGGGTCTCACAGCCCGTGGGGTCTCACAGCACGTGGGGTCTCATAGCCCATCGGGTCTCACTGCCCGTGGGGTCTCACTGCCCGTGGGGTCTCACAGCCCGTGGGGTCTCACAGCACGTGGGTCTCACAGCCCGTGGAGTCTCACCGCCCGTGGGTCTCACAGCCCGTGGGGTCTCACAGCCCGTGGGTCTCACAGCCCGTGGGGTCTCACAGCCCGTGGGGTCTCACAGCCCGTGGGTCTCACAGCCCGTGGGGTCTCACAGCACGTGGGTCTCACAGCCCGTGGAGTCTCACCGCCCGTGGGTCTCACAGCCCGTGGGGTCTCACAGCACGTGGGTCTCACCGCCCGTGGGTCTCACAGCCCGTGGGGTCTCACAGCCCGTGGGGTCTCACAGCCCGTGGGTCTCACTGCCCGTGGGGTCTCACAGCCCGTGGGTCTCACAGCCCGTGGGGTCTTATAGCCCATCGGGTCTCACCACCCGTGGGTCTCACAGCCCATCCGTGGGGTCTCACAGCCCATCCGTGGGGTCTCACAGCCCATCCGTGGGGTCTCACAGCCCGTGGGGTCTCACAGCCCGTGGGTCTCACAGCCCATCCGTGGGGTCTCACACCCGTGGGGTCTAGCTCTGCTGTCTTCCCTTGTGTGACGTGTGGTATAGGTCAGGGTGACGGTGGTCAGAGCCTTGCACCACCTGCGTGAATGCATGTGAGGAGTGTCAGCCATCCTGTGAGTGCGTGGTAGACCGACGGCCTCGCTGAGGCGCTCCAGGTGAGTCGTGGACGGGAACCAGGACCCCACACCCAGGGCGGGGGGCTTCAGGCCTTAGCTTCTGTGACCCTCACTCCTTTGGTTTCTCACCAAAGCTAGACATAGCACACACTCCTCTCTCCTCTCTCTCTCTCTCTCTCTCTCTCTCTACCTCTCTGTCTCTCTCAGATCCCGGTCTTTCCCTGCATGTGGGTGGTGCCAGCCTAGGAACGAGTGGTGAGTGAGCAGTCACTGGAGCACAGCTTTCCGCCTGGACACAGCCATGCTGGGAGCTGCGGCGGAGGCTCTGGGGGGCTATTAGTGGGAGACTCGGGGGAAACGCGAAGGGTCCTCTGACCAGGGCCGTCCATTGTCCACTTGCCAAGTTCGGGGACTGGCCCGAGGCAGGGAGGCCTCTGTTAGTTGTCATTGAGGAGTGAGCACCCCAGGGCCATGCCTGCCCAGCTGCAGGAGGCTGGGGGCCCTCCAGTGCCGCTGGCTGTACCCCCTCCAGCACCATCCCACGCTGAGCTGCGCTCCCCGCCCCGCCCCGCCCCCGGGGGGTGCCACAGCCAGCTGGCAGCCTCCCTGGACTCTTTCCTCACCGTCCACCTGCCTCCCTGCTCGGCGCCCCTGGCTTCTACGTAAGAGTGGAGCTGAGGGCAGAAGAATAACTTGTGTGCCTCCTGCTCTGCTTGGAATCGGCCCCAGGGGTGCACACCTCACGGGAGCCTGCTTCACGTACACAGTGAGGAAGACGTGCTCTTTGAGGAGTCCCTCAGCAAGCGTTCAAAATTCCCAGACTTCCAAAACAACATTTTCTCAAACCTTTTATCAACAAGATGAAGCGTTTGGTGTCTAGGCCTTTCTCGCTGGACACAGTGCAATTATATGAAAAATTTAGGTTTTTTTCATTAATATTCTCAATTCTCAATATTCTTGAAGCATGCCATTTGCCTTCTGAAGTCCTGTAAGGGAGGAAAGCAAGTTAGCAGAAGCTTCGTCCACTGCAGGGCATTACCGAGGAGGGGGTGCGGGCGCAGTGGCTCCCATCGTGGGGTCATTCCCTCGGAGCGCCTGTCCCCAGGGGCCTCCTGCTCTGCAGGAAGCCAGGGGCCCAGGAGCCAGCCCCGGATGGAGAGCAACTACCTAGAACTGGTAAAACGTGTGGCAGGAAATGGCGCTAAATTAAAATACAGGAAACTATTCCCTCTCTTAAATCTTTGTCCTGTTTCTCCTCCCCCACCTGCTCAGCGCTCCTTCTACAGCCAGGCACTCACAGCTGTGGCAGGACTGCGAGGGGCCGGCCTAGACCACGCACACAGCGCTGCCCGTGCAATACCTACGGTCCCTTTTATTTTGTTCAGCATTTAAAACCCATTTTAAACAACACTGTTCCCAGGACCACCCGGGGAGATGAGGACCAGGTAGGCTGCTCAGTGAGCGCCAGGAAACGCCAACCCCTCAGCGGGGTTCCTCTCTCGGCCACGGGACTCACTCACGCTGTCCACACTGGGTGCGGGGAGGGGCGGCTCGGGCAGGCGGCAGCACTCCCAGCGTGGCCACCCTGCCGCCCCTCGCAGCAGGCGTCCCGCACCTGGGCCTGTGCCCACTGTGGCCCCCGCATCCCCAGCATCACGGAGCGGAGTCACCAGCCAGAAACACCCGCTCTCGGACACACTGGACAACCTGGGAGAGAGGCCCCCAGGCCACGGAGAGGCCCAAACAGTGACCTAAGAAGCTCGTGCACCGACAGTGAAAGAGCCCTCCTGGCTTCTTAGCTGGCTTCAGCTCACTTCATAGCCTGCTAAGTGGCCTGCTGCCTCGCCAAGGGTCACCCATGGGCACTGGGGGAAACGCGGGCTCCGTGGCCCACGCGGAGGGGCAGTGGCAGCCTCCCGCGCAGCCTGCAAGTGGCCAGAGCGGCTGTGGCTCCGGCAGCTGAGCTGTGGGCATCCCAGGGTCGCTGCTCGCCAGAACCGAGGGTATCCACGCACCAGCAATGACCGCAATGGCCCAGTCCCTCTGAACGTGTGAATGACCACACACTTAGCTTGTTTTGTTTTCCGAAGTCTGGCCACTCCGTAAGGAAAGAATATAGGTGACTCGGGGACCAATACATGTCACTTGGGGCGTTTTACACCAACAGTGCCTCCTAGATGTTTATACCTCATCACTGTCCTCTTCGCTTTTTCTTCCCGTTCTTACTGTGTCTCTAATTTCCGTGAATGGGCTCCGACAAGAAGATAATTAGTGTGCTCAATGTCAATCCAGGTGACTGGTGGTTTACGTTCACATTTGCTGAGACAATCTCTGGAACCTTCCCTCGGTGCTCGGTTAATTACTTAGGAGGTAACCCTGCCAGGGGTGTTCTGATACGAAGCTACAAGCCGCCTCTAAAGGGCGGGAGCCGGCGGCTCTGTCTGTGGATCGCTTGCCCATAAGGAAATTCCCAAAGCACACACATTACTGCGTTTGCACGACTATTTCCTTCTTTGTGATTTTCAGGATTTCTCAAGTTTCTCATAATGCATCGTTTTCAACCATCAGACAAAAGAAAGGCCTGCGTGAAAGGACAGGGTGGAGACAGGCCGGCAGCTGCTGCACGGCCTGTGGGACTGGGACACGGAGCTGCTGTGCACGCAGACCCTGCTGCTCACATGGTGGCACGGGGACACGGCTCGGGACACCCACTGTTCACAGGGCCCACGTTGACTTGCACATGTCACAGGCTCCGGACTCTGGCACATTCGTAAAAACAAAGCACTTCACAGAATTTTCAAAATCCGAACACCTGTGGGCTCGGTTGCCACTCCTTTGTAAGAGGCGCAGGTACAACCTCTATCCCCGTCAGAACCTGGCGGACTAGGGCTGCTCTTGCGAGGTGATGCTAAAGAGCCTCCTTGACGTTCTTTCCTCAGTTTAGATCTCAGCAATGAGTTTCTGCACAACCCATCAGCACAGAGTGTGGGAATTATAATTATAACACATAAATTACAACTTATGCCAAACATTCCGTTACCTCTTTAGGAGTCTGGAGTGTTTACATCAGGCCTAGATGATACAGGGACACTCACATATGTGATGCTGTCCATCGCACATCGCATCTACATACCTGGCCTTTATTTCCTCCCCTTCGTGCTCATTTGGGTCCTGCCCATCGTCTCTAAGGAAGTTCCAATAGACGTGATCCTTCTCATTCAGCGAAGCAGAGCAGTTCAGCTGCACATCTGTTCCTAGGAGAAGTTGACAAAGTTCTGATTTTATTTTTGTTTTTATTTTTGATATGTTCTCTGTTGATTTTAGAGACAGGAAGGGAGAGAGAGAGATCAATGTGAGAGAGAAATATCTAACAGTTGCCTCCCATAAGCATCCTGACCAGGGCTGGGGATTGAACCTGCAACGGGTAATTTAACCCGTGACCCTTCCATGTGTGGGCTGGTGCTCTGGCCACTGAACAACACCGGCCAGGGCCAAAGTGCTGACTTTGGAAACTCAGGTCTCTGAGTTTTAACTTAATATAATCAATCTATGCTAATGGATATATAATGCGAATATAGTGCTACTTCCAGAAAGAAAACAGACATGCTTTGTTTTAAATATGAAAAGTATATCAAGCATAGAAATTAGGTATCCGTTATAATTCATCACCAAAATATGAATTGGCTTCTCCTCAAATTTATGTTAAATAAATGATTAAAACCTAGGTGGCCCTCAGCAGAAATATAGTAGATAACCTCAACACATATACAGCAAAGCCATGGCCGGATGGCTCAGTTGGTTGGAGCATCTTCCCATGCATTGAAAAGTTGTGTGTTCAATTCCTGGTTGGGGCATGTACAGAAGGTTTCTCTTTCATATCAATGTTTCTCTCTCTTCCTCTCTCCTTTCCCCTCTCTCTAAAAGTCAATAAGAATATCCTCAGGCAAGGATTAAAAAATTATATACATAAAGCAAAAATTAACCTAACTAAAGGATATATAGACAAATTGGCTCTCCTAGAAATTTAACATCTCTCTCAGCAATAGATAAAGAAAGCACACAAAAGATTAATAAGGATATAAATGACTTATCAACTTCACCTACTTGACATTAACAGGACGATAAAACCAAAACGTGCAGATGCACATTTTTTCAAATGCATTTGAACATTCATCAAAATACACTGTATTCCGCCCGCTGATGACCGAACTTCGAGCTGTGAACCAGGAGATCACAGTTCAGTCCCAGTCAGGGCACATGCCTGGGTGTGGGCTCCATCCCCAGTAGAGGGCGTGCTGGAGGCAGCTATCAATGATTCTCATCAGTGATTTTTTTTCTCTCCCTCTCCCTTTCTCTCTGAAATCGATTCTTAAAATATTTTTAAAAATACACTATATTCTGGTCCTTAAGCAGATTACTACAAGTTTCAAAAGATTGAAATAATATGTATATAATCTTGGATCATAATAGAACTAAATTGGACATCAATTACAGAAAAATAACTACAAAATTGTCCAAATATTTGGACAGTAAAAAAACACAAACAATCCATAGATGAAAGAGGAAATCATAAGAGAAAGTTTTTTAAAGTTTTGAAGGAACAGCAATGAAAATCTGGTGTTTCAGTATTTGTGGAACAAACAGCTAAAGGCGTGATAAGGGAATTTAGAGCTGAAATTGCATATACTGCAAGAGAAAGTAACTGGAAATAACTCCCTAACTCTCCGTGCAGACAAATGGAAAATGAGGTGCAAATGAAGCGCAAAATGAGGAGAAAAATAATAGACCAGTTCATAAAGCAGTAAAAAATAGAAAGCAGGAAAACCACAAATACAAGTGACAGAGGACCCGAGCAACATAGAACGTGTGTGGTGAACAGCGGTGGCCGGCGTGGGCTGCAGAAGCAGGCGGCAGCTGGAGCCCGCCTGCACCGCTGTCCAGCGGCTTCGCCCGAAACAAACACTTAACCTTTCTGAGCTTCAGTCATTTCTTCCTGAAACGGAAAGACTCTCCAAGTTGCTGGCAAATTTAACTCATTAACATGTTTCAATCGCCTCACAGAAAACTTGGTTTACACTGTAAATGTCTTCGTTCCCTCCTTTCTTTTCTTTTCGAAAGAAGATGTTGATTCCTCCAGACCTCTCTAGACACTTCCTGATTGTGCAGTCAAGTCAGGGTTCAATTCATTAATCAGATACTCAAATCATACAAGTGTGAATAATGTCCCTGAGCATTCTTCCTGAGTTTTTACACTTTAAAATGACCATAGAGACTGTTAGAGAAAAGCCACAAGCAGGGGACTAAAACCCTAATTTCCAAACCACAGGCTGTTCATTTTAATCAGCTAAAAATGGCAACACTCAACCCATGACAGGCTTGCTGCTTTTGTAATGTTCCTCCCTAAATATGCAATGTATTACGCACACAACGTTGATCAGTAACGATCAGGTTTAGCCTTGGGAGACTCCGTAGGCCCCCATTCATAAATGCAGAATATATAAGCATGTGAAAGCATACCTAATTCCACTTCAACATGGTTAATCTCTGGTCCAAGAATAACTGGAATTACAGTACTGTGACCTAAAAGTGAAAAAGGAAAAGTGTTGGTATTGCTCCTGCGGAGGAGGCAGGAGGTGAGGGCACAGTGGTCTGATCAGCTTATTCCGCGCAGCACAGACTCGGTCCCGGCGGCTTCCACGTCAGTCATGCTTGCATTTCATAATGGTGCGGTGACTATTGCCTCTCGTTCGCTCCATCACCTCCAGAGCTCACAGGCTGGAGGAAGCTCACAGGGTTAGCTTTCCCTCAAGTCAAGTCCCGGCCTCTGCTGCTGTGCTCAGTGCGGGAGGAAGCGGCTCATGGGGGGACCGAGGCGCAGGCGGGAGGCCAGGCCGCTGTGCCTCCTGCTGGGCCTCCACTCCCCCGGGGCCTCCTCCACTGGGTGCAGGACCCACTCCCTCTCAGCCTCTGCCCTGGTGCCTCACCCCAGGCTCAGCCCTCCTTCTCTCCCTCGGTGATCTCTGCCCCCACCCCCACCCCACAAGGTGCTCCCGTCTAGCTATTCTCAGGAAGGACACCCCGGCAGCTGCTGTGGACGCCTGAGACAACCTGAAGCGGCTAATCATTGCAGAGCCCCAGAGCCACTGCCACACTGACCGGCTACAGGTCCTGCTGGTCCTGTGACAGCACGGCCCACCTCCCCAGGGCTGGACCTGGTGCACATCTGGTGTTTGGGGGCATTTACACCTAAGTCCACAGCAGCCTTCCCGGCCTCCCGGCACTCAATGTGGTGGCGGGGGGCGGGGGGAGGCTCCCGCAGCACCACCCGCGCCCCTCACACCTGGCAGGGCGGGTGAGGGTGGAGAAGCGGGTGGAGCAGCATGTGGGCAGGAACTGGAGAGTGAAACTAGGGCAGGGAAACCCCAGCAGGTCTGGTTCCTCTGAGATTCGGACTCGCTGGGCAGGTCTGGAATCCCCCTGGGCACGGGGAGCTGACGTGGCTACAAAGAACTGCCGCCCTGGCTGGGAGTGTGAGGCGCAGGAGTCCACGCCAGGACACAGGGCGGGCGGCTCTGAGGCATGGGAAACGCTATGGATTCTCTCCCTCTGGACCCGTCTCTAAAACGTGAAGTGTGTGACTGGGAACCAGAGCAGCACTGGGTTAGTGGGACTGGTGCCAAGTGAAGGGTGAGACCCTCTTTAAGGTGCGGAAGGAAGGAAGCAGCCTGGGGCATGCCCTGGAGGCCTAGTCTGAGGTAATCCAAACGGCAGGCAGGCGGCTGCCAGCAGGAGGGCACATCACCCGCTGAGCCAGGCAGGAGAGAAAACATAGGTGCCGGGTGGGAGGCGAGAGAACTGATTCAAGACCACGGTGCTCAGCTCCTGGCGGCTGAGAGACCTACAGCCTGACCAGGTGCAGGCAATCACCGCACCACACCAACCGCGTCGAGCTCAGTGTCCCAGTGTCCTCAGTGGAGGTCAAGGTACCTCCCAGCTGTTCAGCTCTAAGCTCTACATCTTAGAAGAACGATGCAAACATCACCAAGCCAAAGGAAAACGGCCAGGATGGCTAAGAGTCTAGTCTTGTGAGCCCACTAATCCACTCAACAGACACGTACTGAGCACCTACTATGCACCAAGTGCCAGGCATCCGTGTGGGAGATGCAAGGTGAGGAAGAGAACTCAGTTGGATCCCTTATTTCCAAGAGCTTCTCAGTCTACTGTCAGAGACAGACACGTGACCCAAGCTCTGGCAGCAATCCGAGATATGATAAGAGGCATGGGGACACACAGGTGGGAGGCATTTGAGCTGCGTCCTGAGAGACAGCTGGCAGCCCCCAAGAAGACACAACCGGTGCGATGGGGAGTTGAGGCAGGAAAGGAGCCTGTGGAGCGGTGGGTGGGGGTGGGACATCGGGAGGTGGGAATGACAACAGCGCTCTCCCTGTCCTTGGCACCATCTCAATGCCTCACTCACATCCCTCTGTCCTCGGAGCAGCCCCGAGGGAGGAACACGCACTACCCCGTTGACTATGAGGCATCCGAGGCACAAACAAGTAATTTAATTCACCCGAGGCTGCTGGGAGGAGTATATGAGATGATTCCATTCAAGCATCCGGTACAGTGCTGGCCTGTGCTAAGGGCTCTTTCCATCCTGAATATCCTTAATCCTTCCAGGGCGGAAAAAGAAAGGGGCTGATGGACAAAACGCGGGGACAGGTAGGGTGAGAGTGTTGGTGGTGGAAGTGTCAAAGGACCAGAGATGTATATGAGATTGAAGGATATATATGGGAAAGTAAAACTGAGGAATTTAGGGGACATATAGAGAATTTAAGATATCTGAGTTTCAGAATTGAGTTATGGGATTCCCAGGTACAGGTTGTGGCAGGTAGAATAATGCCCCTCCAAAGAGTTGTTTACATCCTACTTCCCAGATCCTGTCAATATTACACCTCACATGACAAAGTGACCTGCAATGTGACGAAACTGAGGACAGTGTCCGGGGTTATTTCACATGAGGACAGTGTCCTGGGTCATCCAGGTGGGCCCGGTGTTATTACAGGGGTCCTCATAAGAGAGAAGTGTGTCAGGAAAGGAAGTGTGATTGTTGGGAGCAAAGTTTAGGGAGAGATTTGAAGATGGTCCATTGCAGGCTTTTCAGATGAAAAGAGTGCAGGAGGTGAGGGCACAGGTGGGAGATGCAGGAGGTGAGGGCACAGGTGGGAGATGGAGGAGGTGAGGGCACAGGTGGGAGATGCAGGAGGTGAGGGCACAGGTGGGAGATGCAGGAGGCAGGATGTGTGGGCACAGGTGAGAGATGCATGAGGCAGGAGGTGAGGGCACAGGTGGGAGATGCAGGAGGCAGGATGTGTGGGCACAGGTGAGAGATGCATGAGGCAGGAGGTGAGGGCACAGGTGGGAGATGGAGGAGGCAGGAGGTGAGGGCACAGGTGGGAGATGCAGGAGGCAGGAGGTGAGGGCACAGGTGAGAGATAGAGGAGGCAGGAGGTGAGGGCACAGGTGGGAGATGCAGGAGGCAGGAGGTGAGGGCACAAGTGGGAGATGCAGGAGGCAGGAGGTGAGGGCACAGGTGGGAGATGGAGGAGGCAGGAAGTGAGGGCTCAGGTGAGAGATAGAGGAGGCAGGAGGTGAGGGCTCATGTGGGAGATGGAGGTAGGAGGTGAGGGCACAGGTGGGAGATGGAGGAGGCAGGAGGTGAGGGCACAGGTGGGAGATGCAGAAGGCAGGAGGTGAGGGCACAGGTGGGAGATGTAGGAGGCAGGAGGTGAGGGCACAGGTGAGAGATAGAGGAGGCAGGAGGTGAGGGCACAGGTAGGAGATGCAGGAGGCAGGAGGTGAGGGCTCAGGTGGGAGATGCAGGAGGCAGGAGGTGAGGGCACAGGTGGGAGATGCAGGTAGGAGGTGAGGGCACAGGTGGGAGATGCAGGAGGCAGGAGGTGAGGGCTCAGGTGGGAGATGCAGGAGGCAGGAGGTGAGGGCACAGGTGGGAGATTGAGGTAGGAGGTGAGGGCACAGGTGGGAGATGCAGGGGGCAGGAGGTGAGGGCACAGGTGGGATATGCAGGTGGCAGGAGGTGAGGGCTCAGGTGGGAGATGGAGGAGGCAGGAGGTGAGTGCACAGGTGGGACATGCAGGAGGCAGGAGGTGAGGGCTCAGGTGGGAGATGCAGGAGGCAGGAGGTGAGGGCACAGGTGGGAGATGCAGGGGGCAGGAGTTGAGGGCACAGGTGGGAGATGCAGGAGGCAGGAGGTGAGGGCACAGGTGGGAGATGCAGGAGGCAGGATGTGTGGGCACAAGTGAGAGATGAATGAGGCAGGAGGTGAGGGCACAGGTGGGAGATGGAGGAGGCAGGAGGTGAGGGCACATGTGGGAGATGCAGGAGGCAGGAGGTGAGGGCACAGGTGGGAGATGGAGGAGGCAGGAGGTGAGGGCACAGGTGGGAGATGCAGGAGGAAGGAGGTGAGGGCACAGGTGAGAGATAGAGGAGGCAGGAGGTGAGGGCACAGGTGGGAGATGCAGGAGAAAGGAGGTGAGGGCACAAGTGGGAGATGCAGGAGGCAGGAGGTGAGGGCACAGGTGGGAGATGGAGGAGGCAGGAGGTGAGGGCTCAGGTGAGAGATAGAGGAGGCAGGAGGTGAGGGCTCATGTGGGAGATGGAGGTAGGAGGTGAGGACACAGGTGGGAGATGGAGGAGGCAGGAGGTGAGGACACAGGTGGGAGATGCAGAAGGCAGGAGGTGAGGGCACAGGTGGGAGATGTAGGAGGCAGGAGGTGAGGGCACAGGTGAGAGATAGAGGAGGCAGGAGGTGAGGGCACAGGTGAGAGATAGAGGAGGCAGGAGGTGAGGGCACAGGTGGGAGATGCAGGAGGCAGGAGGTGAGGGCTCAGGTGGGAGATGGAGGAGGCAGGAGGTGAGGGCACAGGTGGGAGATGGAGGAGGCAGGAAGTGAGGGCACAGGTGGGAGATGGAGGTAGGAGGTGAGGGCACAGGTGGGAGATGGAGGAGGCAGGAGGTGAGGGCACAGGTGGGAGATGCAGGAGGCAGACGGTGAGGGCACAGGTGGGAGATGGAGGTAGGAGGTGAGGGCACAGGTGGGAGATGCAGGGGGCAGGAGGTGAGGGCTCAGGTGAGAGATGGAGGAGGCAGGAGGTGAGTGCACAGGTGGGAGATGCAGGAGGCAGGAGGTGAGGGCACAGGTGGGAGATGCAGCAGGCAGGAGGTGAGGGCACAGGTCGGAGATGCAGGAGGCAGGAGGTGAGGGCACAGGTGGGAGATGCAGGAGGCAAGAGATGAGGGCACAGGTGGGAGATGCAGGAGGCAGGCGGTGAGGGCACAGGTGGGAGATGGAGGTAGGAGGTGAGGGCACAGGTGGGAGATGCAGGAGGCAGGAGGTGAGGGCACAGGTGGGAGATGTAGGAGGCAGGAGGTGAGGGCACAGGTGGGAGATGGAGGTAGGAGGTGAGGGCACAGGTGAGAGATAGAGGAGGCAGGAGGTGAGGGCACAGGTGGGAGATGCAGGAGGCAGGAGGTGAGGGCTCAGGTGGGAGATGCAGGAGGCAGGAGGTGAGGGCACAGGTGGGAGATGCAGGAGGCAGGAGGTGAGGGCTCAGGTGGGAGATGGAGGAGGCAGGAGGTGAGGGCACAGGTGGGAGATGGAGGTAGGATGTGAGGGCACAGGTGGGAGATGGAGGAGGCAGGAGGTGAGGGCTCAGGTGGGAGATGCAGAAGGGAGGAGGTGAGGGCACAGGTGGGAGATGCAGGAGGCAGGAGGTGAGGGCACAGGTAGGAGATGCAGGAGGCAGGAGGTGAGGGCACAGGTAGGAGATGCAGGAGGCAGGAGGTGAGGGCTCAGGTGGGAGATGCAGGAGGCAGGAGGTGAGGGCACAGGTGGGAGATGCAGGAGGCAAGAGGTGAGGGCACAGGTGGGAGATGCAGGAGGCAGGCGGTGAGGGCACAGGTGGGAGATGGAGGTAGGAGGTGAGGGCACAGGTGGGAGATGCAGGGGGCAGGAGGTGAGGGCACAGGTGGGACATGCAGGAGGCAGGAGGTGAGGGCTCAGGTGAGAGATGTAGGAGGCAGGAGGTGAGGGCACAGGTGGGAGATGGAGGTAGGAGGTGAGGGCACAGGTGAGAGATAGAGGAGGCAGGAGGTGAGGGCACAGGTGGGAGATGCAGGAGGCAGGAGGTGAGGGCTCAGGTGGGAGATGCAGGAGGCAGGAGGTGAGGGCACAGGTGGGAGATGCAGGAGGCAGGAGGTGAGGGCTCAGGTGGGAGATGGAGGAGGCAGGAGGTGAGGGCACAGGTGGGAGATGGAGGTAGGATGTGAGGGCACAGGTGGGAGATGGAGGAGGCAGGAGGTGAGGGCTCAGGTGGGAGATGCAGAAGGGAGGAGGTGAGGGCACAGGTGGGAGATGCAGGAGGCAGGAGGTGAGGGCACAGGTAGGAGATGCAGGAGGCAGGAGGTGAGGGCACAGGTAGGAGATGCAGGAGGCAGGAGGTGAGGGCTCAGGTGGGAGATGCAGGAGGCAGGAGGTGAGGGCACAGGTGGGAGATGCAGGAGGCAAGAGGTGAGGGCACAGGTGGGAGATGCAGGAGGCAGGCGGTGAGGGCACAGGTGGGAGATGGAGGTAGGAGGTGAGGGCACAGGTGGGAGATGCAGGGGGCAGGAGGTGAGGGCACAGGTGGGACATGCAGGAGGCAGGAGGTGAGGGCTCAGGTGAGAGATGGAGGAGGCAGGAGGTGAGTGCACAGGTGGGAGATGCAGGAGGCAGGAGGTGAGGGCACAGGTGGGAGATGCAGGAGGCAGGAGATGAGGGCACAGGTGGGAGATGGAGGTAGGAGGTGAGGGCTCAGGTGGGAGATGGAGGTAGGGGGTGAGGGCACAGGTGGGAGATGCAGGGGGGCAGGAGGTGAGGGCACAGGTGGGAGATGCAGGAGGCAGGAGGTGAGGGCAGAGGTGGGAGATGCAGGAGGCAGGAGGTGAGGGCACAGGTGGGAGATGGAGGTAGGAGGTGAGGGCTCAGGTGGGAGATGCAGGAGGCAGGAGGTGAGTGCACAGGTAGGAGATGCAGGAGGCAGGAGGTGAGGGCACAGGTGGGAGATGCAGGAGGCAGGAGGTGAGGGCACAGGTGGGACATGCAGGAGGGAGGAGGTGAGGGCACAGGTGGGAGATGCAGGAGGCAGGAGGTGAGGGCTCAGGTGGGAGATGGAGGAGGCAGGAGGTGAGGGCTCAGGTGGGAGATGCAGGAGGCAGGAGGTGAGGGCACAGGTGGGAGATGGAGGTAGGAGGTGAGGGCACAGGTGGGAGATGCAGAAGGCAGGAGGTGAGGGCACAGGTGGGAGATGCAGGAGGCAGGAGGTGAGGGCACAGGTGGGAGATGCAGGAGGCAGGAGGTGAGGGCACAGGTGGGAGATGCAGGAGGCAGGAGGTGAGGGCACAGGTGGGAGATGGAGGAGGCAGGAGGTGAGTGCACAGGTGGGAGATGCAGGAGGCAGGAGGTGAGGGCACAGGTGGGAGATGCAGGAGGCAGGAGGTGAGGGCACAGGTGGGAGATGGAGGAGGCAGGAGATGAGGGCACAGGTGGGAGATGGAGGTAGGAGGTGAGGGCTCAGGTGGGAGATGGAGGTAGGGGGTGAGGGCACAGGTGGGAGATGCAGGGGGGCAGGAGGTGAGGGCACAGGTGGGAGATGCAGGAGGCAGGAGGTGAGGGCAGAGGTGGGAGATGCAGGAGGCAGGAGGTGAGGGCACAGGTGGGAGATGGAGGTAGGAGGTGAGGGCTCAGGTGGGAGATGCAGGAGGCAGGAGGTGAGTGCACAGGTAGGAGATGCAGGAGGCAGGAGGTGAGGGCACAGGTGGGAGATGCAGGAGGCAGGAGGTGAGGGCACAGGTGGGACATGCAGGAGGGAGGAGGTGAGGGCACAGGTGGGAGATGCAGGAGGCAGGAGGTGAGGGCTCAGGTGGGAGATGGAGGAGGCAGGAGGTGAGGGCTCAGGTGGGAGATAGAGGAGGCAGGAGGTGAGGGCACAGGTGGGAGATGGAGGTAGGAGGTGAGGGCACAGGTGGGAGATGCAGAAGGCAGGAGGTGAGGGCACAGGTGGGAGATGCAGGAGGCAGGAGGTGAGGGCACAGGTGGGAGATGCAGGAGGCAGGAGGTGAGGGCACAAGTGGGAGATGCAGGAGGCAGGAGGTGAGGGCACAGGTGGGAGATGGAGGAGGCAGGAAGTGAGGGCTCAGGTGAGAGATAGAGGAGGCAGGAGGTGAGGGCTCATGTGGGAGATGGAGGTAGGAGGTGAGGGCACAGGTGGGAGATGGAGGAGGCAGGAGGTGAGGGCACAGGTGGGAGATGCAGAAGGCAGGAGGTGAGGGCACAGGTGGGAGATGTAGGAGGCAGGAGGTGAGGGCACAGGTGAGAGATAGAGGAGGCAGGAGGTGAGGGCACAGGTAGGAGATGCAGGAGGCAGGAGGTGAGGGCTCAGGTGGGAGATGCAGGAGGCAGGAGGTGAGGGCACAGGTGGGAGATGCAGGTAGGAGGTGAGGGCACAGGTGGGAGATGCAGGAGGCAGGAGGTGAGGGCTCAGGTGGGAGATGCAGGAGGCAGGAGGTGAGGGCACAGGTGGGAGATTGAGGTAGGAGGTGAGGGCACAGGTGGGAGATGCAGGGGGCAGGAGGTGAGGGCACAGGTGGGATATGCAGGTGGCAGGAGGTGAGGGCTCAGGTGGGAGATGGAGGAGGCAGGAGGTGAGTGCACAGGTGGGACATGCAGGAGGCAGGAGGTGAGGGCTCAGGTGGGAGATGCAGGAGGCAGGAGGTGAGGGCACAGGTGGGAGATGCAGGGGGCAGGAGTTGAGGGCACAGGTGGGAGATGCAGGAGGCAGGAGGTGAGGGCACAGGTGGGAGATGCAGGAGGCAGGATGTGTGGGCACAAGTGAGAGATGAATGAGGCAGGAGGTGAGGGCACAGGTGGGAGATGGAGGAGGCAGGAGGTGAGGGCACATGTGGGAGATGCAGGAGGCAGGAGGTGAGGGCACAGGTGGGAGATGGAGGAGGCAGGAGGTGAGGGCACAGGTGGGAGATGCAGGAGGAAGGAGGTGAGGGCACAGGTGAGAGATAGAGGAGGCAGGAGGTGAGGGCACAGGTGGGAGATGCAGGAGAAAGGAGGTGAGGGCACAAGTGGGAGATGCAGGAGGCAGGAGGTGAGGGCACAGGTGGGAGATGGAGGAGGCAGGAGGTGAGGGCTCAGGTGAGAGATAGAGGAGGCAGGAGGTGAGGGCTCATGTGGGAGATGGAGGTAGGAGGTGAGGACACAGGTGGGAGATGGAGGAGGCAGGAGGTGAGGACACAGGTGGGAGATGCAGAAGGCAGGAGGTGAGGGCACAGGTGGGAGATGTAGGAGGCAGGAGGTGAGGGCACAGGTGAGAGATAGAGGAGGCAGGAGGTGAGGGCACAGGTGAGAGATAGAGGAGGCAGGAGGTGAGGGCACAGGTGGGAGATGCAGGAGGCAGGAGGTGAGGGCTCAGGTGGGAGATGGAGGAGGCAGGAGGTGAGGGCACAGGTGGGAGATGGAGGAGGCAGGAGGTGAGGGCACAGGTGGGAGATGGAGGTAGGAGGTGAGGGCACAGGTGGGAGATGGAGGAGGCAGGAGGTGAGGGCACAGGTGGGAGATGCAGGAGGCAGACGGTGAGGGCACAGGTGGGAGATGGAGGTAGGAGGTGAGGGCACAGGTGGGAGATGCAGGGGGCAGGAGGTGAGGGCTCAGGTGAGAGATGGAGGAGGCAGGAGGTGAGTGCACAGGTGGGAGATGCAGGAGGCAGGAGGTGAGGGCACAGGTGGGAGATGCAGCAGGCAGGAGGTGAGGGCACAGGTCGGAGATGCAGGAGGCAGGAGGTGAGGGCACAGGTGGGAGATGCAGGAGGCAAGAGATGAGGGCACAGGTGGGAGATGCAGGAGGCAGGCGGTGAGGGCACAGGTGGGAGATGGAGGTAGGAGGTGAGGGCACAGGTGGGAGATGCAGGAGGCAGGAGGTGAGGGCACAGGTGGGAGATGCAGAAGGCAGGAGGTGAGGGCACAGGTGGGAGATGTAGGAGGCAGGAGGTGAGGGCACAGGTGGGAGATGGAGGTAGGAGGTGAGGGCACAGGTGAGAGATAGAGGAGGCAGGAGGTGAGGGCACAGGTGGGAGATGCAGGAGGCAGGAGGTGAGGGCTCAGGTGGGAGATGCAGGAGGCAGGAGGTGAGGGCACAGGTGGGAGATGCAGGAGGCAGGAGGTGAGGGCTCAGGTGGGAGATGGAGGAGGCAGGAGGTGAGGGCACACGTGGGAGATGGAGGTAGGATGTGAGGGCACAGGTGGGAGATGGAGGAGGCAGGAGGTGAGGGCTCAGGTGGGAGATGCAGAAGGGAGGAGGTGAGGGCACAGGTGGGAGATGCAGGAGGCAGGAGGTGAGGGCACAGGTAGGAGATGCAGGAGGCAGGAGGTGAGGGCACAGGTAGGAGATGCAGGAGGCAGGAGGTGAGGGCTCAGGTGGGAGATGCAGGAGGCAGGAGGTGAGGGCACAGGTGGGAGATGCAGGAGGCAAGAGGTGAGGGCACAGGTGGGAGATGCAGGAGGCAGGCGGTGAGGGCACAGGTGGGAGATGGAGGTAGGAGGTGAGGGCACAGGTGGGAGATGCAGGGGGCAGGAGGTGAGGGCACAGGTGGGACATGCAGGAGGCAGGAGGTGAGGGCTCAGGTGAGAGATGGAGGAGGCAGGAGGTGAGTGCACAGGTGGGAGATGCAGGAGGCAGGAGGTGAGGGCACAGGTGGGAGATGCAGGAGGCAGGAGATGAGGGCACAGGTGGGAGATGGAGGTAGGAGGTGAGGGCTCAGGTGGGAGATGGAGGTAGGGGGTGAGGGCACAGGTGGGAGATGCAGGGGGGCAGGAGGTGAGGGCACAGGTGGGAGATGCAGGAGGCAGGAGGTGAGGGCAGAGGTGGGAGATGCAGGAGGCAGGAGGTGAGGGCACAGGTGGGAGATGGAGGTAGGAGGTGAGGGCTCAGGTGGGAGATGCAGGAGGCAGGAGGTGAGTGCACAGGTAGGAGATGCAGGAGGCAGGAGGTGAGGGCACAGGTGGGAGATGCAGGAGGCAGGAGGTGAGGGCACAGGTGGGACATGCAGGAGGGAGGAGGTGAGGGCACAGGTGGGAGATGCAGGAAGCAGGAGGTGAGGGCTCAGGTGGGAGATGGAGGAGGCAGGAGGTGAGGGCTCAGGTGGGAGATGCAGGAGGCAGGAGGTGAGGGCACAGGTGGGAGATGGAGGTAGGAGGTGAGGGCACAGGTGGGAGATGCAGAAGGCAGGAGGTGAGGGCACAGGTGGGAGATGCAGGAGGCAGGAGGTGAGGGCACAGGTGGGAGATGCAGGAGGCAGGAGGTGAGGGCACAGGTGGGAGATGCAGGAGGCAGGAGGTGAGGGCACAGGTGGGAGATGGAGGAGGCAGGAGGTGAGTGCACAGGTGGGAGATGCAGGAGGCAGGAGGTGAGGGCACAGGTGGGAGATGCAGGAGGCAGGAGGTGAGGGCAGAGGTGGGAGATGCAGGAGGCAGGAGGTGAGGGCACAGGTGGGAGATGGAGGTAGGAGGTGAGGGCTCAGGTGGGAGATGCAGGAGGCAGGAGGTGAGTGCACAGGTAGGAGATGCAGGAGGCAGGAGGTGAGGGCACAGGTGGGAGATGCAGGAGGCAGGAGGTGAGGGCACAGGTGGGACATGCAGGAGGGAGGAGGTGAGGGCACAGGTGGGAGATGCAGGAGGCAGGAGGTGAGGGCTCAGGTGGGAGATGGAGGAGGCAGGAGGTGAGGGCTCAGGTGGGAGATAGAGGAGGCAGGAGGTGAGGGCACAGGTGGGAGATGGAGGTAGGAGGTGAGGGCACAGGTGGGAGATGCAGAAGGCAGGAGGTGAGGGCACAGGTGGGAGATGCAGGAGGCAGGAGGTGAGGGCACAGGTGGGAGATGCAGGAGGCAGGAGGTGAGGGCTCAGGTGGGAGATGCAGGAGGCAGGAGGTGAGGGCACAGGTGGGAGATGGAGGAGGCAGGAGGTGAGTGCACAGGTGGGAGATGCAGGGAGCAGGAGGTGAGGGCACAGGTGGGAGATGGAGGAGGCAAGAGGTGAGGGCTCCGGTGAGAGATGGAGGAGGCAGGAGGTGAGGGCACAGGTGGGAGATGCAGGAGGCTGGAGGTGAGGGCACAGGTGGGAGATGGAGGTAGGAGGTGAGGGCTCAGGTGGGAGATGGAGGTAGGGGATGAGGGCACAGGTGGGAGATGCAGGGGTTAGGAGGTGAGGGCACACGTGGGAGATGGAGGAGGCAGGAGGTGAGGGCTCAGGTGGGAGATGGAGGTAGGAGGTGAGGGCACAGGTGGGAGATGCAGGGGGCAGGAGGTGAGGGCACAGGTGGGAGATGGAGGAGGCAGGAGGTGAGGGCTCAGGTGGGAGATGCAGGAGGCAGGAGGTGAGGGCACAGGTGGTAGATGCAGGAGGCAGGAGGTGAGGGCACAGGTGGGAGATGGAGGTAGGAGGTGAGGGCACAGGTGGGAGATGCAGGGGGCAGGAGGTGAGGGCACAGGTGGGAGGTGCAGGAGGCAGGAGGTGAGGGCACAGGTGGGAGATGCAGGAGGCAGGAGGTGAGGGCACAGGTGGGAGATGGAGTTAGGAGGTGAGGGCACAGGTGGGAGATGCAGGGGGCAGGAGGTGAGGGCACAGGTGGAAGATGCAGGAGGAAGGAGGTGAGGGCACAGGTGGGAGATGGAGGAGGCAGGAGGTGAGTGCACAGGTAGGAGATGCAGGAGGCAGGAGGTGAGGGCACAGGTGGGAGATGCAGGAGGCAGGAGGTGAGGGCACAGGTGGGACATGCAGGAGGGAGGAGGTGAGGGCACAGGTGGGAGATGCAGGAGGCAGGAGGTGAGGGCTCAGGTGGGAGATGGAGGAGGCATGACGTGAGGGCTCAGGTGGTAGATGCAGGAGGCAGGAGGTGAGTGCACAGGTGGGAGGTGCAGGAGGCAGGAGGTGAAGGCTCATGTGGGAGATGGAGGTAGGAGGTGAGGGCTCAGGTGGGAGATGCAGGAGGTAGGAGGTGAGGGCTCAGGTGGGAGATGCAGGAGGCAGGAGGTGATGGCACAGGTGGGAGATGCAGGAGGCAGGAGGTGAGGGCACAGGTGGGAGATGGAGGTAGGAGGTGAGGGCACAGGTGGGAGATGCAGGAGGCAGGAGGTGAGGGCTCAGGTGGGAGATGCAGGAGGCAGGAGGTGAGGGCACAGGTGGGAGATGGAGGTAGGAGGTCAGGGCACAGGTGGGAGATGCAGAAGGCAGGAGGTGAGGGCACAGGTGGGAGATGCAGGAGGCAGGAGGTGAGGGCACAGGTGGCTTTTAGAAACTGGAAAATGCAAGGAAACCTACTTCCCCCATGACCTCCAACAGGAACGCAGTCCTGCTCAGACCTTGGTTTTATCCCAGTCAAACCATGTTGGACTGCCGACTTTCAGAACCAATGGCTGAGTAATTTCTGTTGTTAGGGGACATGGGCGTGTAGCAGTTGAACCATGAGCAGTGTATGGAGCACAGCTACGTGAGGGGATAGTCAATGCGAAGAGGAACCTGTGGCCGCAGCCCAGCAGCTCTGCTTCCCGGGTGCCCCTGCCTGTGGAGTGCGGCGGCACAGGAGTCTCACAGAAGGCGCGGAGGAATGTCGAGGGGAAACACGTTAGGAGGGGCCAGCCCATCAGTGTGCCACTGAAGAGAGGCTCATGAGGCATGTTGGACTCAACGGGGAAAATGACTCTCAACAACCCAGTAGTACAAACTGGGCCTCTGTGACCTGGTGGTGTCCATGGTCATTACCCAGACGCACTGGAGGAGCCGTCCTGGGCCTCGCGAAGGATAGCCTCCCCGGGAAAGTTTAATTAAGTCACCTCTAAGGCCTCCATCACTCAAAAGCCCAGGCCTGAGTTTTTCCACTATATGCAACTGGGTCCATGATAAACCAGACCGAGAGCCATCATCTCCAAAAGCACACCCTCCCGCCCCAGGCCTGGCTCCTGGCACCCTCTCCTCAAGCTCCTGCCTCCTGCCGCCCATCACGCCCGGCGCCTGGACTGGGCGCAGCCCCCTTCGCCTGTCTTCACTCTCACTCCCTCCAGGCCCTGAACACCTCCTGGATGACTCCAGGCTCATGAACAGGTGACCCTTGAACAATGCAGGTCTGACCTGCATGGCCCCTTGTATGCAGACTTGTTCATTAAATACAGCAAATGCACTTCCTCTTCCTTAGGATTTTCTTAATAAAGTGTTTTCCCTCTGGCTTAATTAATTGTAAGAACACAGAACACAATGCATAAGACATACAGATATGTGTTCTAGGTAAGGCTGCTCACCAAGACCTAGCTATTAGTAGTTGAGTTTTGGGAAAACCAAAAGTCATCCCCAGGTTTTTGACTGTGAGGCGATCGGCGTCCTTCACCCCTGTGTGTAGCTCTGTGAGGCTCATCACCTTTCCTGACTACAATCGGGTTCTTGCAGAGAGTATGTTACTCACTCCATTTCCTATTTCCCTGCTCCCGGCCCTCCCAGTGCTCAGAGGTTATTAAATACAGGCATCCTTAATAAATATTTGTTGTGGGAAAACATATGCTTAACAATAAAAGACCCCACAATTTATTCAAATACCAAATAAGGGAACTGGCTCAGGGGAGGTTCGCCTTTATGAACTTTAATTACACCCCCCCCCTTCCCCAAGAATCTCAGGCACAGTGAGCACAGCCCCGTGGCTGGGAGCCTTCCATTTGAAGGAGTGTGTGGCCCCAGGACCCACTAGCTTGCCTCTGGCTTCCTGTGCTGCTTTAGGAGAAAAAATAGTCTATTTTGCTAAGATACATTTGTTTCCTCCCAAATCTAAAATTTCTCTTACCTTCAACTACTGTTATATTGTAGGTGCTGGTGACATGAAATAGTTTTCCATTGTGATGAAGGAAAAACATGCAGGTGTAATATCCCTGGTCTTTAAACTCTGCGTTCTTCTTTAAAGATGGGTTTTTATTGTTCTCTATCTTTTCACAGTTCTGTTTTTAAAAAGCAAGTTAAAATATTTTAGGTAAAAGCAATGTTATATTATAAAAATTCAAAATTTTACATAATTCTATTTCATGACAGGGGGAGGGGCGGGGCACGGGAGCAGGTGACTCTGAGGACTGAGCACTTAGCAGACACCCCGTTTGATGTCCTGCACCAGGAGACAGTGCCTGATTGGAAATGCATGGAGAATATTCAAGTCCAAGGACACACACGCACACACGCACACGCCTCTGCATCTCACACACACGCACGCACACGCCTCTGCATCACACACTTCCATCTATGTCAGAGGGATTAACAGCAGCGAGAACGCCACCTTGGCAGTCCTCTTCACTCAGAGGCAGGTTATGAAGCGATCTCAGAACCAGATGGGGAAACAGGAACTGAACTGCTAATCCTGACTGCGTGCCCCTGTCCCCGCAGCTCCTCTCAAAGCGGCCAAGCTGGTGGCACCTGGCAGAGGGTGCAGCCTGGGCTGGGAGGCACCCACGTGGCCTCACGGCAGGGATTGCTTCTGTGGACACCGAATGTTTATAAACTCAAACTGACCCTGCCCTGGCCATGTTGAAATATCAACGACTCTTCCTTTTCCCGTCAATTGTTTACTGATTCAGCTTCCGTGCTCCCCTCCCTCAAGTAGGTCACGATGTGCAAACAGGCTGTGAAACTGAGCCCTGAGGTCCTCTGTCCAGCTAAGAGCACCCCCAGCTCCATCCTCTAAGCTAACTGTCTGCATGTGGGGATTGCTGGGACCCCACACGCTGAGCCTCACATGTCATGTGCTGCAAACATTTGCACGCTCGGCAGGAAATGGGGTCAAGTCCACTGCAGACTGGCTCAGACATTTGGAAAACATTTTGCATAAGAGCTGTCCTTGAAAAACACAAGTAAACAGTGTTCACGCAAAAGGAACAAACAAAAGTTCCTAGGAAATCGGTTTCATCTTTCCCAAGGTCTTCTGTTCAGACCACCCTCTCTCAGCTCCGCAACGCAACCACGGCCTTCACACTGTGCTTCGACAGAAATAATATAATTTGGGTTGTGTGTGTGCATGCATGTTATTTATGTATGTGTGTATATTGTATTTGCATACATGTGAGTGTACAAATGCATGTGTATATGTAATATACATGTGAGTGTATACAAATATCTCTATATAATAATTTCTATAGTATTGTCTAAAAGAGCTCTTATAGCTTAACAAGTAAAAGGTATACTAACTGAAGAAAATAGACAAAGAAAGTAGACAATCCACAAAAGAAATAAGACAAAGATGCAATTAATACACAAAAAACGTTTAATGTGTTATTGAGAAGAGTGGGGGGACTGCTAAGAGCGGCAGAAGGTTGGCATGTCAGGGGTTTGTTTAGAGGTCCCTGAGCAGCCGCCAGGGTGGTGGCCAAAGCGGGAGGAGGGGTTAGCTGGCCTGACCCCTGGCACGGAGTTTACTGTGTGTCAAAAGGCACACACCTGCTCTTAGCCTCTGATCCAATAATTCCACGTTTATGGATTTGGTTAGAGCAGGCGTCCTCAAACTACGGCCCTCGGGCCACATGCGGGTGTTTTTGCTGTTTTGTTTTTTTACTTCAAAATAAGGTATGTGCAGTGTGCATAGGAATTTGTTCATAGTTTTTTTTTAAACTATAGTCCGGCCCTCCAACCGTCTGAGGGACAGTGAACTGGCCCCCTGTTTAAAAAGTTTGAGGACCCCTGGGTTAGAGGATAAATCATATATACACTCAAAGACTTACAGGAATAATATTTGTTTTAGTCTTAGTAATAATAGTGAAAAGTAGAAACTAACAAATGTCCATAACAGGGGATTAGTCAGGTACAAGGACATACACATGGAATCTCATGTCAGAAGAATGTTTAAAGATATGGAAGAATAATCACAATATAATTTTTAGTGAATAAAGAAAAATACAAGCCATTAAAAATACCACTTTTTAAAAAAGATGTTTACACAGGGAAAAAATGTCTCTGGCTGATAGGATTATAAGTTATTTCTGCTATCTTCCTATTTATTTCTCTACCTTCCAATTTTATAAAATGAACTTAACATAATCAGAAAAATCTATACTAATAAAAGGGTAATTGGTCAGGATGCCCTCACAGCAATGACCGAACAGCAGGCTGCGTGGGGCGATCAGGCTGGCAAGGGGGTTAGTGAGGGATGACCAAACAACTGAACAGCAGGCTGTGTGGGGCAACCAGGCCAGCAGGGGGGAAGTTGGGGGTGACCAGGCCATCAGGGAGGCAGTTGGGGGCAACCAGGCCAGCAGGAGGGCCGTGAGGAGTGACCAGGCCAGCAGAGGGGGGCAGTTGAGGGTGACCAGGCTGGCAGGGGTGCAGTTGGGGGCAACCAGGCTGGCAGGTGGGGGAAATTAGGGGTGACCAGGCTGGTGGGGGACAGTTAGGGGCAACCAGACCGGTGGGGAGGGGGACAGTTGAGAGCGACCAGGCCGGCAGGGGGTGGTTAGGAGTGATTAGGCTGTCGGGGGGGGGGCAGTTAGGGGTGATCAGTCAGGCAGTCAGGTGAGTGGTTAGGAGCCAGCGGTCCTGGATTGTGAGAGGGATGTCCGACTGCTGGTTTAGGCCTGATCCCCAGGAGCGGGCCTAAACCGACAGTCAGACATCCCCTGAGGGGTCTTGGATTGGAGAGGGTGCAGACTGGGCTGAGGGGACCCCCTTCCTCATGCACAAATTTCATGCACTGGGCCTCTAGTGTGTATATAATAGAATTTAAAATTTTAAGTATGTGTGGAAGAGGAAAATAAAAATCTTTAATATTTCTAAAAATTAATTTATTGAAAAAGAAGACAAACTAATGAAAGACAAGAGAGAGGAAGCCTTGTCATTTACTGAACCTTAGTATCAGGCAGGAGCTGTGCCCCATGCCTCATGTGTAGGCTCTCATCACAGCAGCCCTAGGGGCCACCTCACTCAGAGAGGGCCAGTGAGTTGCCTGAGGTCACACAGCTTATATGTCCCGAGAACAAAATGCTCCACAGCCACCAGACCCCCATTTGGAATTTTGTCTTTTCTGCCAGGTCGGAAGTTAAACCGTTTTGAAAGTGTTACCTTGTACAGTGCCGTTCTGTTGATCAGGTTTCGATAGTAACTATGGCTACAGTCCACCTGCAAAGCCTTTCCAACTTCCACAGTTTTACTAATTACTTGTTTTTCAGTAAAACAGTTGTGTTTACTTCTTCTGATGACATTTAGTCTCCATTCATGAGTATGATTTCTATGACAGAAAGGTTTAAAGGTATTTTATAATTAGTACAGGGACTTTGCAAATACCATCATTGAGTAACCAATGCAACAAAACTTTTTTCCTATTTTTGTATAAAGAGACTCATTTACTGATGCCCAAACTCTGCTCTGCCTCTTTTAGGTTCAGCGTAGCAAGAAATTTAACTGTCATGGGATGGGGGTAGAAGGCGGGGAAAAATATAAACCTGAGCAGACCTGAAAGCGCACACATGTGTGCACACACATGTACACGTGTGCGCACACACACACACACACACACACACAGCCTACTGCAGACCAGAAATTTTTAAAACATCAACGATTTGGGCGATAAACAAGTTCAGGGATTCTTAACCCGAGACAGGAGGGGGCGATGTCTTCCTGAGGCCCCGAACCTGCTTTCTGAAAGTCTGATTTCTCAGGGCCGCTCAGCCCAACGCTCTTCTCTCACTGTGGGCTGCCCTCAGCGGATCCTATTGGCACTGACGTGCCTCACTGAGCAGACGTTTATTTGAATAGATATTGTTGTTCCTTCTGATTAGAAATTAGAAATCTAAAAGAAAGAAATTTTGCAATGTTTTTAGAAGAAAATTGTTTGCAATCTAACGTTTGCTTAAACTGTGCAAGCAGTATGTAGAGTCCTATACCAAATCCAACAGGTGCCCTGTGTGTGTGAAAAGTCTGTGCCCAAGGAGGCGCTCCCGGCTCCCCTAGAGTCTGCACTGAGTGGAACCACTGGCACCCCTGGTCCAGTGGCGCGGGATGACTTTCCTTAGTGAGAAAGCTAGCCTTCAAGTAAGTTAAGCATCTCCCGCGGCACACGCCTGGGAGGCCATCGGCCAGGAGGCACACCTATCCCTTTGGTCCTAAAGGCCGGGAGTGTTTGGAAAAGACCATGTGATGACCATCAGTGTGAGCCTGGCCCTTCCCTTGTGTGTGAATTTATACAGGATCAGCTGGGCTGGGAGCAGAGGGCGCGGGCAGGCCTTCCTCGTCCTGGGGTTACAGGAGGGGTCAGCGGCCAGGACAGTGTGGAGCTGCGGGGCCTCTCCCGCGTGGCCGTGCTCCCTGCTGGCCCGCTGCCCTGGGCAGGCTTGTGTCCGGATCTCTCTGGGAAGCTGATGACACCTCCCCTTGCTCTCAGGTCAGACTGTTTCCTGCTCTGCAGCCCTCGGCCCTATCACTCAGTAAGCCCTCCCCGCCGCTGCCCCGCGCCCCAGGCGCCCGGTGCTGAAACAAGGGGCGCCCTGTGCCTCCAGGAGCTCCAAGGGGCCGTGCAGCTGAGCCCGACCCAGAAGGTGACCGCCCACAGCCCTGTCAGGGCAGGTCATCCTGGTGCGAGAACCGCCCCTGGCGACACAGAGGGATTGAAGAGACCAGCCCGAGGTCCTGGCGAAGCCCACCACTGCTTGGCCTGCGCCTGCGCCTGATCTGCGGGCGCTGTTCCCTCCGCCTTCACGACTGACTGACATCAAGGACGCTCCTGCATCCTGCTTCTCACTGGGTTTCCTCCTTAGAACTTATCTGACGCAGGGATTTCGCTGCAGGAGTGGAGTGTCCGTCTCCAGAGGAATGTGACCACTAGCCAGCGTTTCCTGGAAATGCCAGGCCGCAGCTCTAAGGGGATAATCCAGGAGTGAGGTCCACACCGACATGTCCCACAGAAACCACAGGCCTCACTCACCTACAAGGCGCCCGCCGCCACGTGCACACACATCAGTTGTACCACCTTCAGAAAGTCTGTATTTTCAAGGTTCCCACTTACTTTCAAAGCCATTGTCAAGCCTGCTCTTTCCACCATCGCTTAGTCTCATCTCACTCACCAGCCTCCACTCCCCTTCAGAGTTTAGCACCACAGCCCGTGAGCGCCTGGGCTGCCGTCTCCTCCTGGCCTCCTGGTCCGCACCCCCCTCTGCCATCCGACCTCTGATGATCCCACTTCTCTCCCTAATGCAGGCTGTGTTCTCCACCTTCCGTGTTGGAGACAGGTCATGCCCCCGTCCCTGTCCGTCTATGAGTGGCGCTGGGGGAGGTGGGGCCCCTCCCGTGCTCTCTGCCCTGTTCGTTCAAATGCTGCCTTCATTGCCCAGGCTCAGGGAGCAGTGCTTCTCGCCCTGATGGCCAGTGTTCACTCTACGTTACTGTGAAAAGTCCAGCTGTGACTCATTTCTGGAATCATGTCTCCTAAAAGGTCACATACATTTCATTGGTTAAAAAACAAGAGTTCTTGAATTTCTTTCTGACTCTTGGGTGCCTCTATGTAAAAACAAACCAAGTGACCTCACTTCCCTAAAACCGCAGGAGTGACGCTACGCTTCCCTGGGACCTCTCACCCTGCCTTCGCCACGCCCATCCGAGCAGGACTCACTCCAGGTGCTCCTGACACTGACCATCACCACTCCCCCGGCCCTGAGCCGTTTCCTGTAGGTCGGTGTCAAATCTCTATAAAATACATGCACACATAGATACCTAAGTACATATATAAGATCGCCAAAGTAATTGACAAACACGGACCTCCATGTCCTCACCAACGCCCATCACAGAACGTTCCTTCTCCAGGTACTCCCCTCCCGTCTCATCAAGCAAAGGTTAAGAGAGCGAGCTCAGCAGCTGGCACGTTCAGCCAGTTCTCTCCTTTCCTAGACATGTTCTGACTCTGGGGGTTCGCCCGCTTGGGGCCAGGAGAAGGCTGTGCCAGGCCCTTCGGTGTGCCCCTCCCCCGGCCCTGGGCAGAGCTTTGTCATCGACTGCCATGCACACCTCCTCCACGCACTGTCACCGGCCCTCAGCAAACACCTGAGAACCAGACCAGGGTGTATCTACACCCATCACCCCGCCGCCCGCACGCACACTGCCAGGAGCAGGCACTGCCCCTGTTCATGCTCACAACGTCCGTCCGAGCCCAGCCACGCGTTCCGCTTGACCAGCGGCTCTAGCCAGCAGGCCTGGCTGAATCTGAGAATGAATGCCACTCAGCCTTCACTTACCTCTGGCAAGAATACCCTAAAAGGAAACAATTTTAAGGTAATCTCCTTTCGTTGTCTTCATTTCATTAAGACCACTAAGAACATAAACACAGGGGCAATATCTAGTTTAATTTTTCAATAACGAAGTATTTATTTCTTATTGTACGAAGAGTAGGAGAAAAAAAAATGCTTGGGTTATCTGACCCTTCAGATTACTGTCCATTTGTTTTGCTGAACCAAGTCCTGGAGTGCCGTGAAATACACTAACACGAAGAGAAAGGATACTCACCCCATTTGGAAAAAGTAAGATCCACTGTCATCCAACTCAACTGGCCAAAACTCCAAAACATAATCATGCAAAGTCATTCTGGGTGAACTGCTGGAGCGGAGCTCAACTTCTCCACGTGAGTCATTGCTTTTGAGCCACTTTGTGGTGTTTGGTTCATTCTTATGCCCAGGAGAAAATGGGCAATATTTCAGAAAGAAAGGTTCCCCTTCAAGGGCATTAATATGAAGACGTGCAGTACAGGTTTCTTCAAAAGATTAGCAAAAGAAAAGAAAAAATCAAACACATGGTGACAGAGGTGATTTCCCAACACGGAGGCATTTCCAGAACATAAGTGAGGGCAGAGATACCAACAGGCCCTCCCAACGAGGAGGGCAGCGGCTGACCCCCCACCCCAGGAGGCAGGCACATGCAGAGTAATCTTTTAAAAGAAAGTGTTGCACACGACAACTTCTTCATACGGGAAGCCACAGAAGACACAGGGTTGCCACACCTTCCCGAAAACATCCTCACTGAGGCGTCTCCATAGAGAAGACGCCAGAAAGCCAGAGACTTCAGCGGGGCTTCTGCACTCAACCAGTCCCTCAGCCGGCCACTGCCCTGGAGGGCGCGGTGGCAGGTACAGATGCTGCATCCCAGCCACTGCCCTGGAGGGCGTGGTGGCAGGTACAGATGCTGCATCCCACCTACCGAGAGGGGGCGGGTTTGACTCCTGGTCAGGCACATGCCCAGGTTGCTGGCTCAATTCCCAGTAGGGGGCATGCAGGAGGCAGCTGATAGAATTTTCCATCTCATGTGGATGATTCTCTCTCCTTCTCCTTTCTTCTCTTTCTAAAAGTCATTTTAAAATATTTT
Source organism: Cnephaeus nilssonii (assembly GCF_951640355.1). Lineage (NCBI taxonomy): Eukaryota > Metazoa > Chordata > Mammalia > Chiroptera > Vespertilionidae > Cnephaeus > Cnephaeus nilssonii. The sequence continues at coordinate 69,664,793 of NC_137086.1, read as the reverse complement.
TTTAAAGTCATCAAGCAGTCACTGCTAATATATTAAAATTGGTATTCGATACCTGCTATAAAGCTTCCTTGACTTCCCTGACCTAAGACGTGTCTTTCATATATACTAGTAGTTGCTCTGACTGGAATATTTTCCTTAATATTTGTAAGGTATTCCCATGAAAATCCTTCATTCCCTAAATTATGAACATGGATCTTTGCCTTCATTTGGGAAGGAGATAACTTGTGTAAAATGTTCTAAAGGTCAGTAAAAAGTCATCTGTGACATATTCAGTTTCAAACAACACAAAGCAGATTTTCATCCAGACAAATGTAAGTTATTTCAGGATGCAAGATTTCACACTCTGCTCTCTCTACATTAACTCGGGGACCACCTTTTCTTCTTTCCAATAAACCCATATGTTTCTTTATTTGATCCCACTCCTGTGGGTTTTTAGTCTCTGTGCCAGAGCAGAGACACCAAAACATTAGGCAACTCTCTAAATTTAAGATCACTCTCTAACTTTAATAAATTCAGCATCTTCTATAGCCACCTCCTAAAACAAGCAGCAAAACCTTGCTATGACTTACCCGAGGTGTCCCTACACATAAGCGCCAAAAGCGTCAAGGGCAGTTGTCCCAGATGCATGTTGTAGGGTTCTGCTTCAAAAAGTTTTCCTGGAAAACAGAGTAAGTCGGGTTCAGTTAGAACTTTCACATAAAAACATACCTGTCTTATGAAGAAGGTTTAAACATCTTCTGGCACACAGAATTTTAAAAATGGACCCAGAAAATGTTCATAGACCTTCATCTAGTCACCAAGTCTTGGAACTTTCGGGCAAGTAGAATTAATAAAATTTTCAATGCAATGAAGTTTGGCATCCAGAAGAAATCCCTGGTAATACAATTTTCTAATACAGAGACCTGCATGTGTTTTAGGCCTGGCCTACTAAATCTTGCCTCCAAGAACAAAGTTGAGGACAACTGTATTTATAGAAAATCTGCTATTCTATGAATGCAGTCTGCAATCTACTGAAATATGTTTGACATCCTGCCCCTGTAGGAGTGTGTGTGTGTGTGTGTGTGTGTGTGTGTGTGTGTTCCAGTTGTTTTCTCTCATCCATCTTCTTCAGAACACAAGTTGCAGAAGTTAGGAACTAAGTCTCCCTGAAGTTTAGCACAATGGTTAGCACATAGTAAGAGTTCATCAATACTCATTAATGAGAAATAGGTGTGTGGATGTGTGTGCATGTTTCTGCACTCATATGCCCATATGTGTTTATTTTAGGAAAATGGAGAGACAAAATGCATACATTCCAGACAGAAACAGACTCAAAAAATTCAAATCTGAGTTGACTTTTGATCTTACTCCAACCCAAGTTTTGTCCTACTAATTACAAATTTAGAGGTAGAATAGGTAGGAAGGGTGGTCTGAGTTTTTCATAAATAATCCCATGTTTCTTTTATTTAAAAAATATATTTTTATTGATTTCAGAGAGAAAGGGGGAAGAAAGAGAGATAGAAACATCGATAATGAAAATCATTGATTTGCTGCCTCCTCCACACCCCCTCCTGGGGATCAAGCCCACAACCTGGGCATGTGCCCTGACTGGGAATCGAACCGTGACCTCCTGGTTCATAAGTTGATGCTCAACCACTGAGCCACGCCAGCCGGCCGGCAATCCCATGCTTCTTTTATACCAGACACCTCGCATTACTGATTGAGGAAGCGCAGCATCATGGAAAGGGCTTGGTCTCTGGGGCACATGACAAACTGTGCAACCTTGGGCAAGTTGCTTAAAAGTCTGAGTCTGTTTGCTCATTCCAAAGTGGAGATGGTAAGAATGCCCGTCTCCAAAATTACTGAGCAATCTAAGAGCTAATGTTTATGGACTTCCTGGGTTGGGTGCATGAAGCCTCTCAGCCCAAAGTAATTCTCTCACCAGTTACCACTCACCTCCCAAACTAAACAAAGCAAAACAAAAACACACACAAACAACAACAACAACAACAAAACCCATTAATGCCCACATCCTGGATAACATTTAATGGCTAAGCTGCCAAACCATTTACGTCAATCTTTATGAATAAAACACCAAGTTTTTGATGTCATTTCCAGGAGATAATAATCAATAATGTAAAGACAAAAGGAATAAGAAAGTATGGAAAGTACCAACTGTTCATAATGAAATTAGAATATTTCTATGGCTTAAAGCAGCCCCTCCACACGCACATGCACACGCAATGCACACGCATACACGTTTTGTTGTTAACTATCAATTCTCTTATCTAGGGTAGAATGAAAAGGGCTGTTTCCTCTGGTTAAGGCTGACACTGCCGGTGAAGAGCGCTGCTGTTTGCTTGGTCTGCGGTTTTTAAATGTTCAAGGTCTACTGAGAGAGGAAGCTATTATGAGATAACTCATCATTCTGATGACTTAACTCAGTTTCAATATGAAACATGTTAAGATTCCAGTATAAAAATTAGTTGGTATTTGCCCTGCTCTATGTATGTGTATATATAAAATTACTAATGTACTTATTGCAGATTTAAAAGATTAAGATATTAAATTATAAAAGTTAATTTCTAAAAGAAAAGTTATTCTGAAAAATATCATAGATAACTTAGTTATAAAATATATGTAAGAGGATAAAGGATTAAGTTCTTGCATGTGGAAATTCTCGAGATTTTTTTAGTGCTATGTTTGATGTTGATATTATTTCTTGCCTTTACATAATTTTAAAATTTCTTCCTTCTTCCTTTCTTTTAAAAAATGTTTCTGATTTCTAAAGTAATAGATGTCAATTATAGGATATGTATAAAATGAAGATTGAAAAGAAGAAAATAATATCAACATGTCTAATACTTTATTTAGTGTGTTTTCTTGTACTTTATATGTTTTCAAATAACTAAGATGACCTTTAAATAATTTCTTATCCTGCATTTTCCTGTGTCGCAGAAATCTTTGTCAACCCCGTTTAATTGTCACACCATATTCTTCCATATGGACAAGTTATAATTTCAGCATGTATTTCATGATAAATGGCCCACAGCCATGTTCCCATGGAAGGCAGTGGGGTCAGTTTCTGAAGCATGGCCTGTGCAGCCACACTGGCGGGATTCACATTCTCGCTTTACTCGTTGTCAGCTAAATGGTGCCGAACAAGTTTCCCTCTCGGTTCCTTGCTTTATTTAGCCATGAAAGGGAAGAGCAATACCACTGCCCAGAGCTGGTGTGAAGGTTACATAAATTGCTATTCCAAAATACCTGGTGAATAATAAATATCACTTAGAGGTTAGCTATTATTATTTATCTATAGTTCTTACTTTCTTGGTGTCACTACATGGCAGTATGAAGAATACCTTTTAAACATTTAAATGCATACAGCATTCCAGAACTGCGGTAATAATTCATTATTTGCCTACCACACCCAAGTAAGCACTGAGCATTCTCATTCTTCAATTAGGTACTCAAATTAGTACAATGTAGCTCATGTTTTTTATATGCATTTCTACTGGTATAAAGAAAGCGAAATATTAGTCATGCCTTTTGTAGCTAGTTTCCTGCTTATGAACTGTCCTTTCATGCCTTTTGTCCAATTTTAGAAGTTCAGTGTTTTCTACAACCTGTTGTTTAGTTTACCTTTGAATTCCTCCTTCGATGTTTTAAAACCCCGAAGAGTTTACACTTGCGCAGCCACACCTGTGGGGCCTTTGCTTTGTGATTTTTCCATTGCGGTACCTTACCATTAGAACATGCCTTCCCCTCGGTGGTCAAATACATACTTACCGGTATTTTCTTTATTTTTATGGCTTAGTTTTTCTTTACATTTAATTTGTTTCATCCACTAACATATGCTTTTCTTGTTTGGTATGCAGATGGGGTCAACTTCACTTATTTTTCCCAAGTAGCTACTCAGGACTGACTTGTGATGGGTTCACAGCCCGTCCTCCTGGCAGCGCAGCGGCTGCGGCCTCCCCGCCACCCACGCCCTCCTGTCCTGCTCCGCGCGGGCGCTCCCGCCCCCCGCCCCCGCCCCCGTCGCTTGGTTTTCCTATTTATAGCACTTTTCACGAACTGACACAGTGCCGTTCTATGTCTGCCCGCTGAGTTACTGGCTGAGTTCATGGAGGCAGAATACAGGCGTTGGGGCGCCCCTCCGCAGCGGAGCACCGGGCGCATTGTTGCTTCCGCTGCAACAGCTTCCTTACGGACACCTGGCAGGGCGTTCCCGTGAGCTGCAGCGCCCGCCTTCCCGGGAGGGAGCAGAGCAGGCCCGGGTCCCGCACACTCCCATCGCTGCCCGCTGCTGCCCCGCCGCCTCCACTTGCTATCCATGTGCGTGTGCGCACACACACACACACACACACACACACACGGATCTTCATATGCAATGTATAGGATTGCTGTACACTATAACGCATATGATATAAGAGTATTGTTTTCGAGGTTAAAGCATTCCCATTTTTTCCTGAAAAGTGAAAACAGCTAAAGCAGGTGAGAGTGTTCGTTTATTCAGCGCTTAACTTGTGTCGGCGGCTGTGGAACATCCAGGTGTGCTCCGTCCTCCCCCGCCGGCCGGTGAGGCAGGCGCGGCCCCGGCAGAGGTGCAGCGGCTGGTCCCAGGCCTGGGCCACGGTCCCGGGGTCACCCCTGATTCCTGGTTCCCAAACCTTTCCCTTCCACCCCAGGGGCCCCCAGGAGTAGACCCCCGCAGGCTGCATCCCCTTCTCAGAAAGGTCAGGACTGGCAGTCCCAGCAGAGGGAGCCTTTTCCCGATCCCTTCTTAAAATGGATTTTGTTTTCAGAAAACCTGCCCAGCCCGCCTCGGAGGGCACTGGGGAGGGGCGCGGCCGCGGGGCGCGGTCCTTACCTCCCAGGAGCCGGAGGCTGGCGGGGCGGCGCTCCCCCTCCGCGGGCAGGGGCGGGGGCAGGGGCAGGGGCAGGGGCAGGGGGCAGGGGCAGGGGGCAGGGGGCAGGGGCAGGGGCAGGGGCAGGGGCAGGGGCAGGGGCAGGGGCAGGGGCAGGGGCAGGGGGCAGGGGCAGGGGGCAGGGGCAGGGGGCAGGGGGCAGGGGCAGGGGCAGGGGCAGGGGCAGGGGCAGAGGGCAGGGGGCAGGGGCAGGGGCAGGGGCAGGGGCAGGGGCAGGCGGGAGTGCGGGCAGCCCCAGCTCCCGAAGCGAGGACGGGGCAGAGGAGCCCAGGTGGGGAAAGGGGAGAGGCAACTGGAGAGTCCGACAGAGAAAAGGGACAGAGAATTGGGAGAAAGAGAAGCCGCTGGCGGAGGGGGCCGGCGGAGGCGCGGGATGGGGGGACGAGCGGGCGGAGGCGCTGCTGGGATCCTGGCGCTGGCCTGAGTGCAGGCGGGATCGCGGGGTGCAGCGGCAGGTGGCCGGTCTCTGGAACTCTGGGCGGTGGGTGGAGCCAGGTGGCTGCGGGGCTGGGAGGCACCTGCGCGGTGGCCGCGCACCCTCAGGGCTGCAGGGCTGTGAGCACCTAGGAAAATATGAGGGAGCCACTGTGCCCAGCCCGGGGGCGGTGGGGGGAGGTCTGCACCAAGGGAAGGGGCGTGGAGCAGGCTCGGGCAGGGTCCTGAGGTGAGCCAAAGGTCAGGAGGAGGTCCCTGTCAAGCACCCACGTTCCCTGCTTAGCCCAGCGGGGTGTGGGTAGGGGAGTCGGGGGCGGGGGGCTTGCACTTGGGAAGCCAGGGAGTGGCCCGCTGTGTGGAACTGAGAGGAATTGCTTAGCGGACAGGTCTGCGGGTGAATCTTACAAACAAAAATGAAGAATTAAACCCTGGCTTACAGGAAAAGGATTTAATGAGACTAATTTTCATTTCTTTTATACAATTACTAGAGGCCTGGTGCATGAAATTCATGCACTGGAGGGGGGTCCCCTCAGCCCGGCCTGTGCCCTCTCCCAGTTCGGGAGTCCTTGGGGGATGTCTGACTTATGGCTTAGGGGAGCGGGCCTAAGTCCTCAGCTGGACAGCCTCAGCGCTGCTGCGGAGGCCGGAGAGCCTCTCACCATGGCTGCTATGCTTGACAGCCGTGAGCCCCACTTCCAGCTGAGCCACACTCCCTCTTGTGGGAGCGCATTGACCACCAGGGGGCAGCTCCTGCATTGAGAGGGCATAGGCCAGGCTGAGGGACCCCACTGGTGCATGGTAGGTGTTGGGGAGGGACACAGGAGGTTGGCCAGCAGGGGAGGGACCATGGGAGGGCTCCAGGGCATGTCTGGCCCATCTCACTCAGTACTGATCAGAGGGATCCCAGTAGCAAGCTAACCTACTGGTCGGAGCATCTACCCCTGGTGGTCAGTGCACACATAGCGAGCAGTTGAGCGGCCTTAGCAAATCATTAACATATTATGCTTTGATTGGTTGAATGGATGACCGGACACTTAGCATATTAGGCTTTTATTGTATAGGATAATAAGTCATCATATGGTAAATATAACATATAGTGCCAATATAGTATTATATATAATAAATATAATAAAAGGAAAAATCATATGATTAACTTGATAAATACAATTTAAAGATTCTGACAAAAGTCAACACCCTTTCTTGATTACTAATGCTTGGAAAACTGCAACTAGGAGGGAACATCTGTGAGAAACCTACAGGCAGTTTCATAGTTAATAGGGAAACGCTTTGCTCCTGCTAAGATGAGAAACAATATAAGGACAGCTCTCAACTAGGACAATCGATTTGTATCAAATAAAATAATGAAAATAGGAGGCCTAAAGATGGGAAAGGAAGGAATAAAACTACTCTTTTTGACAGAGGGCATAATTTTATGTAGATCATCCTTTGAAGTCTACAAAAATCTACTGGAAATAATAAATGAGTTTAACAAGCTCATGGAATACAATGTCGACACACAAAAATCAATTGTAATTCTACACAGTCTTAATGGAAATTTTGAAAATAAAATTTGTTAGAAATACGATTTGCAATAGCATAAAAATGAAATACCAAAGTATAAATTCTTTTGAAAAATGTACAAGATATCTACTATAAAATCTACAAAACACTGCTAAATAAATGAAGGGATGTACCATGTTTATGGATTGGAAGACTCACTGATCAATATCTATTCTCCACAAACTATAGAGTTTATAGTCTATACATTTTTAAACTCAATAGGTTATAGAGTTCATATATTTCATGCAATCCCAATCCAAGTTTCATTAGGAATTTTCAAATAAATTGAGAAGCTATTTCTAAAATTAATGTAAAAACACAAACAATCTAGAATAGTCAGAGCAATCTTGAGAAAAGAAAACAAGGTGACTTGAAGTTTTACAATAAAGCAATAGAAATCATTACAGTGTGAAGATTCCTATTTCCATTCATATGCTCTTTTGCATGAACATATAAGTGGAAAATAATAGGCTAGGATAATAAATCCACACATATGTAGTCCCTTGATTTTTTACCAAAGAACTATTTCAATTCAATGGGGAAAGAAAGGTCTTTGACATATGTTGTTGGGACAACTGGATATCTCTCTCTAGAGAGAGAAAGAGAAAATAAAAAAGAACCTTGACCCTTATCTCATTCTATATACAAATATTAATTCACCAAGGATTATAGACCTAAACAGAAAAGCTGGAACCAGAAATATTTCATAGCCCTGGCCAGTGTTGCTCAGTGGATAGAGCCACGGCCTGAACACTGAAGGATCTCAGGTTCAATTCCCAGTCAAGGGTGTGTACCTGAGTTGGGGGTTCATTCTCTCACATTGACATATCTCTCTCTTTCTCTCCCTCTCCCTCTCCCTCCTCCCTTCTTCTCAGAAGCAATGGAAGGAATAACCTCAGGTGAGGATTAACCAAAAATATATATATATTTCATAAAAACACATAGGAGAATGGAAAAAAATACATAGGAGAGGGAGAACCAAGATGGCAGCATAATAACCTTAAATGTTAATAGCTTAAATGCTCCAATCAAAGGGCATAGGGTAGCTGAATGGATAAGAAAACATGACCCATATATACTGTCTACAAGAGTCCCACCTCAGAACAAAAGACTCACACAGAATAAAGTGAAGGATGGGAAAAAAAATTCCCATTTAAATGGAAATGAAAAAGTAGCAGTACATATCTGACAAAATACACTTCAAAATGAAGGCCATAACAAGAGACAATGATGGCCACTTCATAATACTTAAGGGATCAATACAGCAAGAGGATATAACTGTGGTAAACATATATGTACCCAATACAGGAGCACCCGAGTAGATAAAAACACTTCTGGAGGATTTTAAGGAAGAGATCGAAAACAACACTGTCATATGTAGTAGGTAACATTAACCCTTTGCACTCGCTTGCTTTTTTCTCGATTCCTTTATTCTACTCAGGATTTAATTTTTTAAATACCCCAGATTTTACAAAGTGCGACAGTAGAATAAAAAACTGGAGTTTCTTTTCATACAAACTTATTTATTTGGATTTTTTTATATTTCAAATTATTGATACATTCAGAGAGTAATTTTAATCTCTATGATTTTTCATGGTGTGATATTTTTTGAAACATTCACCCACATGAAGACCTGGTTTACATTCACATGTTTCGCAAATATAAATTGTTTCTCTTTTTCCTCCTTTGATTTTTCTGTTAGAACAAACAACACAATCTTTGTGTTTTTTGTTAGGGTGAGGTGTGATTATATGGAGCTTTCCATCTAAACGTTGCTCTAAGTTAGTGGATAATAATCTACCATTTTCCCTAAGAACAGGAACAAGACAGGGATCTCTGCTTTCATCACTCTTATTCAACATAGTGCTAGAAGTCCTAGCTACAACAATCAGACAAGAAAAAAAAAAAGGCATCCAAATTGGAAAGAAGGAAGTAAAACTCTTTATTATTTACAGATGACATCATATTGTACGTAGAAAACCCTAAAGACTTCATTAAAAAACTATTAGATTCAATAAATGAACTCAGTAATGTTGCAGGATACAAAATTAACACCCAGAAATCAATGGCATTTTTTAAAATATATTTTTTATTGATTTCAGAGAGGAAGGGAGAGGGAGAGAGAGATAGAAACATCAATGATGAGAGAGAATCATTGATCGGCTGCCTCCTGCACGCCCCTTACTGGGGATCAAGCCCGCAACCCGAGCATGTGCCCTTGACTGGAATCAAACCCAGGACCCTCCAGTCCGAAGGCCAATGCTCTATCCACTGAGCAAAACCAGCTAGAGCTCGATGGCATTTTTATGCACCAATAATGTGCTCCAAGAAAGAGAAACTAAAATAAAAATAATCCCATTTACCATTGCAACAACAAAATTAAGATACTTAGGAAAAACTTAACCCAAGAGGTAAAAGACCTGTACTCAGAAAACTATAGGATGTTGAAAAAAGAGATAGAGGAAGATATAAATAAATGGAAGAATAAACCGTGTTGTTGGATTGGTAAAATCAACATCATTAAAATGTCCATACTACACAAAGCAATCTACAGATTTGATGCAATCCCTATTTAAATGCCAATGGTATATTTCACAGACCTAGAAAAAAACATTCCAAAAATTTTTATGGAACCAAAAAAGACCCTGAATAGCTGCAGCTATGTTGGGAAGGAAGAACAAAGTTGGAGGGATCACAATACCAGATTGCAGTTATACTACAAAGCCACTGTAATCAAAACAGCCTGGTACTGGCACAAGAACAGACAAATAGACAATGGAGCAGAACAGAGAACCCAGAAATTGACCCAAACCATTAAACTCAATTAATATTTGACAAAGGAGGCAAGAGCATACAAGGGAGTAAACCCAATCTCTTCAATAAATGGTGTTGGGAAAATTAGACAGATACATGCAAAAAAATGAAACTAGACCACCAACTTACACCATACACAAGAATAAACTCAAAATGAATAAAAGATTTAAATGTAAGCCATGAAACTATAAAAATTTTGGAAGAAAGCATAGGCAGCAAAATCTCAGACATCTCTTGTAGCAATGTTTGACCATACTTCTCCTAGGACAAGGGAACCTAAAGAGAAATTAATGGGGTTATATAAAAATAAAAGGCATCTGCACAGAAAAACAAAACAAAACAAAACAAAAAACCCACCAACAAAATGAAGAGAGCCCACTGCATGGGAGAACATATTTGGCAGTGATACATCTCATAAGGGGTTAATTTCCAAAATATATAAGGAATTCATACAATTTAACAAAAGGAAGACAAACAATCTAATTAAAAATTGGGCAAAGGACCTAAATAGACATTTCTCCAAAGTGGACATACAGATGGCCAAGTAACATATCAAAAAATGTTCAAAGTCACTAATCATCAAAGAGAGGCAAATTAAAATGACATTGAGGTATCACCTCACACCTGTAAGAATGGCTACCAATGACAAGTGTTGGCGAGGATGTGGAGAAAAGGGAACCCTAGTACACTGCTGGTGGGAATGCAGACTGGTGTAACCACTATGGAAAACAATATGTTTTCCTCAAAATTTTAAAAATGGAACTGCCATTTGACCCAGTGATCCCACTTCTAGGAATATATCCCAAGAAACTGGGAACACCAATCAGAAAGAACATATGCACCCCTATGTTCATAGCAGCACAATTTACAATAGCTAAGATGTGGAAACAGCCCAAGTTCCCGTCAGTAGATGAGTGGATAAAAAGCTGTGGTACATTTACACCATGGAATATTATGCAGCAGTAAAAAAGAGGGATTTCTTACCCTTTGAGGTAGCATGGAGGGACCTGGAGATGATTATGGTAAGCAAAATAAGCAGTAAGAGAAGTATCACATGATCTCATTCATAAGCTGAATCTAATGAACAAAATAAACTGTTGAACAAAATAGATCCAGAGACATAGAAGCATAGAACAGACTGATGAATCTCAGAGGAAATGGGGGTGGTGGTGGTGGGGAGAGATTAACCTGGGACTTAACCTATATAATAAAAGGCTAGTATGCAAATAGACCGAACGGCCGAACAACCAAACAACTAAACAACCGGTCGCTATGACATGTGCTGACCACCAGGGGGTGTGCATGGAACATGGCAGGCATCAGCCGCAGTGGGGTGCCAGTCGCTGTTATCGGGGTGAGCCTCTGGTGGTTACTGAAAATTCTTTGCTCCCACATGCTATGGTCCTGCCTGGCACTTGCACCTGCTGCTGGCGCCCGGCACTGGCCCCGATTGCTTGGTGCCATCAGCGGGTGCGAGTGGTGGCTGCCAGCAGTGATTGCCCCTGAGGGTTTCTCCACCTTCCCCTACTCCTGAGGGGCAATCAGGGCAGCAGCCGCCGCTCACACCAACTGACAGCACCGGCCCTGCTCGCACCTGCTGCTGGCGCTGGCCCCAATCGCTCCGCGGTCAGTGGATGAGAGCAGGGCCAGCACCATCAGTGCATGGGAACGGTGGCAGCAAGAGCGGGGCTGCCAGCAGACAGGGGACTGGGGGCTGTGCTGGGAGGGGCCGGGCGAGGGCGTGGAGGATGGGCTGAGACTTGCCCCTATGTGCATTGCAGCCTCACAGTCCACAGTTCCTTTCAAGGTACACGAATTTGTGCACTGAGCCCCTAGTATGTATATATTCATGGCCCATGGACACTGACAATAGTGTGGTGAAGGCCTGGCAGGGGCGGGTGCGGGGTGGAGGGGATCAATGGGGAATAAGAGGAGGACATCAGTAATACTTTCGATAATAAAAATAAATTTAAAAAATATTCACCTTCACAAAATGATATATGAATGACCAACAGGAGCATGGAAACGGCTCAGCATCATACCTCATCAGAGAACTGCAAATTACACCGTGAGATTCATTAGCACCCACCTAATAAGACAAAGGAAACCTGACAATGCTAATCCCGAGGAGGGGGAGCCACAGAAGTCTCCAATGTAACTGCAGGGGATAGAAAACCATACAATTAGTGAGGAGGGGGAGCCACAGAAGTCTCCAATGTAACTGCAGGGGATAGAAAACCATACAATTAGTCTGCAAAACAATTGTTCAGGTTTTTTTTAATGTTAAATATATACCTACTAGAGGCCCGGTGCATGAAATTCATGCACGGGGGGGATCCCTCAGCCCAGCCTGCACCCTCTCCAATCTGGGACCCCTCGAGGGATGTCTGACAGCCCATAGGATCAGGCCTAAACGGGCAGTCGGACATTCCTCTCACAATCCAGGACTGCTGGGTCCCAACTGCTCGCCTGCCTGCCTTCTTGATTGCCCATAACTGCTTCTGCCTGCCAGCCTGATCACGCCCTAACCACTCTCCTGCCAGCCTGATTGATGCCTAACTGCTCCCTGCCAGCCTGTTTGCCCCTAACTGCCCTCCCCTGCAGGCCTGGTCACCACTAACCGCCCTCCCCTGCAGGCCTGATCCCCCCCAACTGCTCTCCCCTGCAGGCCCGGTCGCCTCCAACTTCCCTCCTCTGCCAGCCTGGTCACCCCTAACTGCCCTCCCCTGCAGGCTTGATCACCCCCAACTGCCCTCCCTTTCAAGTCTGGTTCCTCCCAACTGCCCTCCCCTGCTGGCCATCTTGTGGTGGCCATCTTGTGTCCACATGGGGGCAGGATATTTGACCACATGGGGGCAGCCATCTTGTGTGTTGGAGTGATGGTCAATCTGCATATTACTCTTTTATTAGATAGGATAGAGGCCTGGTGCACGGGTGGGGGCCAGCTGGTTTGCCCTGAAGGGTGTCCCGGATCAGGGTGGGTGGTCCCTTGGGGCGTGGGGCGGCCTGGGCGAGGGCCTGTGGTGGTTTTCAGGCCAGCCACAACCCCAGCGACCCAAGTGAAGGCCCTGGTATCTGGGATTTATTTATCTTCTATAATTGAAACTTTGTAGCCTTGAGCAGAGCCAAGCCTCCTGCTTGCTTCATGGCCACAGACATTTTTGTTGGGATTTATTTATCTTCTATAATTGAAACTTTGTAGCCTTTAGCAGAGGCCAAGGCAGGCCAGGGCAGGCAGAAAGCTTGGCTTCCTCCATTGCTGGGGAAACCCAAGCTTCTTGCTCTCTCCATGGCTGCAGCCATCTTGGTTGGTTTAATTTGCATACTCGCTCCTGATTGGCTGGTGGGTGTGGCTTGTGGGTATAGTGTGGGTACGGTCAATTTGCATATTACTCTTTTGTTTGATAGGTAGAGGCCTGATGCACAAAATTTGTGCATGGGGGTGCCCCTCATCCCGGCCTGCAGCCTCTCCAATCTGGGATATCCCTCTCACAATCTAGGACCACTGGCTCCTAACCACTCCCCTACCTGCCTGCGTGATTGCCCTAACCGCTCCACTGCCAGCCTGATTGATGCCTAACTGCTCCCCTGCCGACCTGATTGCCCCCAACTGCCCTCCCCTGTTGGCCTGATCACCCACAACTGACCCCCCCCCCCCCGCTGTGACATGCCTCCTCCACTGGGCCCCGCCGCTGCTGTTCATGCAGCCATCTTGTGACAGTCATCTTGTGATGATGTTAGGGCATGATGCGTGAGGGCGTGACGACCACATAGGTTATTATTAATATAGATTGGGCAATTTTAAGGAGTTTCAAATTGTCTCATAGCAATCTATGTCTGACATTCCTATTACATTCTTTCCCAAGACCCTTAAATAGTCTCACCTGCAACCCCCCAGAGAACCAAAACGGTATTGTATAGGCTAAGGGGCCTTCTGCCTGTGATTTTTTATACCTTTCTAAAAGTACTATCAAAGACATGTGTTTTGTTAGATTTTAGGAAGTCAGCTTTCACATGCAAATTTGGGTGTCCTCCAGCTGCCGGTGAGCCTTGACCCATCCACAAACACCAGGTTTTGTTTATTGCTTTTTATTCTGATGATAGTTAATTAATGGTGAGATTCCTCCTAGTCTCATACCTAGTTCACAGTTTAGTTATTTGTAGGTATTCAATTTATTCATTTTTTTTTATTGGGAGCTTTTAAAGCATTTTAAATTTTAATTTACTTTTTAAATCTTTCAAAACTTTTGAAAGCATGTGTTTTATGAATAGTCCTTTCATTCCTGTAGTCTTATTATTTTACTCAATAAAATGAAGATTTTTTGTCCTATTATAACACAATTCTAATAACAAATAATTGTAGTCATAAGCCAATCATATCGTTGAACACTAAGAAGTATGAGTTGGCCAATTTAAAAGGTTGAGTATATACAACGTGCTAGATGGCTTCCCAGCTAAACATTAGTTAGAGTGGCCTATCAGAAATCAGAGCAACGATTTACATGCATTATCTTCAAGCAGTGTATTCAGCCAAAATTGAACAACTCCCACCCAAGCACATATTCCAGAAGAGACCCTACCGCAAGTGATCTTGATGCCTACATGCCTGTGCCTTGGGGGCAACTCAAGCCTCCTGCTCTCTCCAGCTCTGTAGCTGCGGCCATTTTTGTTGGGATTTACTTATCTTCCATAATTGAAACTTTATAGCCTTGAATGGAGGCCTGAGCCCGCCAGGGTGTGCGGAAAGCTTGGCTTCCTCCATTGCCAGGGAAACCCAAGCCTCCTGCTTGCTCTGTGGCTGCAGCCATCTTGGTTGGGTTAATTTTCATACTCACTCCTGATTGGCTGGTTGGCATGGCTAGTGGGTGTAGCGGAGTGATGGTTAATTTGCATATTACTCTTTTATTAGATAGGATGACTTCTCCGAGGAATTGAACCAAAAAAATGTGTCCACAAGAATGTTCAGAGTAGCCATATTCATAATAGCTATACGGTAAATGGAAAAAGCCCGCGTGTCCATCAGCAGGGAAATGGTTGGGAAACTGCTGTGCAGCCATGCAATGGAAACCGACTCAGCAATCCAAAGGAACAAACCACGCACACAAGCAAAGCATGGGTGAGCCTCAAGAACATGACATTCATGTGCGGAAGTCAGGAGCCACAATGTCGTCTGACTTTATTGATATGAATATCAAGACCTGATAAATCTAATCCATGAAGATAGGAATCAGAACAGTGCTTGTCTCAGAGGCAGGAGGAGAGTTTGTAAGGTGATGAAAACATTTCTATCTTGTTTTGGGTGATAACTACATAGGTGTGTGTAATTGTCAAACTCATATAGCTTAGGATCTACATTTTATTGTAGGCAAATTTAACTGAACTAGAAATACTTCTCTCTGTGTGTTTTATTCACAGGAATTTTCAGCACAACCATATGGGAGACACTCAACAGGTTTGGCTGGATTCATTGTACCCACACGGCCTTGTGTGGGCAGGCAGCACCGTTCCGCTCCGTGCGGTGAGGACACGGCTGAGTGCTGGTATGCGGTTCTCTGACATCTGTGTGTGTGTGCAGCTTGATCATCAGCCACTGGAGCTGAGAAAGCGCTCAGAGCTCTTCCCCATCCTCCCCTCTTCAGTGGTAGACACTGGGGCCCAGAGCGCCCAGGTGCCTGGGGAATTGTGTGCAGGGTTAGGAAAAGGAATGACGGAGAGAAGAGCTCAGAGTTTCCCTGAGACCAGCCCTGCCTGGCCTCTCTGAAGTGTTTCCCTCTGCCTCCCAAGTTCCCACCGTGGGTGCTACACCCCGTAAGATAAAGCAGGGGTGTGCCTTGCTCACCTCTCTATTTCCCCGCCCTCCCAGGGAGATACTCAGCACATGTTCAGAAAATGTAAAGTTCATTAAATACTTACAAAGGAGCTTATAATGTAGAGAGTTAACTATATTTAAAAATAAGAAATGTAGGTCAAATAGAAAACAAAGGTATTATGTAGCCAGACATTATTATAAATTCCTTGTTATGATACCCTCTATAATTGCTGTAGAAAGATTGCAACTCTTACTCTATGCTTTCAAGAAACGAATGAGGAGATTCTGCTCAAAATGGCGGCTGAATAGAGTCGTGTTTGAAGTCTGGTCCTGGGGCGGAGAGTAGGAGCGGCAATGGTTCGCAGGGGGAGTGTATGTTGGCAAGCCAAGGGACAGCTAAACTCCAGGAGAAGGCGGGGGAGTGCTGGACAGGGTTCCCCTGACCGTGCAGCACCCACAGGGGCTGGGTCCCTTCCCGGAGCTGCGGGCTCACTGGGGTCCTCGCCATCTTGCAAGGAAAGGAGGATTTTATTGGAAACCTGACTTTCCGTGACAACTGCAAACACTGAACAGCTGTGAGCACCAGAACACCGGTCCCCTATCGGCGCAAACATTCGGATTCAAAGGAACTCTTCACTACACCACGGAAAGGTCAGATTTCGCCTGAAATAAGGTGTGGTTTCTCGTCCCCGCGGTGGGAGAGGGAAGCGCGCGAGCCGCAGGACCGGCAGGACCCGGGAGGTCTGTGCCTAGAAAAATCTGCGGCAGTTGGAGCTGCCTTGACCCGTGAATGTGGAAGGGGGTCCTCTGAGCTGCTAACAGAAGTGATCTCTTAAAAGCAACTCATTTTAATCTGACAAGGAGGGTCAGACTAAGAATTTTCAAAGGAGTGCAGGCTCCTTAGTCTTGCGCGCAAACCCACTGTCAGCACACTTGGGCTCTTTCCGACTCTGATTACTAAGCCCAATACATAGGAAAACCCAGTTGGGGAATACCCTCTGGGACTGCAGGGGGAAGTTGTTTTTCCAGAACCTGGGGAGCAGAGCTGGGTGTGACCATCGGAGAGGCAGTTCTGAGGCGCACACCTCCACAAACCAGTAGTGAGTGCCATAGAGGGGAAAAAAAAAAAAGCTAGAGAGGCCCAGAAGTCAATTCAGAAACACTGCCACCCAGGGGCTGAAATGCTAATTGTCTCTGGTGTAATCAAAAATAAATACGAGAAATTAAGACACGGCCAGCTTAAAAATCCGGACTGGCTTACAACACTGAGGAGCAGTGGAAAGAAGCTGAATTGAAATACCGCCCAGACTGGGAAAAAGGCATACCAAACAGAATAATAGAGGAAGTGAATGACAGCCGCTACTGCATATTTTACTCTTCCTATTTTTTATTTTAAATTCTTTTTTTAAATTTTTTATTCTAATTTTTTTCATTTTTTGCATCTTTTACTTAAGAAACTAAATTTTTTTCTTTTTCCCCACTCAATTTTTACCTTTTTTATTATTACATTTTTTTTTCAATCAGCACTATTATTACTATTATTTTACTTTTTTTTTAATGTCATTTGATTTTTCTCTTTCTTTTATTTTGGGATTAGTGTCTTACATTCTATTTGCATCTTTCCCTTACAATCGTTTTACCCTATCTCAACGCTAACATTATGCCATCACTCTCCTCCTAACCTTTCCGCTTTTGGTCTCCTGTTTATCTTAACCCTTTCTGGCTTTAGATTTTCCCTACTTTTTCAGTCTACCCTCTGCTAAAATTTCACCCTACTTATATATCTAATTCCCAATCCCCTGCTCCAAGTCCATATATACCTCTCTCTACGCTACCTTAAAAAATTGTTTTTCTCTCTGGCCTTTTGTTGTTGTTTGCTTGAATGTTGATTAGATTGAATTTTTATGCTTTCTTATGAGATTGTTTTGATTATTCTTTTTGTTTGTTTGGTTGGTTCTTTTGTTTGCTTTGTTTTTGTTTGTTTTTTACTTTTTTTTCCCCTTGCCTCACTTGATATTAGTTGGTGTTGCAGTTTGTATTAATCTCCAGGCTCGTGTTGCTGGAATTTGCTGGGATTAGTGGTTGTTCTATTGGCGTTTACACCCCATATATATAGTTTGTTCCCCTTTTCTCTCTTAGTATCGTTCTTGTCTCTCTTACTTTTTTCTTTTCTTTTTTTTTCTTCTCTTTTCCCAAGTTCAGATTCACACTCTTTTTTTTGTTTGTTTGTTTGTTTTTGTTCTTTCTTTTTCCTCTTCCTTTTCCTCTCCTATTCCCTAATTTGTCTTTCTCTGGTGGTCACCTTTATTGGAGGTTATTAATATCGTGAATACAATTCTGTTACGTGCCTTGTGTGTTGTGCCTGGTTTTGTTGTATTTTGTACCTTTAAATCAACGCCGGAGAGAGAGAACTACATAACCAGACATCCGGAGAAGAGAGACCATGGGGAGACAAAGAAACAGCCCCCATAGGAAAGAAAAGCAGGCATCACCAGAAAAGGAAGTAAACGAATTAGAGGCAAACAACCTATCAGAGAAAGAATTCAGAGAAATGGTCATAAGGTGGCTGAAAAGGATGGAAGACAAATTCGACAATATGAGTAAGAACCAAGAGGAAATGAAGAAGAACCAAGAAGAAATGAAAAATGACATCACTGCTGTAAAGAACTCAATAGAAAGCATCAAGAGTAGACTAGAAGAAGCAGAGGACCGCATAAGTGAGCTAGAAGACAAGATGGAAAAAATAACCAATTACAACAGTTTCTAGAAACAAAAATTAGAAAGCATGAGGAGAGCCTAAGGAAACTTCAGGACAACACGAAACAAAACAACATCAGGATAAGAGGGGTACCAGAAGGAAAGGAAACTGAGCAAGAAATAGAAAACCTGTTTGAAGAAATAATAACAGAAAACTTCCCTGATATAGGGAAGTAAAAACCCACACAAATCCAAGAAGCTCACAGAGTTCCAAGCAAAATGAACCCCAAAAGACCGATGCCAAGGCACATTATAATTAAGTTGGCAAACACCAATGACAAAGTAAGAATCTTAAAAGCGGCCAGAGAGAGACAGACAGTTACATACAAAGGAACCCCCATCAGACTAGGAACTGATTTCTCAACAGAAACTCATCAGGCCAGAAGGGAATGGAATGAAATATACAAAGTCATGCAAAGGAAGGGTCTCAATCCAAGAATACTGTACCCAGCGAGGCTATCAATCAAAATTGAAGGTGAAATCAGGAGCTTCACAGACAAAAAAGGACTAAGGGAGTTTATCACCAACAAACCAGCAATGCAAGAAATGCTAAAGGGTCTGCTGTAAAAAAAAAAGAAAGAAAAGAAATAAAGAAAGAAAGAAATAGGAAGCAAAGAAGGAACACAGGGGTATAGAATAAAAATGGCGACAAATAAGTACCTATCAATAATAACTTTAAATGTAAATGGATTGAATGCCCCAATCAAAAGACACAGGGTAACAGATTGGATGAGAAAACAAAACCCATATATCTGCTGTCTACAGGAAACCAACCTCAAAAAAAAAGGACGCATACAGATTGAGAGTGAAGGGATGGAAAAAGGTTTTCCAGGCGAATGGAAATGAAAAAAAAGCTGGGGTAGCAATACTTATATCTGACAAATTAGATCTTAAAGTGAAGGACATAACAAGAGATAATGAAGGCCACTTCATAATACTAAAGGGAGCAATCCAACAAGAAGAAATAACTCTGGTAAACATATATGCACCCAACACAGGAGCACCAAGATACATTAAAAAACTCCTGGAAGATATCAAAGGAGAGATTGACAGCAATACAATCATAGTAGGAGACTTCAATACCCCACTATCACCATTGGACAAATCCTCTAAACAAAAAATCAGCAAAGAAACATCAATCCTAAATGACTCACTAGACCAGATGTAATTAATCGACATCTTCAGAACATTTCACCCCAAAACCACAGAATATACATTCTTCTCAAGTGCACATGGGTCATTTTCAAAGATAGACCATATGTTAGGACATAGGCAAAGTCTCTCCAAATTCAAGAAGATAGAAATCATATCAAGCATCTTCTCAGATCACAGTGGCATAAAACTGGAAATCAACTACAATAAAAACAAGCCAAATAAATCAAACACATGGAGACTAAACAGCATGCTATTAAACAATGACTGGGTTACCAAAGACATCAAGGAAGAAATAAAAAACATCATGGCAACAAATGACAATGAAAACACAACAATCCAAAATCTATGGGACACAGCGAAAGCAGTCCTGAGAAGGAAGTTCATAGCTCTACAAGCCTACTGCAAAAAACAAGAAACAATGGTAATAAATTACCTAACCCAACAACTCAAAGAGTTAGAGAGAGAGCAACAAGAAAAGCTTAGTGTAAGCAGAAGGAAAGAAATAATAAAGATCAGAGCAGAGATAAACGACATAGAGACCAAATTAACAATACAAAAGATCAACAAAACCAAGAGCTGATTCTTTGAAAAGATAAACAAGATTGATGAACCTCTAGCCAGGCTCACCAAGAAGCAAAGAGAGAGGACCCAAATAAACAAAATCAGAAATGAAAGAGGTGAAGTAACAATAGACCCCGACGAAATACAAAGGATTGTTACAAAATACTACGAACAACTCTATTCCAACAAACTGGACAACCTGGAGGAAATGGACATATTCCTAGAAAAATACAACCTTCCAAAACTCAATCAGGAAGATTCTAAACAGCTAAACAGGCCAGTAACTATGGAAGAAATGGAAGCAGTCATCAAAAAGCTTCTGGCAAACAAAAGCCCGGGGCCAGACAGCTTCACAGGAGAGTTTTACCAAACTTTCAAGAAAGAACTAAAACCTATCCTTCTCAGACTATTCCAAAAAATTCAAGAGGAAGGAACACTTCCAGGCTCCTTCTATGAAGCCAGCATCACCTTAATACCAAAACCAGATAAAGACAACACAATGAAAGAGAATTAGAGACCAATATCCCTCATGAACATAGATGCCAAAATCCTCAACAAAATTCTAGCAAATTGGCTCCAGCAATACATCAGAAAGATCATACACCATGAACAAGTAGGATTTATCCCAGGAATGCAAGGATGGTACAATATCCGCAAATCAATAAACGTGATACATCACATAAACAAATTGAGAGATAAAAATCACATAGTCATATCAATTGATACAGAAAAAGCATTTGACAAAATCCAACACCCTTTCTTGATAAAAACTCTCAACAAGGTGGGAATAGAAGGATCATACCTCAACATAATAAAAGTTATATATGATAAACCCACAGCAAACATCATATTCAATGGGCAAAAACTAAAACCATTTCCCCTAAGAACAGGAACAAGACAGGGATGCCCACTCTCACCACTCCTGTTTGACATAGTACTGGAAGTATTAGCTATCACAATTAGGCAAGAAGAAGAAATAAGAGGCATCCAAATTGGAAAAGAAGAAGTGAAGCTGTCCTTATTTGCAGATGACATGATATTGTACATAAAAAACCCAAAAGAATCCATCAAAAAACTAATAGACTTAATAAATGAATTTGGCAATGTAGCAGGATACAAAATTAATGCCAAGATCTATGGCATTTCTATACACCAATAGTGAACTTACAGAAAGAGAGACTAAAAAAGCAATCCCATTTACCATCGCACCAAAAAAATTAAGATACCTAGGAATAAACTTAACTAAGGAGGTAAAAGACCTATTCGTGGAAAACTACAGGACACTGAAAAAAGAGATAGAGGAAGATGTAAACAGATGGAAGAACATACCATGTTCATGGATTGGCAGAATCAACATCATTAAAATGTCCATACTACCCAAAGCAATCTACAGATTCAATGCACTCCCCATCAAAATACCAGCAGCATATTTCACAGACCTAGAAAAAACTCTCCAAAAATTCATCTGGAATAAAAAAAGACCCCGAATAGCCACAGCAATCCTGAGAAAGAAGAACAAAGTAGGAGGGATTTCAATACCAGATTTCAAGTTGTATTACAAAGCCACTGAGTTGTTCTCAAAACAGCCTGGTACTGGCACAAGAACAGACATATAGATCAATGGAACAGAATAGAGAATCCAGATATCGACCCAAACCACTATGCTCAATTAATATTTGACAAAGGAGGCATGAACATACAATGGAGTCAAGACAGTCTCTTGTTGGGAAAATTGGACAGATACATGCAAAAAAATGAAACTAGATCACCAACTTACACCATACACAAAATAAACTCAAAATGGATACAGGACTTAAACATAAGACGGGAAACCATAAAAATACTAGAGGAATCCACAGGCAACAAAATCTCAGACATATGCCAAAAGAACTTCTTCACTGACACTGCCCCTAGGGCAATGGAAGCTAAAGAGAAAATTAACAAATGGGACTACATCAAAATAAAACGCTTTTTTACAGCAAAAGAAACCATCAACAAAACAACAAGAAAGCCCACTCTATGGGAGAACATATTTGCAAATGTTATCACTGATAAAGGTTTAATCTCCAACATCTACAGGCAGCTTATGCAACTTAATAAAAGGAAGATAAATGATCCAATAAAAAAATGGGCAACGGACCTAAACAGAATATTCTCAAAAGAAGACAGAAGGAAGGCCAAGAGACACATGAAAACATGCTCAAAGTCACTTATTATCCAAGAGATGCAAATCAAAACAACAATGCGGTACTATCTCACACCTGTCAGAATGGCTATCACCAACAAATCAACAAATGACAAGTGCTGGGGAGGATGCAGAGAAAAAGGAACCCTTTTGCACCGCTGGTGGGAATGCAGACTGGTGCAGCCACTGTGGAGAACAGTATGGAGTTTCCTCAAAAAACTGAAAATGGAACTCCCATTTGACCCAGTAATCCCACTCCTGGGAATATATCCGAAGAAACTAGAAACACCAATCAGAAAGGATACATGCACCCCTGTGTTCATAGCAGCACAATTTACAATAGCTAAGATTTGGAAACAGCCTAGGTGTCCGTCAGCAGATAACTGGATCAGAAAACTGTGGTACATCTACACAATGCAATACTATGCTGCCATAAAAAAGAAGGAATTCTCATCATTTGCAGCAACCTGGATGGAATTGGAGAACATTATGCTAAGTGAAATAAGCCAGTCAATGAAAGAAAAATACCACATGATCTCACTCTTTAAGGATAATAAAGAACTTTATAAACTGATGAACAAAAAGATAGATACAGAGACAGTAAAGCATCAAACAGACTGTCAAATTACAGGGGGAAGGTTAGGGAGAGGTGGGGGAGATAAGAAATCAAACGAAGGACTTGTATGCATGCATATAAGCATAACCAATGGATGCAAAACTTTGGGGGGTGAGGGCATGTATGGGTGTGGGGGAGGCACTGGTAAGATATGTACACATATAATACCTCAATAATAATAAAAAAAGAATAAAAGCTGGATCCCGGGTCCGGGTGAGGCCCTACGCCCCTGGATCCGGGTGAGGCTTGGTCCGGGGTCCGGGTGAGGCCGCGCCCCTGGGTCCGGGTGAGGCCATGCGCCCCTGGGTCTGGGTGTAGCTGTATCCTGGGTCTGGGTGAGGCCGTGCACCCCTGGATCTGGGTGAGGCTGGGTCCCGGGTCTGGGTGAGGCCGTGCGCCCCCGGGTCAGGGCGAGGCCGTGCGCCCCCAGGTCCGAGAGAGGCCATGTGCCCCGGGGTCTGGGTGAGGCCACGCGCACCTGGGTTCGGGTGAAGCTGGATCCCGGGTCCGGGTGAGGCCGTGCGCCCCTGGATCCGGGCAAGGCTGGGTCCCGGGTCCGGTGAGGCCACGCCCATGGGTCTGGGAGAGGCCATGTGCCCTTGGTCCAGGTGTAGCTGGATTCCGGGTCCGGGTGAGGCCGTGCGCCCCTGGATCCGGGTGAGGCTGGGTCCCGGGTCCTGAGGCAGTGAGCCCCCGGGCCTGGGCGAGGCCGTGCGCCCCTGGGTCCGAGAGAGGCCACGCGCCCCGGGGTCTGGGTGAGGCCACACGCACCTGGGTCCGGGTGAAGCCGGATCCCGGGTCTGGGTGAGGCCATGCGCCCCTGGATCCGGGTGAGGCTGGGTCCCGGGTCCGGGTGAGGCCGTGTGCCCCTGGGTCCGAGAGAGGTCATGCGCCCTGGGGTCCAGGTGAGACCACGAGACCTGGGTCCGGGTGAGGCCATGCGCCCCTGGGTCCGGGTGTAGCTGGATCCCGGGTCCGGATGAGGCCACGCCCCTGCGTCCAGCGAGGCCGTGCACCCCTGGGTCCGGGTGAGGCCACGCAATCTGGGTCCGGGTGAAGCTGGATCCCGGGTCCGGGTGAGGCCGTGCACCCCTGGATCCGGGTGAGGCTGGGTCCCGGGTCCGGGTGAGGCCACGCACCCCTGGGTTCGGGTATAGCTGGATCCCAGGTCCAGGTGAGGCCGTGCGCCCCTGGATCCGGGTGAGGCTGGATCCCGGGACCGGGTGAGGCCACGCACACCTGGGTCCGGGTAAGGCCACGCACCCCGGGGCCCGGGTGATGCTGGGACCCAGGTCCGGGTGAGGCCGTGCGCCCCTGAGTCCGGGTGAAGCCGTGCCACTGGGTCCAGGCGAGACCAGGCCAGAGGGAGTCGGACCTGCATTGCCACCATTTGGCTACCATCCAGAGCTGAAAAGTCAGTGCCGATATGCACACATAAGGAACTGGTGGACATTGAAATCGGGTCTCAAAGGAACTGTTGGTCCAGAAAGAAGCTTACTACAAACTGATTCATTTGCCTGTCAGCATAACTATTATTGCTCGTCTCACATTCGGTTCTTATAAGTATATTTCTGGTGGCACATGATCTCACTCATCTAGGGGAAATGATGAACAACATAGACTGATGAACAAGAACAGATCCAGAGACAAGGAGGCATCGATCGGACTGTCGGGCCTTGGAGGGAGGGTGGGGGACGGTGGGGGTAGGGGGGAGAGATCAACCAAAGGACTTGTGTGCATGCATATGAGCCTAACCAATGCTTAAGTTCAACAGAGGGTTGGGGCATCTGTGGGGAGGGGTGTGGGATGGGAATGGTGGGATGAGGACAAATATGTGACACATTAATCAATAAAGAAATTTAGAAAAAAAAAGAAACGAATGAAAAGGGAAATAAATCAGCTCCGAAAAACCTTGTTGCCCTGGCTGGTGTGCTCAGTAGGTGGGCTCCGCCTGTGCACTGAAGGGTCGCTGGTGAGATTCCCAGGCGGAGCCCAGGCCCGAGTTGCAGGCTTCAGCCCCAGTGGGGTTCGTGCAGGAGGCAATGATTCTCTCTCACCATTGACGTTCCTATCTCCCTCTCCCTCTCCCTTCCTCTCTCTCTAAAAATCAATTTAAAAAACATTATTAAAAGTCTTGTGTCCAAAATCAGTAAGGCTTCTGTCATTTGAGGAAGGTGGGGGAGCAGGAAGAAAGACGCGTTTATTCTGATCGTGAAGCCCTCACTGAGAGAGGACAAGGAATAGAATCCACTTTGCAAGAAGCACAGGGAAGTGTCCTCACCACAGCTGCCACTTATGAATTCTTACTCTAGTCCAAATGCTAATACTTCTCTTTTCATTTGATTAGTACAGAAATGCAAAGGGGTTCGGTATGATTATTCTCATTTACCTAACTTGTTCATGATTTTAGAGAAGTTCACTTGCTCATGGTTACACAGCTGGCAGGTAACAGAGGTTGACTGGTTGATTCCAAATTCTGTGATGTTAATCAATTATACACATCCTTTTCACTGGCTAATTTTTTAATAATTAAAAAACACACACAGAAGTCACCACATAAAAGTACAATAATCTACAGAGTAGGGTAAGAAGATTTAAGAAATAAAGATACCAGATGCCCAAGTAAATTTTAATTTCAAATCAATTTCAGATGATATTTCATTATCTGAATTCAACTTTCACTTTATCTGGCAACCTTAATCCAAGGAGTACAGATTTAGGTTACAGGGTACCTAGAGGGATGGGTAGCTATAGGGTACCTAGAGGGATGGGTAGCTATAGGGTACCTAGAGGGATGGGTAGCTATAGGGTACCTAGAGGAATGGGTAGCTATAGGGGTACCTAGAGGGATGGGTAGCTATAGGGTATCTAGAGGGATGGGTAGCTATAGGGTATCTAGAGGGATGGGTAGCTATAGGGTACCTAGAGGGATGGGTAGCTATAGGGTACCTAGAGGGATGGGCAGCTATAGGGTACCTAGAGGGATGGGCAGCTATAGGGTATCTAGAGGGATGGGTAGCTAGAGCTCTTCTTGGCGACTTTCCAGAAATAGGGTTTCTTTTCGGGTGAGATTCTGCAAGGGCTCAATGCAGCAAGTTCAAGACTGCACTTGCTGGCAGAACGGCAGTGCCTGTTTGTTTGTTTTTTATTGGGGGGGGGGAGGTGCAGCTAAATAAAACTCATACCCTTCACTAAGCAGCTCCACTGCCGGCAGAAGCACCATCCCTCGCCAAACCTGCGCCCTGGCAGGCTTCCCAGCCGCGGGCACGCTGCCTGGGTTTCGGGCCTGCTGATGTCACAGAAATGCTACAAGTAGAGTTTCTTAAATTAAAAGGTCTTTTTTAATTGGAAGGTATAAGATATACTGCTATGGTCATTGCAGAATTATTGTAATGATGGCTATTTATATTGGACACAAGTTACATATTTAAACACAACAACTATAGCACAACCATGAGATGGAACACTATGAATATTTTAAAATGTTAAAATTTAAATGACATGTCAAGTACTTTGATCATGATGTGAAGTTGAAAAAATATAAAAACTATACACTATGTAATCTTAGCTATATAAATGGTATGTTTAAGTATGAATTCAAAAGCAAATACATAATTTTAGGATGATAGAGCTATGAATTATTTTTATTTATTTTCTTCTTTTATACTTACTGTTGTATATTTCTATAGACAATATTTCTATAGACATAGCAATATATGAAAGAAATTATATTTATTTATTTAATACTAGAGGCCCAGTGCACGAAATTCGTGCACTGGGGGGAGGGGGGGGTCCCTCAGCCAAGCCTGCCCCCTCTCGCAGACTGGGAGCCCTCAGGGGATTTCCTACTGACGGGGAGTGGGCCTAAGCTGCAGTCTGGCCTCCCTCTGTGGGAGGTGACCGGGCTGATCAGGGGAACCCCATCACTCTGCTGCTGCTGCCACTGCCACAGCTGCCAGGTGTTTTCATCAACATGGACTTCAGTCCCTTCACCAAGAAAAAATGACAACTTTCTTTAGGCATTTTCAAGATGTATCTCTCATAGGATATGACATTTCTTTTATTTCTTTCTTTTTTATCCTCACCTGAGGATATGTTTCCATTCATTTTTAGAGAGCTTGGAAGAGAGAGGGAAAGACAGAGAGAAACATTAATGTCAGAGGAACACTTTGATTGGTTGCCTCCTGCATGAGCCCTGACCTGGGCCCTGGCCAGGGAGGAGTCTGCAACCTGGGTACATGCCCTTGATCAGAATCGAACCCGGACCCTGCGGTCAGCAGGCCGAGGCTCTATCCACTAGGCCAAACCACTAGGGCAGCATATGACATTTCTTAGCCCTTCCAGCAGCGGACCTTAGTTTTTCCTCCAGGAGTGAGGTGGAGAAACCCTACATCACCTTCTTGGATTCTTATCACCCAAGTTACCAAGAACACTGTGAGAGGCAGCCTACAGGGAGCTTAGCCAATGAGCAGTCAGAAAATGTGTTTCCTCTGTAGCTCATGCGCAGAGGACCCCCTGCATTGTGTCCACAGGGCTTCTGTCCACTGGGCTGGGGGCATGCCCCAAGCCGCACTGCGGGGGCCGCCGGGGGCACGCCCCCAGCCCAGCGGCCCACATTCTGTCTGCTGGGCATCTGTCCACTTGGCATGTCCCAAGCCGTGCAGCAGTGGCTCAGAGCTTGCCCCTGGCCCAGCGGCCCGCGTTCTGTCTGCTGGGTGTCTGTCCGCTTGGCGTGTCCCAAGCTGCGCGGCGGCGGCTCAGAGCTCGCCCCCGGCACAGCGGCCCAGTGTCCTGTCGGCAGCCCTGCCTCCCTCTGCAGCCTGGGTGTGGGCTGCTAGCATCGTCACCACGTCGTCACCAGGGCGACGATGCCAGCTTCCCGCCCTGGCACTATGGGCGCCGCCATCTTTGTAGCGGAGTGATGGTTAATTTGCATATTACTCTTTTATTAGATAGGATATTTTTATTGATTTCAGAGAAGAAGGGAGAGGGTGAGAGAGAGATAGAAACATCAATGATGAGAGAGAATCATTGATTGGTTGCTTCCTGCATGCCCCCTACTGGGGATTGAGCCCACAACCTGGGCATGTGCCCTTGACTGGAATCGAACTGAGGACCCTTCAGTCCACAGGCCTACGCTCTATCCACTGAGACAAACCAGCTAGGACTATGAAAGAAATTTTAGAACTGAAAAGAATCCTATATAATAAAGATGTACTATGCAAATGGTCGTTACGCCATGAAGCATAACGACTGACCGTGTAATGACCAGATCACGGATCAGCAGGAGGGTGGGGCAGCGAGCTACAAGTGGGCGGTGGAGAGCTACAGGAGGGGGCAGGGCAGCAAGCTATGAGGGGTGGTGGGGGAGGAGCTACGCGGAGGGCAGGGCCGTGAGCAGAGAGCTACTGGAGGGCGGCAGTGAGCTACTGGCACACGGATTCGTTCACAGGGCTACTAGTTTGATTATAATGGCAATTGGGTAAGATACTCCAACACATTAGGCAATGATGAAATGATAAAACTAAGCTTCGATCAAATAAAATATAATCAATTCTGGCATGTGGGAACAAGGTTTACTAACAACATTCTGCACAAGGGAATCTGAGTGTTCTTCCAGCTTATATAAAAATTTAACTCTAAAACTCAGTTTGATGTTCAAATGTAGGAAATGACGAGGACTAAGGCGAGGGCAAACAGAAGGAGGGAGGGCACAGTGAAAAGACCCCAGGCCAGGCTGGAGAAAGACCAGCAAAGGAGAGAGGGGCGAGGCGGGGTGGAGAGAGGGGGGAGGATAACCTTTGGAAGCACTTGTAACCACCCAGATCAGGAGAAGGGAGGTGGGGTTTCTAGGGAAAGCTGAGGCTGAGCACCCTCGCCCTTCCTCCTCTCGGCCCTGCCCCCGCTGCGGGCTGCGGCGTGGACCCGGCCGGCCGGCCTAGTGCTGCGGCCATTCGGGAGCCGAGTGGGAGGTCTTCCCCGGAGGTTTGCTGGGCACCGGCATGTGGTACCTCACGCGCTTCCAGAACCTGGAATTCAGGGACCGCTTGTTGGCCACGTGGTCCTCCCTCCACTTGATGGTGCCCTGAACCTCCACCAGGTGCTGGAGGGACCCCGGGAGCCCCGCGAGCTGCAGGCCGCCGGGCCCGCCGGGAGCCGGCACCTCGATGAGAATGGCCTTGGAGTCGCCCTGGACCAGGGCGCTGTGCAGCGCCACCTCCTGCTCGTAGGCCAGCTCCTCGCTGTGCGCCGCCTCCGGCGTCAGGATGAAAATGTGCCGCCGGCTCTGTCGGATGTTGGTCTCCACCGCCGTGGCCACGTCTAGTAAGGAAAGACAGGGAGAAGAGTGCCTGATCTGCGTTTTTAAGTCTAATGCTTTCGTCATAAATGTTCTGAACCTAAAAAATGTTATCCTCTGGTGTGAGATTCTGACACCATCAGTTCACCTATTGGGAAAAGGTCCTGTACCGGATGGAGAGCCCCTTTCACGGCGGCTCCATCACCCCGCCCTCCTCTCCCCCAGGTAGGTCAGTCCTAAGAATCCAGGCTCATTAACTACATTGTATCTTTCTAGAACATTCGTTTTCATGTTTTGAAAGAGATTAGAATTTTAACTCTCATATTAAGGAGTGCAAACTCAGGTCTGGCCGGGTGGTGCAGTTGGTTGGAGTATCAACCCTGACAACAAGGCTGCCGGTTCCATGCCAATCAGGGCACATGCCTAGGTTGCAGATGCTATGCCCAGTCGGGGCATATATGGGAGGTCAATGTTTCTCTCTCACATCGATGTTT
This sequence comes from Cnephaeus nilssonii, assembly GCF_951640355.1. Taxonomy (NCBI): domain Eukaryota; kingdom Metazoa; phylum Chordata; class Mammalia; order Chiroptera; family Vespertilionidae; genus Cnephaeus; species Cnephaeus nilssonii. The sequence goes on along the minus strand of NC_137086.1, from coordinate 69,635,199 downwards.
CTCTCTCTCAAAAAAAAAAAAAATCAATGGAAACATATCCTCTGGTGAGGGTCAAAAGAAAAAAAGAGTGCAAACTCGGGAGCCCTTGTTCCTCTGGATGACTAAAGTCTCTAGGAAGTCCAGGATCCACTTCAGCCCCATGCTCCCTTTTTTAGAAATGGATGTGATCCAGACTAGAAAAATCTTTAGGAAGACAGATCCACATCTGGGTGGGCTTAGATAAACATTAAACCCAGTTCTCACTGCAAATGTGATGCATGGTTAAGAAAACCCAGCCAGGGGCAAAAGCACTCCACATATTCCCGAGAATGGTGGCTGAGAGACTGCCAATTTACTGGGTCTGAAATAAGGAAGGGAATGTTAAATAGAGCCAGACAGAGACCTTGGGCCAGTCAGGATCCTAACAGAAAACACGGCACACTCAGAAGGACTGATGAAAGAGAGTTTGTGTGGGCAGAACCAGGGAAATCAATGAGAGGCGGGGCAGACCCCCAAAACTGGCAATATCAGGGAGCAATTGCACCCTCCAGTGTGTGAGGAAGGAAGCAGCTATGAGAAAGCAGCCAAGGAGTGTAAAGGCCGGCGACAGGAGCTCTGCTCCAGCAGAGAGAAGGGCAGCTACCCTGGCAGCATCACCCAGGGGGCAGGACATGTGCCAGTGCCTCCCTGACCGAGGGGCAGGAGGAAGCAAGAAAAAACATCTCCTTCCTCTGGAGAAATAGTTAAAATCACCGGTTGTTAGGCCTGGAATAATGACCCTAAGTCTGTATCCACCGCAAGATTGAGACCACCCATCCCTGAGCCTTCTGAGGAAGTGCGTTCCTGTCCTAGATGTATGTTGATAGTGTTACCTTCTCCAGGTAGCAGATCTCGCCCATAAATGCATAAGTTATAGCCACATTTATTTTCAAGAACATCAGGCAGAATCTGGTGAACAAAGTACTCCACAGAGCAGTTCCCCTCCGGACTATCTTTGTGGGTCCGTGGATAGATAACATAAGCATCATAGATCTTTCCATCTGAAAATGAGAGCGAAAAATACAATTTTATTATATGATTCTAAGAAATTAGTATTCACCAGCAAGTTTTATGGTTATTGATGAATGTATCCAACACCCCAAAATATTGTAGAATCTAGAGATGACAACAGTATACTGCCACAAATGTCATCAGAAAATCAATCTTAATTCCAAAGTTCTCCTTTTTACTGTTCAGACTGAATGAGAGAGAACCGGCAAGAGGTTGGCAGTTTAGTTCCAACCATATTGTCACATTTAATCAATACTCTATTAACAAGTATGTATAGTCCTGGATAAGGTACGCTGTGTTGTAAGATCTCGAGCTTATCTTTTGTTTGCCTGATGCTTCCCTGGGGAAGTAGAATTGCTAAAGGGAGTAAAAATGTTTAAGGGAACTGAATTTCCCACAGATCCAACAAGTAGCCCGCGTGGAGTGGACCCTGTGGACGAGCTGAAGCCCAGTTCACATCAGAGGCAGAGCTGTCTTCTTTCCTGTGCGTGCTCCAGACCTTGGTCAGACCGTGCAGCAGGACCCCTGAGCGCCGGTGGACCTGTCTGACCTCTGCACGTCTGGGAACAGGAGCAATTTAGTTAAGGTTTAAATTCCAAAATATTTTTCAAAATGTGTAAACCTTTCTGGGCTTTGGGCAGAGCCTGTTACTGGGGCTTTAGTAGGAAAAGTCTGAATTGTTAAGTTGCATCTTAGAACCATAAGGAGCGACAGGCAGGATGAAGAATGGCTTCTGAGTGGACTCAGAAAGGTGTGTGAAGTACATGCTGCTAATCAAAAGGAAAGCTGGGTTTTGTAGCATAGCCATAAGAGAGTAAAAGACAAGTAACAAAGAGCCATTATGGTACCTTTTCTTTTGAAGAACTCGAAACTTGCCACTTACCGTTCCTAGCTTTGTAAGGCCTTGCTATGTCCCTCCAGAGAAGAATAACCTCAATCCAGAACACTTTCAGCATTATCATCATGATGTTAATTAGCATTAACAATATGCCAAATCCAGCAAGCATGTAGTAGGTGCTCTGACGATCAACTATTCAAAAGATACGGGAGGACAAACATTATTATTGTGAAAACAAGCATACGAGGCATAGAGACACTTAAATGTAACTAAGGTAGGAGATAAAAGCCGGATTTTAACTATCAGAGGTTTTAGAAGGAGTGCGCACTCCATGCTGGACTGGGAATGAAGACTTCCTGCAGGAGGGGCCCTGAAGAAGGTGAGATTGAGATTGCTGCAAAAAGAACTGTATTGCTCCTGGCAAGAGACAATGCTGCGAGCTCCAGGGCAGGGATGGGAGTATGTTTTCTGAGGAACTGGAGTAATCCAATTTGGGGAATGAAGGTATGATAAGAATCGAGACTACAGCTAAGGCGTTTCGCCTTTATTCTGAAGGTCATGGGAGCCAATGAAGAGTGTTGAGTGATGTGTTAACAATGAATGTGACTTTCAAGCAGGATTAATTTGATGGCAGTGGAAGGCTTGTTTCTATGGAAAGAAACTCAGAGTAGAGTGGGCAGGAAGTTTCTGCAGCTTGGAGTAAGAGGTGAGGAGGGCTCGAACTCGTGCAATAATGAGAAAGGAGTGGACAAGCCCAGTGTTGGGGCATTAAGGAGAAAGCGTCAACAGGTCTTGGAGATTTCTGAATCTAGTGTTGGTGGCCTGGAGGAGTCGGGAAGAAGCAAGAGCCATTTAAGCCTCTAAAGCTCCCTGGTGGAGAAGTCAAAGCTCTGGGCTCTAGGTCCCACACAGACCCCTTACCTCTCTTATGGTGAACATTATTTAGCCATCACTGAACTGTATCCTGCACTCATTGCCCCACAAAATACATATGCATGATGGTCCCCACAAAATACATATGCATGATGGTCCCCATCTACCATTAATGGTCCCCATCTTCAAGGACTTGCGACAGGTATGTGCAAACTGAACATAAGAGCTGTGACCATTAATGGTATTGGTGGCTGTTTCAGGTTTACTTCCCCCTTTGGAACTGCTAACTACCATATTTTGCAACTACCAGGTAGGATCGGGCCTAAAAGGGCAGTCGGACATCCCTTGAGGGGTCCCAGATTGGAGAGGGTGCAGGCTGGGCTGAGGGACACACCTCCCCCATGTACAAATTTCATGCACCGGGCCTCTAGTTGAATAATATTTAATAATATGGGAATACAGGCCTTTTAAGTTTTTTAAAAAATTAAAGACAATGCTGTAATTTCTTTTATTCTATGACTAGAGGCTCAGTGCACAAAATTTGTGCATTGAGGGGGGGGGGGTGTCCCTGAGCCCAGCCTGCACCCTCTCCAATCTGGGACCCCTCAGGGGATGTCCGACTGCTGGTTTAGGCCCGTCCCTCTCACAATCTAGGACTGCTGGCTCCCAACCACTCACCTGCCTGCCAGCCTGATCACCCCCTAACCGCTCCCCTGCCAGCCCAATTACCCCCAACTACCCTCCACTTCTGGCCCAGTTTCCCCCAACTGCCCTCCCCTGCCAGCCTGGTTGTCCCCAACTGCCCTCCCCTACAGGCCCAGTCACCCCTAACTGCCCTCCCCTGCCAGCCTGGTTCCCCCCCCAGCCAATTGCCCTCCCCTGCTGGCCTGGTTCCCCCCCCCCCCCCCCCGCCAACTGCCGTCTCCTGCAGTCCTGGTTCCTCCCCAACTGCCCTCCCCTGCTGGCCTGGTCACCCCCAACTGCCCTCTCCTGTATGCCTGATCACCCCCAACTGCCCTCCCCTGCCAGCCATCTTGTGGCAGCCATCTTTGACCACATGGGGATGGCCATCTTGTGTTAGGGTGTGAGGGTCAATTAGCATATTTCTTCTTTATTATATAGGATGAGAAATAAAGGAATTGGTCAAGACAGTACAACAATGCATCGATTTTTGTTTAATTTACACAGCTGTTGAGATAGAACATAACCACGTTGATTTGAAGAAAAACAGGTGAAAGGTACCCAATACAGAGAAACTAGAAGGAACAAAACACCAGGTACATGTAACATGAAAGCAGTTCCAGCCCCAGTTACCAGAGAACATTCCTAAAATGGCAACATAAGCAATGCATAGGAATACGATTTTCTTACTGGAACGAACAGAAATTAAGTACTTCACTATTTCATTCACATTGCCAGCTCCACTAACAAAATGTGTGTTTTTTATGACAAAAAAATACATTATAAAAGGGACAATGTTTATGACATGTTATAAAAGGTAACAAAGAACATGTTCACAGATTGCTGTCTTCTTTCACACACAGTGGGGCAGAGAGGGCTGGGGAGGCTGGAAGCAGGAGGCCCAAGGAAGCCGCTGGTGTGGAACCAACAGGGGAATGGGGGCCAGAGCAGAGGGAGGAGGGGGGAGGCAGAAGAGGGCCGGGGAAGGGAGAGGTAGAAGAAGGAAGTAAAGCGGTGGAGAGGCTGCCAGACACATTGGGAAGTGGCCTGACTGCAGGGTCATGTGCTCAAGAGGAGAAGCGCGTTTGCTGGGAGGCCCGGCGCTGTCCTGTGGGCCCTGGAGCTCACAGCTGGTGCAACAGGCTCGTGACCAGTGTCTCAGAAACACCCCTTACTTGGCTCTTTCCTCCTGAGTCTTAGCGAGTGCCTTTTCAAGCCGTGGAAATTCAGGGCCAGACATTGGAACTTCAGCAACAAATCCTCTTCTCTCACATCTGCTATTCTCAGAACGGAGCTCAGGCAGGCCAGCGCGTTGCTGGAACTGAGAAGGCGACTGGTTACCTTCAATGCTATTTTTCAATTGCAATTGTGTGGGAGGCCAAGGGGGTGTTTTGACTTCAATATGAAAATACCTTTGATTTTGCTCTTGCTCCTCCCAAATTCTTGCTTCACCCAACTTCCCCACATTGATTCTATTGACCTGCCACAGGACGGCGGCCAGGAGCTGTGAGCCTTTCCCAAAGCAAGCGGAGCAAGTGATGTTCACTGCTTTCCCTGCAGGAGAAGAAATTCACCAGTAAAATTAAATGCTGCAAATAGTATTTATTTAATGTGAAAACACGGTTGATGACTCTCCCCACCCTCCCTGTCTGCGCTGCCCTGCCGCGATCTTTATGTCACTCACAAGAAGGCTGGAAGCTCAGCCCCTTCCCACTCTCACCGAATGAGGAAGCTCAAGAGACAAATGACTCCAGCTTCAATCCCACGTTAGTTATAATGGCGTATTCCTTCACGGTAAACTGGATTTTCCTTTTAACTGCTCTCCCGCATGTATTTCTCTTCCTTTTGAATTCTATTCATCTCGCTCCAGGCGAGTAACACTGCTTTACCTGACCTGGCTACCATCCCAGTATTTCATCGTCCAAGAGCCCTCTCCTTCCGATCCTTTGACATGAGACTTCCTCCCTCAGACCTGAGGCCAGGCTGCCTCCCTCAGACCTGAGGCCAGGCTGCCTCCCCGCAGGGCCCAGGGCTGCCTCCCGAGAGGGCCTGGGGATGGGCATCCAGCCCCCTTCCCGGCTCCTGCCTCTAGAATTAGGTGTCTGGAGAGAAAAGGAGCTCAGCATCTCTCCACGGGGAACAGGGTATAAACAAGCAATGAGCACACAAGGCGTTCTCTAGAGAGGTTGCAGCGACATGGGATGCAAGCAGGAGAAGTCCTGCAGGGCGAGGCCGCCTGCTGCACGGGTAAACGGAGGCCCTGGGCTCCCTGACAGCTGTGCTCCTGCCGTCCACGAGCGCGGGGAGGCAAGGGTCTTCGCAGAGGCGTGCCTTTGAGCTTCGTGTTGAGAGGTGAGAAGCGAAACAATGGGCAGAAGCAGGCACGGAGGTAGAAATGCCCATGTCCGTGTCACAGCCATGGGTGGCCGTGGGGGGATGGCTGCAGATGAGCCAGGATGTGGGTGAGGACCAGTCGGGCGGGCCATTCACATGCAAAACCTTGTTTGCATCTCCCACCTCTGGGGGGACCAGGAAAGGTGGAGACGGCGAGTCGAGTGGGAAAGTCTGGGTTCTGGCCTATCACTGACTATTCACACCCTCCGGCACGCCATTGGCCCCTCTGAGCCTAAGTACCCACAAGCGTAAAGGGGGAAGAGTCTCCACCCTGGGCAGAAGTGACAGCGGCGCAGGAGCTACACAGTCCACACAGGAGTAGATGCCGTGCACGGCTGTGACCACGTGTCCCCACTCTTAGCCAGAGCCCAGGCAGGGCCCTGCGCCTCATGTAACCCTCAGGACACGGCACAGTGCGGACCCTCCTGGGGGGGGGACAGGGGGAGGGTTCTTACCGATTTGCACTTCCTGGGTTGCATTTTGTGGAGGTGCTATTATTACTGGAAACAATGAAAAGCCATTTTCATCTTAAATCAAAGACAAGAAGAGAATATACTGTTAGAACAGCTTTTGGATGGTCATCAATATAAAACATATATTTCAAATTTCTATCCTTTTTCATAGCGATGTTTCTCAAAATTTCTGACGACAATGGCAGCAAATACGCACAGACACAAAGAAACAAAACTTTAAAATAAAATAGTATTTTCCCTTACTGGTGATTATGCTCTTTGGTATTTTCTATTCTCTTTTATCTCATTACACGAATACTAGACCAACCCATTAATTAATCGTACGACCTAACAATTGTCAGAAAAGGACACTTTGGGGAAGGAGAGTTCAGAAGGCCCGTGGGAATGATCAACGCGGGAGCCCCGATTCTGCTGGGGCCTCCCCGGGGGCCTGGCGCCCCGCGGACTGCGGGCCCCAGACGGCCGCCACCGAGGCCCGTGGTCAGGAGCCTGCGGTTCCGCGGTGAGCCTGACGCACAGGCCTGCTTCCTCCACGCCCACGCCAAGCCCGGCCGAGGAGACACCTTTGTCCACGTGACACTCTTGGTTGTGACACCTTTCCCCTGGATGGGCTTTTGTGGAGTTTACAATAAAGTGGGAACAATGTATAATTAAGTGACCTACTTGAGGCCTTGGACGATGTGGAAGGCATTGCAAACCAGGCTGAAGGCCACTTGGCAACACCCAGGTGTCTGTTGAAAGCTGCGCACTCGACCTGAGTGCAGTGAGTTAGATTAGAGACGAGCTAGGCTTTTTTCTACCTACAGACTCTTTGACAGCAAGTTGGGGAAGAAATGTTAATCTTGCTCTTCAAATAGTTGTGCCGCGGTCAAAAACGTTAAGTTAGCATTCGATCACATTATCTTTGACAACTAAGTAAAAAGGGCAGCACGGGTGACCTCGGTGAGCGGCACCGTCTCCCTCCGTAAGTCTGAGTCTTCGTGGTGACGGGAGAGCGGGCCGCCTGGGGGGCAGCAGGCGGCGGGCGGCGCAGGAGCCCACACGCAGGGCCACCTGCCCCGACCTCCGGCAGATGTTGCATCTGCTGAGTTCTGTCGCTTACTGTGGAAGGCGAACGATCTGGTTGCTGTCACAGTGTAACTGACTCCGTTTTCATGGTGCATAAATTTGCATGTATAATCACCCGCATCCTTGCTAGTTGCATTGTCAATCAGCAAATAAGTCTTTTGTGCGTAGTACCTTGATCCTTGAAGAAGTTTACAATCCTGAAATACAAAATGCCATTCCACTCTCAATAAGCCTAACTTTCATCTATTTTGTGTAATTTTCATTTATTTTCCCCAAATTTCCTTTACCTTAAACCACTCAACAGGTGCTGTCCAATTGTAGAGGTCAATGGTAGGACAATATATTTTGGAATTTTTTTCTGATCCAGTGGTTGTTGAATATATCAGGTCATCTGGAATTTTGCAGCCTGGTTGTTTTTTATATATGGTGACATTCACATGTCCAGTCTTATTGAAGGTAGAACTATTAAAATAAGTCCAACAATTTAAAAAAGTTACTTAGCATTATGAAATAATTTTACCCAAATCTGGTTTATATTATTTATATAGATCACAGATGAGGAAACTGAGGAACAGAGAAGCAACCTGCAAGCATCCAGCTGACTAGTGACAGAGATGAATCTGAAATTGAAACTTGTCTGCCCTCAGGACCTAGGCACCCTAACCATACACGTCCTGCCTTTCAGTGAAGTTCCTCTGACATTTTGTCTGTACCAAATACAGGCACACAATCAAAACATGCAGCAGTCTGTCTGTAGGAAGAATAATTTGTAGGCGCACAATCTCACATCCCTCCTCGGTCCCCGCTCAGATGTCAGGCACTGGTGGTGCCTCCTGGGCCGCCCTCAGGCCCCGGTGCCCGCTGCCTCGCTTACTGTTTGCTGTGCTGATGTACTCTCACTTCCAGCAGAAGTGAGCAGCTGGTCTCAGTTTTCTTGGTCACTAGAAAAACAAGGTTTTTCCTAACTGAAAAGACTGGGCTAAAAATTAATCCCTGCAGTTTCACATCAGAACCACCTGCACCCCAGTCTAAGGGTGTTCCTAGAGGCACTCTTTTACTCAAATCAGTTTGCAAAGTCAATGGTACCAGAAAAGTCTATAAAGAGAAGGAGAGTGAGGGCACCCAGGCCATCATCTCTGAAAGGAAAGAGAGCGAGCCTAGCGATCAGGATGACTGGCACTACCCTCTGAGAATGCAAGTGTAAACTCCAGAGTCCTCAGCTTTGGCTGGGAGAAGCTTAAGACGTTCCCCTTCAGCGAATACACGGTTTCCTTTCTGGGTGGTGACACTTTGGTTGGTTTCTGAGTAATACCAATCCACAGGGTATCGAGATCTTCCTTGTCTAGGACATCTCACAATTAGAGCCTCATTTTCCATACCCACGGATGATTTCCCTGCAGATTAAAAATATGAAATGACTCTAAAATGACCATATAACGATTTCAATTCTTATCCTCTAGGACATCCCCCTCTAGGATTGAGCAATGGGCCACACTTTGTGATGTTAAACTGAGAAAGAAGAAATAAGTGATTAAGATCTTTTATGAAATGCTCTGAAGGGTACCAGAGATTGGAGAGTCAGTTTGGAGCTAAGTCCCCCAAGCTGCTCCCATGGGAGAGGCATGTCCACTGTACAAAGCAGGCTGCCAATCGGAGGACGCGTACCGTGCCTGCCCGTGCAGGCGCCTGGCAAGCTGCGGCATATTTGAACATTAAAGCTAAAATGATGCTATATCTATGTGGAACCCATGTTCGTGGGTTTGTAATGAAGATGACTGTGGAGCATAAATAAATTTCCAGGTTACAATTTAACTGGAATGACTGTAAGCAAGCAGCTTAAAACAAGGCAAATGTTCTTGAACATTTTAAGTTACAGTTGCAAAGCAATACGTACTAATTGAAGCTGTTGTGAAATGTGTAAGGACTGTTACAATCACCAGGACCCGAAGTCGCATTCTTGGTTTATCAGCTAGAGCGGCGTTGGCCACTGATGGTTGAGATGATTCAAGTTGAATCCCTGGCATATGAGGTAAAGGTCTCCCAGGAGGCTGACGGTGCGCCTAGGATTTATCACTGGAAAGAGTTGTCAGTCTCTCCACTGAAAAAAAATCATACAAAACCACTTGTAAAATATTTACACCCATGACTTTTACTTGCGTAATTACACCCAGGGAACGGTCCACACCAGGTGTTTCTGTGCAGAAACATTGGAAACAGCGGTTTCAGGAGCGCGTCGCTGCCGCTGTGCCCGGACCTTGGACCCGGAGAATGGCCTCGCAATGGCCACACTATTTCACTGTCTGATGACAATGGACTGAAAGAAGCTAAATTAAAAGAAAAGAAAATGAACTTATATTATTGAAGAAATTAAAACCATAAAATTTGACAGACCCTGGAAAGCACAATATTATCCATGCTAATATAAAATTACAACCATCTGTACAGGCTGGCAGCTGCATGCACAGCGTGGCCACACTCAGGCACACGCAAACAGTCCTCAACACCACTCAGGTGTGTGGGAGAGTGAGGGTTAAGCGTTACCCCAATAGCTGCCCGGACACTGCACCGACCCTCCAAGGTTCATCCCTGCTCGTCCCCAGGACTCACGGAGGCTTTCTAAAGGCACTTGAAAGTCCGTGGGAAACAATTACACACTCTCCTTGTTTCCTGCAGCAAAAGAATCACTTAACTACATCCTTTTTCTTTAAAAGTCAGGGGAGGGATGGAACCAATATAGAATTTGACAAATATAAGAATAAACACAACTTTTAAGAAAGCACACTTTCTCTAAACATAGGTTATTGATACTTTTTATTAAATTAGTAGAAAAGCTTTCAACACAAGCTTTAGGTAAGTAATTGATGCTCACCCACTGGAGGACAGACAGCTCAGGACCGCCGCTCTGCGCTGCTCCCTGCAGCTCCTTACGTGCCGGCGCTCTTATTCCAAGGGAGCTGCTCAGACATCCTCAAGCCAGCACCACCCACCCACCACTCCACCCACCCTCAACATTGATTTTGGGCCAAAATTCATGACATTCAAAAATGCTGGTGCATCATGTACCAGGAATTCCTAACCTTGGTACACAAATATTTAAGCCTAAGGACAACATTCCTTCAGGGAGGAAGTCATCAAATTACCTCCCTCTATTTTTGCATCAGGTTCTCAAACTAGAAAGTGCTTGCCATTCATCACCCTGGCATTATTACCCTTTGGGTTCCGAATAAACTTGAAATGCTGGGGCCTCAAAACAGTCCTTCCAGAGTCCTGGATGCTGCTGGCGCAGCCATTGGGGGCAGATGAGAGTTTCAAAAGCAACCCAAGACAAGCCGTGAGAAGCAAGCAGGCCCTGAAGAGAGCCTGGAAATGTTCTGTTTATGGTTCAGAATGTGATGCAATCTCATCCAAAAACAGCTTCCAGCTCCTGAGATTTAAAAATGTCCCTGCTGGGCTGTCAGTTCTGATGGAAAAAAAGAAGGTTTCTCTAAGGAGCTCAGGGAACTAGAGGGAGGCTGTGAGTAAGAAGGCCACCTCAAGGGCATGGCAGGAAGACATAATTCTTGGGCTCCTGTGAATCAGATGTTAGCTCTGCATAGCTGGTATGACTCTACTTGAGTAAATGCAATTTAATTTTGAACTCATCACTTCCCAGAAGGATTCGGGAACTAATTCCAGACCAGCACAATATTATTAAGAATGACAACAGCTAAGCTTTTCCTAGAACTCTCTCTATGCCAGATACAGTTCTAAGTGACTCAAATGTAGTGACTCCATTCTCACCCAACAAGGCAGATGCTATTATTAGTTATCACAATTTACAGAGAAGGACGCTCAGGCACAGAGTGGCTAAGCCACTGTCCAAGTCACACACCTCGAAGGGGTAGAGCCAGAGCTTGAACCCAAGCAGGCTGGCTCCAAAGGCGAGGTGCCTAATCACGAGTCCTAGTGCCACCAGGTAAGGAAGGCGAGGAGCGGAGGCGCTGCCCAGGGGAGTCCACACGGGCTCCGGAGTGAACCACCGCCTTGCCCTCACAGCCCAGCCCCACCAACCTGCACAGAGCTGACCAGATTTTGGGCCCAGTCATGTGCTCGGACGGAAAACAGTCTTGTCACTACTGGAAGACCGAAGATGAGATGCCTGGCATAAATTTGGGGAATTAGGTCCACTCATTGTTAATCTCAAGTTAGTTTTCAAAGTTCTTGATCCTGTGGAGGGGCACTAATAGGAAGAGAGCCACAGTTGTTGGAGAATTACTCACCTCACTAACGATAGATGAGAAGTTTTCTCACAGACCCTGGGACACTGGAGGATGAAACGAGGCTGTGAAAAGATAAGATGCCTCGATGGGTCCATGACTCAGAGAACAGACCAAGGGCAGGACACGCTTTCATTTGGTGGCTGTGCCGGGACCCTGACTCCCTCTGGGAGTTTTTCTCAGGACACTGACCATCCTCGGGGCGCAGGTGCGGGCTGAGCTGTGTGTAACATCACAGAAGATTAGCCACCTTGTTATCGGACTCTGAGCTCCCGAAGGCCGACTGCGGACTCCTCCTCCCCTTTCCCTGTGACACTGGTGCTGCTCGTAGCTGTCTCCCCTCCTGTGTGTAACCAGCAGCTGGCGAGGGGGTCAGAGCAGAATTTCCAGGGTGACCTGCTGCTCCCCATGCTGCCGGCAGGACTGGAATAAACGCTCAGATAGGATTCAACCCTGTCTCATAGGGTTTGGCTCAAGCAGGGGCAGGTGGCCTCAGACTGGTTGAGTCCGGTTTCTTTCTTATTATCAAAGATCATATGAGTTTTGGCCATGAGGCCACAGAATCAGGAGCAGGTGAGCTTGGGACAATGTCTGGGAAACCATGAGCTCTACATAATGTTTTGCTAAATAAAATAATACAATCCTGAATGTTCTTGTACTTGAATATGGACTTATATTTTGTATCCTAAAACATCTTTTCAAAAATGTTATTCAGGCATTTATTCATTAAACCAGGCCACATTTACATTGCTTTTTTAGTTTTAAATTAGGTTTCTTAGTTTAAAATGAGTTTCAGTTAGAATCCTATCTAATAAAGATGGAACATGCAAATTGACTGTCACTTTGTGACAAATATGGCAACACCCACAGCCAATAAGAAGGGAATATGCAAATTAACGTGACAAAGATGGCAGCAGCCAGCCCAGAGCGAAGGTGGGAGGTGGCTCCCAGCCCCAGAGTGAAGGCAGGAGGCGGCAGCCAGAGCGAAGGCCTGGGTCCTGGGTGCCAGAGGGAACCTGGTGCCAGCAGCCAGGGGAAGGAAGGCCTATTCTTGCATGAATCTTCATGCATCGGGCCTCTATTTTAACATAATAAACATGAAATCTTACAGAAACATTTAATAAAGCCTATTATTATAAAACTAGAGGCCCAGTGCATGAAATTCATGCACGGGGGTGTGTGTCCCTCAGTCCAGCCTGCACCCTCTCCAATCTGGGACCTCTCAAGGGATGTCTGACTGCCCATTTAGGCCTGATCCCGGTAGGATTGGGCCTAAACGGGCAGTCAGACATCCCTCTCACAATCCAGGACTGCTGGCTCCCAACTGCTCACCTGCCTGCCTTCCTGATTTCCCCTAACTGCTTCTGCCTGCCAGCCTGATCACCCCCTAACCACTCCCCTGCCAGCCTGATTGATGCCTAAATGCTCCCCTGCCAGTCTGATTGCCCCTAACTGCCTTCCCCTGCAGCCCTGGTCCCCCCCCCCAAACTGCTCTCCCCTGCAGGCCTGGGTCCCCCCCCCAACTGCCCTTCCCTGCAGGCCCAGTCACCTCCAACTTCCCTCCTCTGCCAGCCTGGTCCCTCCCAACTGCCCTCCCCTGCTGGCCTGATTGCTCACAACTGCCCTCCCCTGATGGCCTGATCCCTCACAACTGCCCTCCTCTGCTGGCCATCTTGTGGTGGCCATCTTGTGTCCACGTGGGGACAGCCATCTTTGACCACATGGGGGCAGCCATCTTTGTGTTGGAGTGACAGTCAATTTGCATATTACTCTTTTATTAGATAGGATAATTCAGTCATCCATTCAACAGGTAAGTCCTGTCATTCAAAGTACACTACTCTGTGGTATTTACATCAACATCATTAAAATTTTACAGATGAAAAGGAAAACCCAAGGATGAGACCAGTGAAGTCACATGACCAAGTTCCCCCAGTTTTGGCTGGGGCTGAAACCAGGCTTGTTGAACCTCAAGGCCAAGTTTTTGTTTTGTTTTGTTTTCTAATATCAACTGAAAAAGAGCAAGGTTGGAGCAGTAAGTCTTTCCTTCTTATATTAAACAAAATAAACTCACCCGCTTCCCCTTAGGCCCCTTATATACCATGATACCATCCAATACAAAACTATAGTACTGTAGTTTATTTTTTGTTAATTATCGCCCAAAGATATTTTTCCATTGATTTTTAGGGAGAGCAGAAGAGAGAGGGAGAGACAGAGAGAAACATCGATGTGAGAGGAACACATCGATTGGTTGCGTCCTGAACATGCCTGACCAGGGCCTGGGCCAAAGAGGAGCCTACAACCCAGATACCTGTCCTTGACCGGAATTGAACCCAGGACCCTTTGGTCCACAGGCTGATGGATGCTCTATCCACTGAGCAAAACTGGCTAGGGCTACAGTACAGTAGTTTATAGTAACTTAACAAGACAAAATGTGAAAGGCAAGAGCTATTAATAAATAAATAAAGCAAATTTGAGCAGCCTTGAATTCCTGCCAAGTTAATCAGAACTCTCCAACGTTTGCTAGTTTCTGATACATACATTCCCTCTTTGTAGGGTTTCCCAGCACTCTTCATTGTCAATATTAGCCTAACCTAATTTGGCCATAATTTTTTCTGATTTGGAGGTTATGGTTTTGAAATATCACATGTCCCTAATTATGATATTTTCATTAAAAAACAAAAAGACAAAACAAGCAAACAAAAAACCTTTTCTTGCCAGAGTAACAGCTGGCTGCTTACATTTGGAATGTGGTACTGAAGTTTTTCATGACATGGAAGAGGTCCTGGGAGGCTTCCATATTTGTCTTGGCTAGTTTTGTAGCTAAATAAAAACAAAGTCCCACATGCCACAGCTGGCCATCTGTGCCTTATCTTACTGTAAACCATGTCAAAAATCAGGACATTTTTGTCACGTTAAATACATGAACTTAAGTGAGTCGGGTTCTCACACAATTCTCATAAGAGTAAGGGGAACTATTTCTTCATTTCATTGGAAAGCATCTGAGATGCCACTTTCTGCCTTTTTCCTGATGAGATGTGGGCAGAGTCTGTGATGACGCCGGGCAGAGTCCATGTGTGGTGGCAGGGGCCTGGCCTGTGCCTCTGGAGAAGGCTCTGGGCCCAGCTCCATCCCTGAGATACCTCGGGCCAAGGACTTATTTTTTTATTTTTCTTTGCTACCCTTGAATTCTAGGAGTACTCAACACCCAGTTCTTTCCCTCCATCCTCCATTGGGCCTCACCCAATCCTTCCTTTAAAAACTAGGAGATATATTCAAGGACAAACTGTAGTTGACAGACTTACTATCTCCAGACCTAAACTCCTCCCCTAAAGAGGGCAGCTTCTCACACTGGCCTCCCCGCCTGCCCCTAGAGAGGGCAGCTTCTCCCACAGGCCTCCCCACCTGCCCCTAGAGAGGGAAGCTTCTCTCACAGGCCTTCTTCTCTCAGTGATGCCGCTCCATCCTCCCAGTGCTCAGGGCTAAACTCTGTACACAATCAACTCTCCTCTTCTTCACATATCTGACATGCCATCCGTCAGGAAATCCTATGGTTTCACCTTTGAAATACATCCTACCTGCCACTACCTCCCTCTACCTCCATTGTCACCTTTCTTGTCTGAGCCACCCTCATCTCTCTCCTGGATTTTAACAGCATCTCACTGTTTCTACTGGTGCTTCTCTTCAGACTCTTGCTAAGACAGAGGGTCCAGATACTCTGAAAATGCAGGTCGAATCATATGGCCTCCCAAGTCTTTTCACCTCTCCCAAAGGAAATGCCCCACAGCCTACAGCAGCCAATGACCTTGGGATCTGAGACCTATCTGACTCCTCTTCCCCAGCCCCGTGTCCTCCTTGCCAACCCTTAAATGCACCGGCCCATCCCTCCTCTGCCCTGCTCTTTCTTCTGTCTGAACGACTCCTTCCAGTTACCCACTAGGCGTCCCTCTCACCTCCTCAGAGTCAGTGCTCCCATTGTGTCCTCTCAGAGCCTCACCCTGGTTATACAATTTTCTTTTCTTTTTTGGCTAATTTTTTTTTTATTGAGGTGAAAAATTTACATCACATAAAATTAACCATTTTAAAGAGGTAATCCAGTGGCATTAGGAGATTCACGGTGCTATGCAACTCCCACCTCTACTAGTACCTGGTTCCAAAACACTTCCATTGTCCCAAATAAAACCCACAGCCATTAGCAGCCACTTCCCCCACTTCTCTCTTCCCCTAACCCCTAGCATCCACCAATCCACTTTGTATTTCTATGGAGTTACCTATTTTGAAAGTCCCATATAAATGGGATCACACAGTAAGAACCTTTTGTATCTGATTTCCTTCATTTAGCATAGTCTTTTCTAGGTTCATTCATGTTGAAACATGTATTAGTACTTCATTCCTTTCAATGGTTAAATAATACTCCACGGTACGTATGTACCACAATTTCTTTGCCCATTCATCTGTTAATAGACATTTGGGATGCTTTTACTTTTAACTGTTGTGAATAGGGGCAGCTATGGGCATTGGTGTCCAAGTACTTGAGTATCTATTCAATCAGTTTTAATTGCATGTCCCTCCCACATTCCCTATCTCTGCCTGCTCTGCTTTCTCTAGAGCAGTGGTCGGCAAACTCATTAGTCAACAGAGCCAAATATCAACAGTACAACGATTGAAATTTCTTTTGAGAGCCAAATTTTTTAAACTTAAACTTCTTCTAACGCCACTTCTTCAAAATAGACTCGCCCAGGCCATGGTATTTTGTGGAAGAGCCACATTAAAGGGGCCAAAGAGCCGCATGTGGCTCGCGAGCCGCAGTTTGTCGACCACGGCTCTAGAGCACTCCTCACCTTCTAACATTCCACTTCTGCATGTGTTTCTTGTTGATGTTCTGTTTCTCCCACTAAATATGAGCTCCAAGAGGAAAGATACTTTGGTCAGTTTTGTCCAGGGATATAACTCACATGCCTGAAGCAGTGCCTACACAAAGTAGGTGCTCAAAGTGTTTGTTGAATGAATCAGTACAATGATTAGGTGGTGGAATTTGGGGTCTGAAAAAAAAAGTTTGTATATGGATCTGAACAGATGCAATTTATTTTCTACCACATTTTTACATCTCTCCCTTAGAACTTTGTCTTTTCTGTTCTATCTCACAGTAAGGTGAGGCCTAAGTCACCCTTGGGGCCAAGAGGAGAGTGAGCATCAAGCAGGTTGAAGGAGCTCTGTGGACAGAGGACGGACATGAGGAGAAATGGAGGTGCTGGCCACATGAAAGCCAGCCAGCAGTCTTAAGTGTTGCCATATGTGAAATGACTAAGTGATAACTAAGGTTCCTTTGGGACTGAGTTTTTATGACCCAGATAATCTCTCCCATACAAATTCCACAGCAGCATTTGTCATTCTTCGTTAATTCCTGTACATCTTCATTTGTCTTGGTCAGTGTAGGCTTTATTTTCCCAGCATTAGGGTTATCATCTATAATTTCTATGAGAATTATAAAAAGTTACATAGAAAATCAAGGTACTTAGAATAGCCAAGATGTTGTTTAAAAAAATAAGAACAAAATTGGATAACTTACACAACACGCCTTTAAGGCTTAATATAAAGTTATAATAATGAAACCAGGGTTGTATTGACATAAAGATCAATATATAAGTCAAAGTATCAGAAAAGAGTTTAGAAATAGACTCCAACATAGGCAGTAAATTAATTTTTATAGTAGTGCGAGCATAAGTCTATGGGGAAACATAGTGTTTTCAAAAATGATTATAGAAAAACTGGCTAGCTATATAGATATATATATTTAAATGGATTATATATATATAGAGAGAAAAGTACAGAGTAGATAATCTTCATAACTTGAAGTAGGGAAATAGTTCATAGAATGGATACAAAAATCACTAATCATGAAAAAAAAAGAAATAACTTGGACTTCATCAAAATTAAGAACTTCTATTTCTCAAAAGACATACTTAAAATTTGAACAGGCCAAGCCACAGACTCAGACAAGATATTTACTGTTTATGCATCTGATGAAAGACATGTATCTATAATTTATAAATAACTCTTACACGTTAATATAAAGAAGACAAAATAGTCCAATTAAAAAATGAGAAAAAGACTTGAACTGAGATTTCACAAAAGAAAGTATATCAATACCCAACAAGCACATGAAAAACATGCTAAAATTTATTAGTCATTAGAGAAATGCAAATAATTAAAACTACAATGAAATCTTACTTTATGGCTAAAATTATAAAGACTAACAACACTGAGTGTTGACGAGGGTGTGACACTAGACCTC
This sequence comes from Cnephaeus nilssonii, assembly GCF_951640355.1. Classification (NCBI taxonomy): domain Eukaryota; kingdom Metazoa; phylum Chordata; class Mammalia; order Chiroptera; family Vespertilionidae; genus Cnephaeus; species Cnephaeus nilssonii. The sequence goes on along the minus strand of NC_137086.1, from coordinate 69,617,295 downwards.
CCATACATTGCAGGGGAGAGTGTGAAATGATAAATTACTTTGGAAAATAGGTGGCAGTTTCTGATATTTACCATGTGACCCAGGAATTCTCCTAAGAATCTATCCAAAAGAAATAAAAACATATGCCACAGAAAGACTCATACACCAATGTTCATAGAAGGTTGATGACCATTAGCATTTTAGGTGGGTAAACTATTTTATATCCATACTATGAAATGCTAATCAGCAATAAAAAAGAATTAACGACTTATTCATGCAATAAGGATGAATTCAGAAACAGACGCAGAGGGAGGAAGACAGGTGTAAAAGAGCATACACTATGGTCTCCCATTTATATAACGTCCTGAGAGTGCACAGCTCTGAGTGGTCACTTGGGACAGTGATGAGGGGGTCAATTGACTGTAGAGGAGCATAAGGTAAACTTATGGGATGATATTTTAATTGAGAAGATGGTTTCATATCTGTCAATCTGTCAAACCATACTGAATTTTACACTTAAAATTGGTTCATTTTATTGTATGTACATTTATATCTTCGTAAATTCATAAAACAAAACAAACAGTTAAAGAACATCTACTCTGTGACTTGACAATTCCACTTCTAGGATTTATCCAAGATAATTAAAAGCACTGTCCACAGAACACTTATAAAAGAATGTTCATTAATAACATTCATACTTCTAAAAACAGAAAACAATCCAAATATCTATCAACAGAAGAATGAAGAAAAGGCATCGAAAACAGCTCAACAATAACAAGAAAGGAATTATTGACATAACATAATAATGAATCTCAAAAATGTCACAAGCTATAAGCTTGAGTTTGTTGCAAATTAAAAATTAATAAAGCCCTACCCCATTCTCAAAAAAAATATGTTAAGCAAAAGAAACCACACACAGAAGAGTAGACACAGCATATTACACTTATAGGAAGTCCAATAACAGGATAATCCACTTTGCATCTGGAAAGCAGCAAGTGTGTGCTTGGGATTATGGGAATTTGATTGGAAAGTGGTACAGAGGAACTTTCTTGGAAGAAGAAATATTTTCTATGTTGATTGGGATAGTGATTAAATGAGTGAGTATAATTATCAAATTCAACAGTTAATATCTGTGTTTTTAATTTAAAAAGTTTTTATTTATTGATTTTTTTAGAAAGAGAGGAAGAGAAGGAGAAACATTAATTTTTTGTTCCACTTATTCATGCACTCATTGGTTCATTCTTGTACATGTCCTGGCTGGGATTGAACCCACAACCTTAGCATAACAGGAAGACACTCTAACCAACTGAGCTACTCAGCTAGGGTTGTACTTTTAATTTAATGTTAGATATGTCTCAATAAAAAGTAAAATAAAATACTCATATTCTTCCACATAACATAATAGGAAGAGCACTGTACTGAAGTCAAGAAACCCAGATTCATTTATGAAATACCATAAGAAACCTCCACTGGAGGTTTTGCCAATGCTTTATCATCAAACTTTCCATAATAGTCTGTAGAGGTAATTGTCAATATTTTTGGTAAACTATTCTAAGAACAACTTGTCCAGAACAAATTCTGCAGTCTTTCAAAAAAATTTTAGATAATTTTGCCTTCTGAATTTATTTCAATCTTTCCATCTGAGACTAAGAGCAATCAGCCAGCCTTGTTTGCAGTGTCTTGTGAGAGAAAATATGACACCTGAAATATTTGACAGAAGCAATACAACAGCCCCTGCGAGTGAGCTGGGACTACTCCTGCAGTTTCTGGATGTGCAGAGGTCGAAGGAAGGGCAGTGGAGGGTACTGGAAGCTCCTGAGGTAGGGGCTATTGCCTCATAAGTAAGTAAGGAAATATTTCTGTGTTTTCACAACTAGTATCTCAATTCTGCATCAACTGGCCTTGTAAGAGCAAAATGCTGAACCCAGACATCCAACGAGGACTTCTTTCTTAGGTGTCCATCACTCTTTTAAATACTGGGGACATAGCAAGGTACCCATCAGAAAAACAAAGACAAAAAAAAAAACCTGCCAATGTGCAATTTATATCCTAATGAAGAAGAAGAACAATAAAAATATAAATCAGTAAAATCCTATATAATAAAGCAGTAATATGCAAATTGACCCTCATGCCCTCGTGTCACAAGATGGCTATCCCATGTTGTCACAAGATGGCCACCCTCACATTGTCACAAGATGGCCACCACAAGATGGCCACCCCCATGTCATCACAAGATGGCTGCCCCCACATTGTCACAAGATGGCCAGAAGGGGAGGGCAGTTGGGGGCAACCAGGCCTGCAGGAGAAGGAAGTTGGGGCTGATTGAGCTGGCAGGGGAGCAGTTAGGTGTCAATCAGGCTGACAGGGGAGCAGTTAGGGGACTATCAGGCTGGCAGGCAGAGTGGTTAGGGGCAATCAGGCAGCCAGGCAGGCGAGTGGTTAGGAGCCAGCAGTCCCGGATTGTGAGAGGGATGTCCGACTGCCAGTTTAGGCCCAATCCTGCAGTCAGACATCCCCCGAGGGGGTCCCAGATTGGAGAGGGCGCAGGCTGGGCTGAGGAACACCCCCCCCCCAGTGCACGAATTTTGTGCACCAGGCCTCTAGTTTATAATAATAAAAGCATAATAGACTGGACAGCTGAACAACCTTCCGGGCATCATTCCGGACTAAGCCTGGTGGTGGGGGTGAGGCAGAGGCAGTTAGGGGCTATTAGGCAGGCAGGTGAGCATTTAGGGGCAATCAGGCAGGCAGGCAGAGTGGTTAGGGCTGATCAGTAAGGCAGGCAGGCAAGCGGTTAGGAGCCAGTGGTCCTGGATTGCGAGAGGGATGTCCGACTGCCAATTTAGGCCTGATCCCACAGGGATCCCTGCGGGATCAGGCCTAAACCAGCAGTTGGACATCCCCCAAGGGGGTCCCGGATTGCAAGAGGGTACAGGCCGGGCTGAGGGACCCCCTCCCCCCATGCATGAATTTCATGCACCAGGCCTCTAGTATATTTATAAAATATTTGGATGGTGATATGTTTAGAAAGGAAAAGAAAGCGGAGGAGGGAAGTAAGGAAAGTTAGAGAGGTGCAATTTTAGGGAAGGTGAATTGGGAAAGCTGATGAGAAAGGCAGCATTTAATAAACAGCTAAAACACAGCCCAGGCCACAGGGGAAGGCATGAGGAGGTCAGAAAGCAGAAGCATACCTTGGTTTGGGGGAGCAGCAGGGAGCCACGTGGCTTCAGTGGAGTGAGATATGGTGGAGAACTAAGGCAGGTCAGAGACTTATGGTGACCAAATCGTGCATGGCCTCATGAGTCATCTTGAGCACTTTGGCTTTTACTCAGTGAGATGTAAACCACTAGAGGGTTTCAAACCAAGGATGACATGGCCAGATGTGGACTTAAGCAAGAGCACTCTGGGTGTTGGAAATACTTTAAGGAGGACAAGGGATGAAGGAGAAAAATAAATTAGGATGCTATGGAGAGAGAGATGGTGACTTGGAACACGGTGTGGAAATGTAGGTGGTGAGACAAGGATAGATTTTGGATATAATTTGAGGTATTACTGATAGGATTTCTTGATGGATAAGATATAGGGTGAGAGGAAGAGAGAAATCAATGATGACTCCAAGGTTTGGCACAAATAACTGGACAAATGAGTTGCTATTTGCTGGATGGAGAGAGTAGATGTGGAACAGGTTTTGGAGTAAAATCCTTATGGACACATCCAGCTTGATGTATCTATTAGACATACACCTGGAGATGCCAGATCATCAGTGGGATATTTGCTTCTGAAGTCTGGAAGGCAAATCAGGGCTGGGCATATACATTTGGGATGTTAGTGTACAGATGAAATTAAACCCCTAGAACTAGATGAAATCTGCAAGAGTGAAGGTTGATAGTCTCAAGGGTACAAAAGAGCAACTTCTTGTTTTCTCTATAAAACTTCCCTAAAGACAAATTTGTATTTGTCTACATAAAACCTTGAAGAAGTGTTGAGAACTTAGAATCCTTTCTCTGTTTATTTCTTTTCTGGTTTTTCTGTTTCCTTGATTGTTTTGCAAATAACCTTATAGAATCTGAGTCCACATTGGGAACACTGCATTTCTTGTTTCTTTGAATTTTGATTTTCTAATAACTGGTTAAGAATATAATGGTATTGTGTTGTTGTCAATGTCACCAAATGTTTCCACGTAACTGCCAAAACCAATATCAGTCCTCAGTCTTGACCTTACCTGAGCTCTGAGCAGCCTCCATTGAGCAACTTCTTGTCCATCTTTCTCCAAGCCCCGCTGGCTGTTCTTCACATCTCCTCCTCCCCCCACCACTGCATAGTTCAGTTCTTGAAGTTCTTCTCTTGTCTATCTACACTCACTCTCCAGGTGATGGCATCTGCTTTCTTGGTTTTAATCATCACCTATATGCTGAATACACTGTCCAGATTTTCCTTTTTACTTCAGAATCAGATATTCCCCTGCCTACTGACACTTCCACTTGTCTGTACCTTAGATTCTCAAAATTCCTGTTCTTCCCAAAAAACCTGCTCTTCTAATCTCCCTTACCATGTTGGTTGATGACAACTCCATCATTACAGCTGCACAGATCAAAACTCAGGAAAGTTTTCTTACACCTCTTTCTCTCTAATCCATGTCATCCAATCCATCAGCAAGTCCCATTTAACTACTTTTCAAATATCAGAACTCAACCATGTGGCCATTCACCACGGCCCTCACTACTGATCCCGGCCATCACCACCTCTTCCCTGGATTATTGCAGAAGTCTGTAAACGTGCCTCTGGTTCTTCTCTTGCCCTCTAAAATCTATTTTCAAAGCAGAAACCAGAAAGATCATTTTAATCACTCTATTACCAAACCTCCCCTTTCACTCAGTGGTAGCCAAATTCGATGTGTTGGACAAAAAGGACCTCATGGTCAGCCACCCCTCACACCTCTTATTTAGGCCCTTCTACGCCCTCCACCCTCATTCCACTCTCTGGACACTTTTTTCCTCCCTCTTCCCTGAACACCCCAAGCTTGCCCCCACCTTAGAGGGTTTGCGCCAGCTGTAGCCTCCCTCTGGGTTCTCGTCCTACATCTGTGTGGCATATGTCTGGCTCACTCCATCACCTCCTGCTTAATGCAGTCTCCACTCCTCCTCAACTGAGATTACACTCCCAAATTCCGTTACCCTGCACAGTGTTTTCCAGGGCTCTTATTTTATAGCCTTCAACACACTGAATACTTGACTCATGCAGCACATATATATTTTCTGTCTTGTTCACTTATGATTCCCTGGGGAGGCCCTCAATAAATACATTTTGAATGAACAAATGAATGAATGGTCTATTGTTGTGTAGCATGAGGATTAATTTCCTTTCCAAATACATTTTTACTTAATCAACCTTTCGTTTATAAGGAAGTTAGAGTTAAGGTACTTTAATTACAAAGGTGAAAATAGAAATAGGAGGTGGGTGAGTAAGCCCTGGATTTGACCCAGAGGCCAGAGGCACAGACCATCACCAACAGACTGAAAAAGGGGGTAACTGAGTAGCAGCAAGCAGACACTGAAGGACAGAGAACAGTGAAAAGCCCAAAGGAGGAATGTTTGAGTTAAACCTCTACTTTGCTCTAACACTGCAAACCCACGCATATGCTTGCTCACTATGATTTAAGAATGTCTTAATTTTATGAAGCTTAATATAGATCACATTTTAAAAGGTTAATCACTTTGCATGGAGGCTAATTTACCAGAAAATTCCTCCACCAAGTAACTTCTCTAATGTCTTTTGAAAGTTGGTGTTTATGTCATCAGTGATCTAACAGAAACTTGTTGGAGGGGAAAATGCTGAAATTTCCAGGAAACTACTCAAAAACATCAAAATGAAGATAAAGCAATTTCACACATTCCCACCCAGAATCTTTCAGAGTTCTGCTCACGAAAAGTAAAAAGATGAGTGAATTCACAACTGAAGTCCTGTCTCTACAGCTATGCTCACCATTCCTACAGAGTAGTAGAACCCAAGGAAATGCATCCCTCCCCAGAGTGGGAGTCAAGAGACCCTGTGATTGTATTTAAAGTCACAATTACTGTTCAGACAATGAATTGAAGACATTCAGACTCTAGTGTAGAGTAAGCCAAGCCTCCAGCTGACAGTGGCTGATATTTTCTGACCAACTAAGCACCAGGGTGAAGAAGACTTTGGAAAGTACTGATTGGTCCTGGGAGTGGGCAGAGAGCCCGAGAAGCCGAGAGAGTATCTGGAACCTCAGATGCACCAGCATCAGCCTGCACCTTTCTTTAGGAACAAGCCACCACCCTGGGAGCCTTGGTTGTGTTCAGTGGGGCCAAGAGGGTGGAGGCTCCAGTGCCCAGTCACTGGTCCCTCAGTCCCTTCATCACTTTTACTCGAAGCCTTCTGAGATTCCCAGCTTAGAGTGAGTTCAGTTGGCACTTAACATCTACCTAAATCTGTGTAATGAAGCTGTCAAAAGATGATAGTGGTCTCAGATAGGGTCTGTGGCTGTTGAAGTTATCAAGTTATCCATCCACCTTAGGAAGAAGTTATAAGCTCTTATCAAAATATCTATGACATTCTAGTGGACAGCAGCTCCACGTTGTGTTTTTCCCTCAGGGCACCATCCCTTTTCACCCATAGCTCAGCCACATATGGCTCCAGAGCTGATTCTACTGACTCAGCCCAACCATTCCCGGGTTCATATTCAGCCTCGGCTGCCACAAGCCCAAGCTCTCCTCAGCGTTAGCATGAAGTAGGAGTTGAATGCACAGGATTCGAGTCCTCCAGGTCTGACTTTCACCCTATGCCACAGAATTCTCCTAAGAACTATAGGATATTGTGCATGGAAAGCTCTTGGCACAGCATCTGGCACATAGCAGTCTCTCAAGGAACAGTGACTGCTGCTGTTATTACACGCGTGTTACAGACAATTTTGTCCCAGACCAGCTGGAGCCTCCCACCCTTTACCCAGGTCCTCTGCATCACCCCATTTCTCCATTCTCCCCTGTGTTTGAGCTCAGTCCTCAGTAAAAATTCTAAAAGAAAACATAGGGGTAAAACTTTATGGGATTAGTGTTGGCAATGATTTCATGGATATGACCCCAAGAGCACAGAAGAATAGACATAAAGCAAAAAAGAGAAATAGACAGTTGAACCACATCAAGCTAAAATGCTTCTGCACAGCAAAGGAAACAACAGAATAAAAAGGGAATCTGTGGAATGGAAGAAAATATGTCAAGCCATATATCTGATAAGGAATTGATTTCCAAACTATATATGTATTTCATACAATTCAATAACAAAAAATAATAATAACCCAATTTTTAAAATGGACCAAAGACTTTATACATAAATATTTCTCCGAAGAAGTTATACAAATGGGCAACAGGTATATGAAGAAATGCTCATCACACTAATCATCAGAGAAATGCAAACCAAAACCACAATGAGATCCCGCCTCCACCTCTCAGGATGTCTATTATCAAAGAAACAAAAGATAACAAGTGTCGGCAAGGATGTGGGGAAAAGGGCAACCTTGCGCACTGCTGGTGGGAGTGAAAATGGTACAATGGCTACAGAAAAGAGTATGAAGGTTTCTGGAAAAGTTAAAATAGAAAAACCGTATGATTCAGCAATCCAACTTCTGGGATTTGTCCAAAAGAATTGAAATCAGCATCTCAAAGAGACATTAGCATTCCCCATTCACAGAACCATTATTCACAATAGCTAAGATGTGCAAACAACACAGATGTCTATGAAAGAGGGATGGCGAAGAAGGTGTGTAAATACATATAGGGGATTCTATTCAGCCCAAACCTTGATGCCATTCTGCTAAGTGAAATGCGCCAGCAGAGGGACAAGTACCAAATGAGTCCCCTTAGATGGGGCATCTAAACTAGTCAAGCTCACAGAGCGAGTGGAGTGGTGCTTTCCAGGGGCTGGTGGAAGAGGGAATGAGGGGGTAGTCAGCACACACAGTTCCAGTTAAGTAAAATGAATACCTTCTGGAGATTTGCATATAATATGTGTCTATAGTTAATAATCCTGGACTGTACATTTAAAAAGTTGTTGATTATAGTAAAGTAAGTGTTGTTAGAGGCCTCTGTTAAAGCCAGGAGCTGCCGAGTCTTTTCCTTCCTCTTTCTGGGAACTGGCTTGGTTGCCCTGAGAGTTTTGTTGCAGACCCAAGGGGCCTCTCCCTCCACCAGCCCAGCCGCGCTCCCTGCGCATGCGCACACTTACACTCCCAGTCTGTGCATCACCACTGCAGGGAGACTCCTGTGTTGTGCTCCACTCCCTGGGGTGCATTTGACCTTGGATATCAGTGCCACCAAAACTCTGGAGGGCCTCTGTTTTGCACTTGGCTGTCTTTCACTGACAGAAAACTGAGAAGGGTGGAGGGGTGGCCAGAGACATATAGACCCTCACAATCATTAAACAAATATTGTGAGGACCCAGATGGAGTTTCCCTATGGAAACAGGTATCTGGAAGCCAGACATCCAGGTCTGCTGGAGCTATTGGTCCACACCTCCCAACACAGCCACCTGGTCAAAAAGGCACTGTAGGACCACACTCTTCCTCTGAGCAACCCTGAGAACAGAGAGCACCTGATGTCCTGCTGAGGGTTCTGTCAAGTTCAAATGAGCAGCCAGGCAGCCTGCCTGCAGGGCACAGACAGCGAACCCAGAGCAGGAAAGTGATGCAGTGCCGAGGCTGCCGTTATTAAATGCTGCTGCCAGCGAGGTATGCACTTTACAGCCATGTGATCTCGAGAAACCACCCTTTGAGCTTGGAATTAGTATAAAATGCTGGCTGTATAGTAAGCAACGAATGAATTAGAGAGGGCAGATGAATTGCCTGCAGTTATGCATCAAGTAAGTGTAAGGGCAGGGATGCATTGCAGCTCTGCTTAAAGCCACAGCTTTCTGTCTCCAATGCTCTACATAGAACAGCAGAAATTGGATAACAATGTCCATATTGAGATTGGGGGGGGGGGGGGGAACTATGCCAGGTCCCCGGATAGTCAAGGCCAGTGGAGCACAGAGGCCTTATTATCAATACACCAGAATGGACACAGGCCGCACTGGGCGTGCACCCTAACACAATGTTCAGGACTCTAAGCCTGGGAATCCTCATCAGGCCAAGATACCATGAGCAGATGCAAGGACACAGGGTACACTGTGCCATTCTGTGGCCAGTGTGATTGACATCACTGTTAGCACGAAGCCTTCTTAGTCTAAATGGAATAAAAGTAGGTCACTGACCAGCTAGTTGGCTGGAGTCGGCTGAGTCAGCTGAGGATGGAGTGAGAAGAAGTCTGCTGGAGAGAGCAGCTGGGATGGAGTGAGGAGAAGTCTGCTGGAGAGAGCAGCTGGGAGGGAGTGAGGAGAAGCCTGCTGGAGAGAGCAGCTGGGAGGGAGTGAGGAGAAGGTGCTGGAGAGAGCAGCTGGGAGGGAGTGAGGAGAAGCCTGCTGGAGAGAGCAGCTGGGAGGGAGTGAGGAGAAGCCTGCTGGAGAGAGCAGCTGGGAGGGAGTGAGAAGTCTGCTGGAGAGAGCAGCTGGGAGGGAGTGAGAAGTCTGCTGGAGAGAGCAGCTGGGAGGGAGTGAGAAGTCTGCTGGAGAGAGCAGCTGGGAGGGAGTGAGGAGAAGTCTGCTGGAGAGAGCAGCTGGGAGGGAGTGAGAAGCCTGCTGGAGAGAGCAGCTGGGAGGGAGTGAGGAGAAGTCTGCTGGAGAGAGCAGCTGGGAGGGAGTGAGGAGAAGTCTGCTGGAGAGAGCAGCTGGGAGGGAGTAAGAAGCCTGCTGGAGAGAGCAGCTGGGAGGGAGTGAGAAGAAGGTGCTGGAGAGAGCAGCTGGGAGGGAGTGAGGAGAAGTCTGCTGGAGAGAGCAGCTGGGGGGGAGTGAGGAGAAGCCTGCTGAAGAGAGCAGCTGGGAGGGAGTGAGGAGAAGGTGCTGGAGAGAGCAGCTGGGAAGGAGTGAGGAGAAGTATGCTGGAGAGAGCAGCTGGGATGGAGGGAGAAGCCTGCTCGAGAGAGCAGCTGGGAGGGAGTGAGAAGTCTGCTGGAGAGAGCAGCTGGGAGTGAGTGAGAAGCCTGCTCGAGAGAGCAGCTGGGAGGGAGTGAGAAGAAGGTGCTGGAGAGAGCAGCTGGGAGGGAGTGAGGAGAAGTCTGCTGGAGAGAGCAGCTAGGAGGGAGTGAGAAGCCTGCTGGAGAGAGCAGCTGGGAGGGAGTGAGGAGAAGTCTGCTGGAGAGAGCAGCTGGGATGGAGGGAGAAGCCTGCTGGAGAGAGCAGCTGGGAGGGAGTGGGAAGCCTGCTGGAGAGAGCAGCTGGGATGGAGTGAGAAGAAGTCTGCTGGAGAGAGCAGCTGGGAGGGAGTGAGAAGAAGCCTGCTGGAGAGAGCAGCTGGGAGGGAGTGAGAAGAAGTCTGCTGGAGAGAGCAGCTGGGATGGAGTGAGGAGAAGCCTGCTGGAGAGAGCAGCTGGGAGGGAGTGAGAAGAAGTCTGCTGGAGAGAGCAGCTGGGAGGGAGTGAGGAGAAGCCTGCTGGAGAGAGCAGCTGGGAGGGAGTGAGAAGAAGTCTGCTGGAGAGAGCAGCTGGGATGGAGTGAGGAGAAGCCTGCTGGAGAGAGCAGCTGGGAGGGAGTGAGAAGAAGTCTGCTGGAGAGAGCAGCTGGGAGGGAGTGAGAAGTCTGCTGGAGAGAGCAGCTGGGAGGGAGTGAGAAGCCTGCTGGAGAGAGCAGCTGGGAGGGAGTGAGAAGAAGGTGCTGGAGAGAGCAGCTGGGAGGGAGTGAGGAGAAGTCTGCTGGAGAGAGCAGCTGGGAGGGAGTGAGAAGCCTGCTGGAGAGAGCAGCTGGGAGGGAGTGCGAAGCCTGCTGGAGAGAGCAGCTGGGAGGGAGGGAGAAGCCTGCTGGAGAGAGCAGCTGGGATGGAGTGAGAAGCCTGCTGGAGAGAGCAGCTGGGAGGGAGTGAGGAGAAGCCTGCTGGAGAGAGCAGCTGGGAGGGAGGGAGAAGTCTGCTGGAGAGAGCAGCTGGGAGGGAGTGAGAAGTCTGCTGGAGAGAGCAGCTGGGAGGGAGTGAGAAGTCTGCTGGAGAGAGCAGCTGGGAGGGAGTGAGGAGAAGTCTGCTGGAGAGAGCAGCTGGGAGGGAGTGAGAAGCCTGCTGGAGAGAGCAGCTGGGAGGGAGTGAGGAGAAGTCTGCTGGAGAGAGCAGCTGGGAGGGAGTGAGGAGAAGGTGCTGGAGAGAGCAGATGGGAAGGAGTGAGGAGAAGTCTGCTGGAGAGAGCAGCTGGGAGGGAGTAGGGAGAAGTCTGCTGGAGAGAGCAGCTGGGAGGGAGTAAGAAGCCTGCTGGAGAGAGTAGCTGGGAGGGAGTGAGAAGAAGGTGCTGGAGAGAGCAGCTGGGAGGGAGTGAGGAGAAGTCTGCTGAAGAGAGCAGCTGGGAGGGCGTGAGGAGAAGGTGCTGGAGAGAGCAGCTGGGAAGGAGTGAGGAGAAGTCTGCTGGAGAGAGCAGCTGGGATGGAGGGAGAAGCCTGCTGGAGAGAGCAGCTGGGAGGGAGTGAGAAGTCTGCTGGAGAGAGCAGCTGGGAGGGAGTGAGAAGCCTGCTGGAGAGAGCAGCTGGGAGGGAGTGAGAAGCCTGCTGGAGAGAGCAGCTGGGATGGAGTGAGAAGAAGTCTGCTGGAGAGAGCAGCTGGGAGGGAGTGAGAAGAAGTCTGCTGGAGAGAGCAGCTGGGAGGGAGTGAGAAGCCTGCTCGAGAGAGCAGCTGGGAGGGAGTGAGAAGAAGGTGCTGGAGAGAGCAGCTGGGAGGGAGTGAGGAGAAGTCTGCTGGAGAGAGCAGCTAGGAGGGAGTGAGAAGCCTGCTGGAGAGAGCAGCTGGGAGGGAGTGAGGAGAAGTCTGCTGGAGAGAGCAGCTGGGATGGAGGGAGAAGCCTGCTGGAGAGAGCAGCTGGGAGGGAGTGGGAAGCCTGCTGGAGAGAGCAGCTGGGATGGAGTGAGAAGAAGTCTGCTGGAGAGAGCAGCTGGGAGGGAGTGAGAAGAAGCCTGCTGGAGAGAGCAGCTGGGAGGGAGTGAGAAGAAGTCTGCTGGAGAGAGCAGCTGGGATGGAGTGAGGAGAAGCCTGCTGGAGAGAGCAGCTGGGAGGGAGTGAGAAGAAGTCTGCTGGAGAGAGCAGCTGGGAGGGAGTGAGGAGAAGCCTGCTGGAGAGAGCAGCTGGGAGGGAGTGAGAAGAAGTCTGCTGGAGAGAGCAGCTGGGATGGAGTGAGGAGAAGCCTGCTGGAGAGAGCAGCTGGGAGGGAGTGAGAAGAAGTCTGCTGGAGAGAGCAGCTGGGAGGGAGTGAGAAGTCTGCTGGAGAGAGCAGCTGGGAGGGAGTGAGAAGAAGTCTGCTGGAGAGAGCAGCTGGGAGGGAGTGAGAAGAAGGTGCTGGAGAGAGCAGCTGGGAGGGAGTGAGGAGAAGTCTGCTGGAGAGAGCAGCTGGGAGGGAGGGAGAAGCCTGCTGGAGATAGCAGCTGGGATGGAGTGAGAAGCCTGCTGGAGAGAGCAGCTGGGAGGGAGGGAGAAGCCTGCTGGAGAGAGCAGCTGGGAGAGAGTGAGAAGCCTGCTGGAGAGAGCAGCTGGGAGGAAGTGCGAAGCCTGCTGGAGAGAGCAGCTGGGAGGGAGGGAGAAGCCTGCTGGAGAGAGCAGCTGGGATGGAGTGAGAAGCCTGCTGGAGAGAGCAGCTGGGAGGGAATGAGGAGAAGCCTGCTGGAGAGAGCACCTGGGAGGGAGTGAGAAGTCTGCTGGAGAGAGCAGCTGGGAGGGAGTGAGAAGTCTGCTGGAGAGAGCAGCTGGGAGGGAGTGAGAAGTCTGCTGGAGAGAGCAGCTGGGAGGGAGTGAGGAGAAGTCTGCTGGAGAGAGCAGCTGGGAGGGAGTGAGAAGCCTGCTGGAGAGAGCAGCTGGGAGGGAGTGAGGAGAAGTCTGCTGGAGAGAGCAGCTGGGAGGGAGTGAGAAGAAGGTGCTGGAGAGAGCAGCTGGGAGGGAGTGAGGAGAAGTCTGCTGGAGAGAGCAGCTGGGGGGGAGTGAGGAGAAGCCTGCTGAAGAGAGCAGCTGGGAGGGAGGGAGAAGTCTGCTGGAGAGAGCAGCTGGGAGGGAGTGAGAAGCCTGCTGGAGAGAGCAGCTGGGATGGAGTGAGAAGAAGTCTGCTGGAGAGAGCAGCTGGGAGGGAGTGAGGAGAAGCCTGCTGGAGAGAGCAGCTGGGAGGGAGTGAGAAGAAGTCTGCTGGAGAGAGCAGCTGGGATGGAGTGAGAAGAAGTCTGCTGGAGAGAGCAGCTGGGAGGGAGTGAGAAGAAGCCTGCTGGAGAGAGCAGCTGGGAGGGAGTGAGAAGAAGTCTGCTGGAGAGAGCAGCTGGGATGGAGTGAGGAGAAGCCTGCTGGAGAGAGCAGCTGGGAGGGAGTGAGAAGAAGTCTGCTGGAGAGAGCAGCTGGGAGGGAGTGAGGAGAAGCCTGCTGGAGAGAGCAGCTGGGAGGGAGTGAGAAGAAGTCTGCTGGAGAGAGCAGCTGGGATGGAGTGAGGAGAAGCCTGCTGGAGAGAGCAGCTGGGAGGGAGTGAGAAGAAGTCTGCTGGAGAGAGCAGCTGGGAGGGAGTGAGAAGTCTGCTGGAGAGAGCAGCTGGGAGGGAGTGAGAAGCCTGCTGGAGAGAGCAGCTGGGAGGGAGTGAGAAGAAGGTGCTGGAGAGAGCAGCTGGGAGGGAGTGAGGAGAAGTCTGCTGGAGAGAGCAGCTGGGAGGGAGTGAGAAGCCTGCTGGAGAGAGCAGCTGGGAGGGAGTGCGAAGCCTGCTGGAGAGAGCAGCTGGGAGGGAGGGAGAAGCCTGCTGGAGAGAGCAGCTGGGAGGGAGTGCGAAGCCTGCTGGAGAGAGCAGCTGGGATGGAGTGAGAAGCCTGCTGGAGAGAGCAGCTGGGAGGGAGTGAGGAGAAGCCTGCTGGAGAGAGCAGCTGGGAGGGAGGGAGGAGAAGCCTGCTGGAGAGAGCAGCTGGGAGGGAGTGAGAAGTCTGCTGGAGAGAGCAGCTGGGAGGGAGTGAGAAGTCTGCTGGAGAGAGCAGCTGGGAGGGAGTGAGGAGAAGTCTGCTGGAGAGAGCAGCTGGGAGGGAGTGAGAAGCCTGCTGGAGAGAGCAGCTGGGAGGGAGTGAGGAGAAGTCTGCTGGAGAGAGCAGCTGGGAGGGAGTGAGAAGAAGGTGCTGGAGAGAGCAGCTGGGAGGGAGTGAGGAGAAGTCTGCTGGAGAGAGCAGCTGGGGGGGAGTGAGGAGAAGCCTGCTGAAGAGAGCAGCTGGGAGGGAGGGAGAAGTCTGCTGGAGAGAGCAGCTGGGAGGGAGTGAGAAGCCTGCTGGAGAGAGCAGCTTGGAGGGAGTGGGAAGCCTGCTGGAGAGAGCAGCTGGGAGGGAGTGAGAAGTCTGCTGGAGAGAGCAGCTGGGAGGGAGTGAGGAGAAGTCTGCTGGAGAGAGCAGCTGGGAGGGAGTGAGAAGTCTGCTGGAGAGAGCAGCTGGGAGGGAGTGAGAAGCCTGCTGGAGAGAGCAGCTGGGAGGGAGTGAGAAGAAGGTGCTGGAGAGAGCAGCTGGGAGGGAGTGAGGAGAAGTCTGCTGGAGAGAGCAGCTAGGAGGGAGTGAGAAGCCTCCTGGAGATAGCAGCTGGGATGGAGTGAGAAGCCTGCTGGAGAGAGCAGCTGGGAGGGAGGGAGAAGCCTGCTGGAGAGAGCAGCTGGGAGAGAGTGAGAAGCCTGCTGGAGAGAGCAGCTGGGAGGGAGTGCGAAGCCTGCTGGAGAGAGCAGCTGGGAGGGAGTGAGAAGCCTGCTGGAGAGAGCAGCTGGGATGAAGTGAGAAGAAGTCTGCTGGAGAGAGCAGCTGGGAGGGAGTGAGAAAAAGCCTGCTGGAGAGAGCAGCTGGGAGGGAGTGAGAAGAAGTCTGCTGGAGAGAGCAGCTGGGAGGGAGTGAGAAGAAGCCTGCTGGAGAGAGCAGCTGGGAGGGAGTGAGGAGAAGTCTGCTGGAGAGAGCAGCTGGGAGGGAGTGAGAAGCCTGCTGGAGAGAGCAGCTGGGAGGGAGTGAGGAGAAGTCTGCTGGAGAGAGCAGCTGGGAGGGAGTGAGAAGTCTGCTGGAGAGAGCAGCTGGGAGGGAGTGAGAAGCCTGCTGGAGAGAGCAGCTGGGAAGGAGTGAGAAGAAGGTGCTGGAGAGAGCAGCTGGGAGGGAGTGAGGAGAAGTCTGCTGGAGAGAGCAGCTAGGAGGGAGTGAGAAGCCTCCTGGAGATAGCAGCTGGGATGGAGTGAGAAGCCTGCTGGAGAGAGCAGCTGGGAGGGAGTGCGAAGCCTGCTGGAGAGAGCAGCTGGGAGGGAGTGAGAAGCCTGCTGGAGAGAGCAGCTGGGATGGAGTGAGAAGAAGTCTGCTGGAGAGAGCAGCTGGGAGGGAGTGAGAAAAAGCCTGCTGGAGAGAGCAGCTGGGAGGGAGTGAGAAGAAGTCTGCTGGAGAGAGCAGCTGGGAGGGAGTGAGAAGAAGCCTGCTGGAGAGAGCAGCTGGGAGGGAGTGAGGAGAAGTCTGCTGGAGAGAGCAGCTGGGAGGGAGTGAGAAGCCTGCTGGAGAGAGCAGCTGGGAAGGAGTGAGAAGAAGTCTGCTGGAGAGAGCAGCTGGGATGGAGTGAGGAGAAGCCTGCTGGAGAGAGCAGCTGGGAGGGAGTGAGAAGAAGTCTGCTGGAGAGAGCAGCTGGGAGGGAGTGAGAAGAAGCCTGGTGGAGAGAGCAGCTGGGAGGGAGTGAGAAGAAGTCTGCTGGAGAGAGCAGCTGGGAGGGAGTGAGAAGAAGGTGCTGGAGAGAGCAGCTGGGAGGGAGTGAGGAGAAGTCTGCTGGAGAGAGCAGCTGGGAGGGAGTGAGAAGCCTGCTGGAGAGAGCAGCTGGGAGGGAGTGAGGAGAAGTCTGCTGGAGAGAGCAGCTGGGAGGGAGTGAGAAGTCTGCTGGAGAGAGCAGCTGGGAGGGAGTGAGAAGTCTGCTGGAGAGAGCAGCTGGGAGGGAGTGAGGAGAAGTCTGCTGGAGAGAGCAGCTGGGAGGGAGTGAGAAGTCTGCTGGAGAGAGCAGCTGGGAGGGAGTGAGAAGCCTGCTGGAGAGAGCAGCTGGGATGAAGTGAGAAGAAGTCTGCTGGAGAGAGCAGCTGGGAGGGAGTGAGAAGTCTGCTGGAGAGAGCAGCTGGGAGGGAGTGAGAAGCCTGCTGGAGAGAGCAGCTGGGAGGGAGTGAGAAGAAGGTGCTGGAGAGAGCAGCTGGGAGGGAGTGAGGAGAAGTCTGCTGGAGAGAGCAGCTGGGAGGGAGTGAGAAGCCTGCTGGAGAGAGCAGCTGGGAGGGAGTGAGGAGAAGTCTGCTGGAGAGAGCCGCTGGGATGGAGGGAGAAGCCTGCTGGAGAAAGCAGCTGGGAGGGAGTGGGAAGCCTGCTGGAGAGAGCAGCTGGGAGGGAGTGGGAAGCCTGCTGGAGAGAGCAGCTGGGAGGGAGTGAGGAGAAGCTTGCTGGAGAGAGCAGCTGTGAGGGAGTGAGAAGAAGGTGCTGGAGAGAGCAGCTGGGAGGGAGTGAGGAGAAGTCTGCTGGAGAGAGCAGCTGGGATGGAGGGAGAAGCCTCCTGGAGAGAGCAGCTGGGAGGGAGTGGGAAGCCTGCTGGAGAGAGCAGCTGGGATGGAGTGAGAAGAAGTCTGCTGGAGAGAGCAGCTGGGAGGGAGTGAGAAGAAGCCTGCTGGAGAGAGCAGCTGGGAGGGAGTGAGAAGAAGTCTGCTGGAGAGAGCAGCTGGGAGGGAGTGAGAAGAAGTCTGCTGGAGAGAGCAGCTGGGAGGGAGTGAGAAGAAGTCTGCTGGAGAGAATAGCTGGGAGGGAGTGAGAAGAAGCCTGCTGGAGAGAGCAGCTGGGAGGGAGTGAGAAGAAGTCTGCTGGAGAGAGCAGCTGGGAGGGAGTGAGAAGAAGCCTGCTGGAGAGAGCAGCTGGGAGGGAGTGAGGAGAAGTCTGCTGGAGGGAGCAGCTGGGAGGGAGTGAGGAGAAGCCTGCTGGAGAGAGCAGCTGGGAAGGAGTGAGAAGAAGTCTGCTGGAGAGAGCAGCTGGGATGGAGTGAGGAGAAGCCTGCTGGAGAGAGCAGCTGTGAGGGAGTGAGAAGAAGTCAGCTGGAGAGAGCAGCTGGGAGGGAGTGAGAAGTCTGCTGGAGAGAGCAGCTGGGAGGGAGTGAGAAGCCTGCTCGAGAGAGCAGCTGGGAGGGAGTGAGAAGAAGGTGCTGGAGAGAGCAGCTGGGAGGGAGTGAGGAGAAGTCTGCTGGAGAGAGCAGCTAGGAGGGAGTGAGAAGCCTGCTGGAGAGAGCAGCTGGGAGGGAGTGAGGAGAAGTCTGCTGGAGAGAGCAGCTGGGATGGAGGGAGAAGCCTGCTGGAGAGAGCAGCTGGGAGGGAGTGGGAAGCCTGCTGGAGAGAGCAGCTGGGATGGAGTGAGAAGAAGTCTGCTGGAGAGAGCAGCTGGGAGGGAGTGAGAAGAAGCCTGCTGGAGAGAGCAGCTGGGAGGGAGTGAGAAGAAGTCTGCTGGAGAGAGCAGCTGGGATGGAGTGAGGAGAAGCCTGCTGGAGAGAGCAGCTGGGAGGGAGTGAGAAGAAGTCTGCTGGAGAGAGCAGCTGGGAGGGAGTGAGGAGAAGCCTGCTGGAGAGAGCAGCTGGGAGGGAGTCAGAAGAAGTCTGCTGGAGAGAGCAGCTGGGATGGAGTGAGGAGAAGCCTGCTGGAGAGAGCAGCTGGGAGGGAGTGAGAAGTCTGCTGGAGAGAGCAGCTGGGAGGGAGTGAGAAGCCTGCTGGAGAGAGCAGCTGGGAGGGAGTGAGAAGAAGGTGCTGGAGAGAGCAGCTGGGAGGGAGTGAGGAGAAGTCTGCTGGAGAGAGCAGCTGGGAGGGAGTGAGAAGAAGTCTGCTGGAGAGAGCAGCTGGGATGGAGTGAGAAGAAGTCTGCTGGAGAGAGCAGCTGGGAGGGAGTGAGAAGCCTGCTGGAGATAGCAGCTGGGATGGAGTGAGAAGCCTGCTGGAGAGAGCAGCTGGGAGGGAGGGAGAAGCCTGCTGGAGAGAGCAGCTGGGAGGGAGTGAGAAGCCTGCTGGAGAGAGCAGCTGGGAGGGAGGGAGAAGCCTGCTGGAGAGAGCAGCTGGGAGGGAGTGAGAAGCCTGTTGGAGAGAGCAGCTGGGAGGGAGTGCGAAGCCTGCTGGAGAGAGCAGCTGGGAGGGAGGGAGAAGCCTGCTGGAGAGAGCAGTTGGGATGGAGTGAGAAGCCTGCTGGAGAGAGCAGCTGGGAGGGAGTGCGAAGCCTGCTGGAGAGAGCAGCTGGGAGGGAGGGAGAAGCCTGCTGGAGAGAGCAGCTGGGAGGGAGTGAGGAGAAGTCTGCTGGAGAGAGCAGCTGGGATGGAGTGAGAAGAAGTCTGCCGGAGAGAGCAGCTGGGAGGGAGTGAGGAGAAGCCTGCTGGAGAGAGCAGCTGGGAGGGAGTGAGAAGCCTGCTGGAGAGAGCAGCTGGGAGGGAGTGAGAAGTCTGCTGGAGAGAGCAGCTGGGAGGGAGTGAGGAGAAGCCTGCT
Source organism: Cnephaeus nilssonii (assembly GCF_951640355.1). Taxonomy (NCBI): domain Eukaryota; kingdom Metazoa; phylum Chordata; class Mammalia; order Chiroptera; family Vespertilionidae; genus Cnephaeus; species Cnephaeus nilssonii. Next base: position 69,598,756 of record NC_137086.1, on the reverse strand, counting down.
GGAGAGAGCAGCTGGGAGGGAGTGAGAAGCCTGCTGGAGAGAGCAGCTGGGAGGGAGGGAGAAGTCTGCTGGAGAGAGCAGCTGGGAGGGAGTGAGGAGAAGCCTGCTGGAGAGAGCAGCTGGGAGGGAGTGAGAAGTCTGCTGGAGAGAGCAGCTGGGAGGGAGTGAGAAGCCTGCTGGAGAGAGCAGCTGGGAGGGAGTGAGAAGCCTGCTGGAGAGAGCAGCTGGGATGGAGTGAGAAGAAGTCTGCTGGAGAGAGCAGCTGGGAGGGAGTGAGGAGAAGCCTGCTGGAGAGAGCAGCTGGGAGGGAGTGAGAAGCCTGCTGGAGAGAGCAGCTGGGAGGGAGGGAGAAGCCTGCTGGAGAGAGCAGCTGGGAGGGAGGGAGAAGTCTGCTGGAGAGAGCAGCTGGGAGGGAGTGAGGAGAAGGTGCTGGAGAGAGCAGCTGGGAGAGAGTGAGAAGCCTGCTGGAGAGAGCAGCTGGGAGGGAGGGAGAAGCCTGCTGGAGAGAGCAGCTGGGAGGGAGGGAGAAGTCTGCTGGAGAGAGCAGCTGGGAGGGAGGGAGAAGCCTGCTGGAGAGAGCAGCTGGGAGGGAGGGAGAAGCCTGCTGGAGAGAGCAGCTGGGAGGGAGTGAGAAGCCTGCTGGAGAGAGCAGCTGGGAGGGAGTGAGAAGTCTGCTGGAGAGAGCAGCTGGGAGGGAGTTGGAAGCCTGCTGGAGAGAGCAGCTGGCATGGAGTGTGAGTAGCTGGGCAGGACAGTCAGAGAAGCTGCTGAGCTGGAGCTCACATGCTGTGATGACATGAGGCGCTGAGTCTGAGGCAGCGAGCGGCTGCTCAGCTGAAGCTGTGGGTACAGGGACAGATGCTGCTTTATGAGGAAGACATAAGCTCACCAGCTGGTGTCCGGGTGCCTGCCTCTATGGACTTGGCGGTGAGGACTGTTCTGACTAATGGCTATGTGGCCACTGGCTTCAGCAATAAAGACTCATCCTTACATACCCACAACCTGTCCATCTCCTCCTCTGTCTCCCCTACCCTCTGCCAGCTCTGCCCAGACCAGCGCCAGGCAGACAGCAGCGCTCTGCGGTGCCCTTGCTGGCTCTGACAGGGGGGCCATCATACATGAATAGTTTGGCCTCCAGAGCAAGTGAGGGATGTGCTGCTGCTGGCGGTAAGCATGGCCCCGTTTCTCTGCTTCTGGAGGAAACAGAGGAACCAATGGGTGACCTGGGTGAGGCGTTGGCGCCAGCTTGGCCATTACTGCCTCTACACACTCTGTTGAGCTGCCTTCAGAGAGAAAAGAATGGAGCCATCACCCCAAGCAGGCACCAGTGACAAATGTGACCTCAGTCACATGTTCACCCACTGCCCACCAACCCACAGCCAATGCCCCGGAACGGCCAGTCCTCAGCAGCCCACCCCTCCTCGCCCTCACTCTCACCGCCCACCCGTGTTCCCTTCTCTCTGATGGTTCTCACGCCTCTTCCTCCAAACACAGACCTCTCCCTGGCCTTCGCCCCGCAGCCCCGTACATCCTCAGTTCTTTTCTGTTTTCCACCAGCTGAGTCGATTCTGCTTCTGATTTTAGTGGATTCCAGAAAAAATGATCCTGGCATCTGAGCACTCTCTATATATACTGCAAGGCCCCCTGCCCACCTTCCACGGACATGTGCCCACACCTGAGACCAAAGCTCCGGCTCTGCAGACAAGGCTGCCAGGGACCCGTCAGTCTCTAGCTTGGCTCTCCCACTGGTAATACTGTTTTTTCATAAACAAAAGATCAATAGCGATTATTATTTTTAACCTAAATTTTTGTTTTAAAATCCCATTCCCTTTGAGATAAAAGTATTTTTGAAAACACCCAAAGGCACTTACCACCCGCGAGGGGTACTTGAGCTCCTCCTTCCCCGACTCCCCCCAGCAGCATGTGCTAACTCTGAGGGCCAGTCTCAAGTGTGCTCTGCTGAGAGCAACAGCCAGCCTTCTTTAAAATCCTCCCATTTTCCTTATCAGTGAGGACACAGGAACCACGTTACTGATAAGATGAACCCGACAAACTGTTCACAAATGTCAACTTCAGTTTCCACCACATTCTCTGTTTGAAAGATCTTTGATGAACCTACACTCCAAATTTCAATATTATCTCCATAGAAGATCATATTTCACCTTCACCATACTCTGCCTCCCTGTGGGGCACTTTCTCAGCAGCCTCCCTGCCTTCACCCGTGGCAGGTCGCTCAGGGCCGCGAGGGGCTGGCAGCTGTAACTTCCTGGCAGCTGCAGCTCTAGGGGCAGGCACGCCTGTGCAGCACACTCCACTGTGGATGCAGCCATGTCAGTGCTGTGAAAACTGGACACTTCCTGGGTGTGGGGTGTGGGCCAGCTCCGTGTGCAGGGATTTGCCCACGCTCTCCTGTGCACGCCTCAGAGACCAGACAAGTGGCTGACCCCCCCCCCTCTCCCCAAGTTAACAGCCGGGAAAGGTAAAACAGACCCAAGGCCTCCACAGCTGGACTCTTTCCACATGCCACCACACGCCACCACATGCCTGTCTCACGGGTTATGATACAGATTTGTGGACACGTTGCAATCATTAGAATTTTGAGTAAACCAGCTTGAATCATCCATGTGGTTTTTTTCAAAATGTTGTTGACTTTTGAACGTGTCATCAGCCAATAAACTCTAATATCGTGGCAAGTGCTGAGTTTGAATAAAGCCTGGTTTCCTTGTAGCCATGTGGCTTTGGGCAGATGTCCTAACCTCTCTAAATAGTGCAAACGGTATTGCTACTATCAATATTAAATGAATATCTATGCAAGGGGTCAACCATATTAATGAATACTGGTGGCTTTTTGACTGTTCACATATTCAAACAATTCAGCCTGCCACAATTGAACTTAGAAAACAAACTTCAATAGTTATTTTTCTTCATATTTGCATCAAGATCAAGAAAGCCAAATCACCTCCTCTTCTTATCTATGGTCCCCAAACTCAAAAGATAAAAGTCTACAGCAGAATCCAACTCCCCGCTGGTCTCCATGCAAAGGGCACCGTTACCTGCTGTCATCCACCACTTCTCCCCCTGTCAGAGCCCTGGAGAAGCACACCTCAGCGCGGCCGCCGGTGCCCACCTATGTGTCCAACAGAGGGCCCTGCACTGGGCAGACGGAAGGCAAGTATCAGCCTCATTCCTGGCCTCAAGCAACTTAAACTTTAAGAATAAATGGGGGTGGGGGTAGCACTTTAAAAATCTGAAAATTTTTAGTTTAAATTAGATATTTGCAAAAATATTAATATTTTTAAAAATTGGGGTAAGTTACTGAAAGACTGTAAAGTAGTCTTTATTCAGGAGGGAATTTTAAACGCCTTTCTCACATGGCCACGCAGGTTCTCCCCTAACTCGAGATCTCTCACTACCTTTCTTCATCACGCGAGAGTTAAGACAGCAGTTCTTAAAAATGTGAGCCATTTCTGCTGTGGGATTTACCTTTCAAAGAGTCTCTCAGCATTGCCATTTATGTACTTGATAGTCATCAAGATAATGAGTGACATCGTCAATGTTTCTGTAAACAGTTCAAGACATTTGGTGAAGCTTGGAGAGGCCAACATCTACCCAGGTCTCAGCATTAGCAGTAAAGAAGGTCCCATTGGGAGGAAGATGGGGGTCTTGGCAGCAGGGCAGCTGCAGGAAGTCTCCTTTAAGAATCTCCCCATTGGTAAGGGCTCTCTGCAAGTGTAACTCAGAACCTCCTGCTGACGCACCCATGGGTGGGAGAGCCTGGGCAAGCCTGGAGGGCCCACATCCCAACCAGTCCTTTAAAGGATCTCCCCCTTCAGATTCTCCCTGAAAACTTTTCCTGGTGCCCTCCAGCCACACCCACTAAAAGTTACTGTACCCTTGGAGGTGACTTTCCTGAGCAAAAGCCACCCAGAACCGACAAAAGGCAACTCTCCTCTATGGAAGCAGAACATATGTGACATGAAAGGCAAGATGGAAATTGGCCAAATTTGTTTGTCTGAAATAGGAACAGCTTGGTGCTGCTGGAAGAGAAATGTGTGTGTGTGTGTGGCGGGGGGGGGGGGTTGTGGGATGTGGGTATCGGGGGTACAGTGTGTGGGGTGTGTGTATATTTGTATGTGTGCATGTGCTTCCGTTTCCATGTGGTTCTGTCCACAGGAAGAGGACAACTTAGCTCTGCATTCAAACAAAAGTAAGCTTTGTTAATGTCAAAATCTTACTGAATTTCCCAAACCAAGTGGTTAGCTAGTCTTCACTGCACTTTGGAGAACCAGGAATAATTGGTTCAGAACCACTATGATCCCACATCCATGACAACCTTGTGTCCTCCTGTGATGTTTATTAATTCCCGGGCTCAGTGTCTCCAGGTCTTCTCTGTCTCAGCTTCTGTGCCCAGGAGTCACTCTCTGTTTCACTCAGCATAAGGCCAGAACTCAGCACTTCCCCAGTTTGCACCAGAAATCCAGTTACAGCAAACAGTTCTGAAACGTGGCATACTCAGCTAAGGGTATGTACATCACATGGGAGCTCTCGTGGCCTCCTACCATCAACAGAGCTCTCTCCTCCTCTTCTCTCCCCTACTGATCACTCCCCTCCCGGGGGCTCAGGAGCCTCCCACCTTGCTCTGTTCCAGACAGGCACACCCCAAATCCACCAAGGTGCTAGGCAGCCAGAAAGGCTGCACCCCTTTTAGAAAGAAGCTGAGGATACAGATTGAAAATTCCTTTTTCGCTGTCACATCTGCCTTTTGGTCCCCTTCACCTCCCCATGAGCACCCTCTTCTCCCTTCTCCCACCTCTTACTTGCTCGCTGCAAACATTGAATAGGTTGACTCTTAAGTCTTGCTGCTTTACTCTCTCAAGGAGTAGAGAGTTTCTTGAGGGGAGGAGGGGAAACCAGCCTCTTAAAAGCCTTTTAAGTACAAATGTTTAATGGCTTATGAATGAGTCTCAGCACCTATAAAATAAAGAAAACTGTATGACAAGTGTTTTAACTCAGAAAATTCTAAATAAATTCAATACATAATCAGGAACTCCACTTCCTTATACGACTACCCTTGTATGTCTCTACTTCACCCTGCACCCCTGTACTCTTCATCATATTTAACAGGAAATAAAAATTCAATCATATTTCATAGTAAGTTCATTCAGATTTATGATTTCATAACCAGTAAAAAAATTTTTCTATTTTCAGGAATTTACTTGATTTTACTAAAGCAGTTAGCCTTAATAATTGGCTTCTACTTATCCTAATGTAATCCATGCAGGTTAAAGACTAGATGCAGTGTCTTTCTGTCACTCTGAGAACTTACAAATGAAAACCAATCATGGAGCTAGTGTTTCCTGCTCCCTCCTACTCCTATTCTAAAGTTTTAAAAGTTCCTTGTTTAGCTGAGAGTTAACAGAGGTGCTTGATTTGGGAGTTGAGGAGTAGGAGTTATACTGAAGCCATATGTTGAATGGAAGAAAAAAATAACTTTTATCTGAAATATTCAATTTTATATTCTTTCTCTCTCTAACTCTCGCACTCCTCTCTCTCTCTCTCTCTCTCTCTCTCTCTCTCTCTCTCTCTCTCTCTCATTCCCTCCTTCTCCAAAAGGTAATAATGGAAGATATTTAGTCAATGATTTCTATAAAACACATTTAGATTTTTCCACATTTTAACAAGGTTCAAGGAGTAACAAAACTTGAGTAATTTTTAATAATATTTTTATTGATTTCAGAGAGGAGGGGAAAGGGAGAGAGATATATAAATATCAATGATGAGAGAGAATCATTGATTGGCTGCCTCCTGAATGCCCCAAACTGGAATAGAACCCAGGCATGTGCCCTGACCAGGAATGTAACCATGACCTCCTGGTTCATAGGTTGATGCTCAACTACTGAGCCACACCAGCTGAGCAAAACTTGAGTAATTTAAACAAAAGAATGGGTACTGGAAATTATAAGGACCCAATAAAACCACCTCTAGTCATTGTGGCCACCAGCCTTCACGAGGGTTGATCTCTGCTTCTCGTCAATCACATCCCTGTGCCGTGTCCTCCCAAATTCTTTCAAGTAAGTCTACATGACCAAAAAAATATGGAATAAGCCACTTCCAAGATTGGATTACAAAAGGCAAGTGGCTGCCACGTAGGCTTCTCTGTCATTCTGAGAGAAGCCACGTGTGAGCAGCCCTGTGAAGTGCTCCACATGGAAATGCATGGAAGCTCCTGCCAACAGCTACATGAGCCGTGTGGAGGCAAGTCCTCCAGTTCCCTCTGGCCAACAGCTTGACCACAGCTTCCTGGAAGACTCTGAAGTAGAACTACCAGCCAAGGCACTCAGATTCTGGACCCACAGAAAATGAGTGAGATGATAAATACCTTTTCCTATTGTTTAAGCTAAACTATAGTTTGTTATCTAGCAACTAGAGGCCCAGTGCATGACAATTCATGCACTGGAGTGAGGGGGGTCCCTCAGCCCAGCTTGACCCCTCTCATAGTCCAGGAGCCCTCAGGGGCAGGAGGTGACCTGGCGATCAGGGTAAGGCGATGCCCCCATCACGCCTCTGCTGCTGCCACTGCTGACAGCGCAAGCCTCAGCTGGCCCTGGTTACCTGAGCCTTGGGCAGCCCTGGGTGGCTTGGCAACTGTCATCTGAGGCTGGCCTGTGCCTTGGGCCGGCCCTGGGTGGCTGGGGGGCTGAGGGGACTGGGGGACTCCGGAGGCAGGTGTGTGGACTGGCCAGACCTGCCTGGGGGCGGGCCCAGCCGTGCAGCGCACCTGCCGCCCTGGCAGGGCTGAGGGGACTGGATGCCGCCATCTTGTGGCTGTGGGCGCCGCCATCTTTGAGGGCATGGCAGTCAATTAGCATATTCCCTCCTTATTGGCTGTGGGCGCCACCATCTTTGTGAGGGCTTGACGGTCAATTAGCGTATTCCTTCTTTATTAGATAGGATTAGTAACTGAGAGTTGACAATAGTATGTCTACAACTATTTTCCTTGTGGATCTATCAACAAAAAGGTAGCAGTCCTTGCTGGTATGAAACAACTTGATCTCCATGGGTGCTTTGCATTGTATTTCCCTTACAAAGTCCTCATAATCTCAACTTCTGCTCTTCCTGAACAGGCCTTTTGCTATCTGTGTTGTCAGGAAGCTGCTTCTGCTGTATCTCTTGGATTTCTATTATCAGAGGAAACTTCCTATCTTAGAGATTGTTCCAACATTCTTGAAAGCACTTCTTCCCTAGTCTAATCAGATAAAGTATCTTCTCTGCTACATGATCATTCTAGATATTCAACAGACCTTTGCCCTGTATCAGAAGGACACAAATTAGTTTGATTATATAAAACAAAAAATACACCATGCTGCCTCTAAATCTAGAGTCTGACTCACATCAATACTGGTTAGCAATGACCTCTGAGTGGCCTCATGGGACAGGTCTCTATGGACAGTGAGATGACAATGTGTGGCTACCAGGAGCACAGCAAGCAGGCAGCAGAAGTTGCCACAGGAAAGGCAAGGGTTATCTAGAGAAGTGGGTGGAAGCCGAGCTTAGATCTGGGGCAGGGGTATAGACAGTCTTTGCCTTGACCAGAAATGTTCTTATTGTGATTTGATGCCTTCCTTCTATCATGGTCTTTGTTCCCTGGAATCTCATCAAATTCTGTGGCTTCTAACACAGTGAGAGTGTAAGAGGAAACTCAAATCCGTAGGTGATATTCTCAGCATTTCCGCACGTGGTGGCCTTCATTCTCTTGTGTCTCAATCACATCCCTCACCTTCTAACACTGTAAAATCTTAGAGGAAAGGCTGATCTATAGGTTGTGTTCTCATTCTTTCATCCTATTTAAATAAATGTCAACTTTTTCCTTCATGGTCCTGAGTCTTCTGAAACCTAGCAATCTAGATGGTAACCTAGCAACTGGGGCTGGTAAGAATTTAAACATGACCTTCACATGCTGAAATTCTCTAGTCCTGTAGATATTTATGACAGATTATCTTCTGTGATAAAATACAGATATATTGAAGAGTTGAAGAAAGTTCAGACTTTGGAAAGAAAGAGGATTGCAGAAGGGAAAAAAGGTGATTTCATGGAGACCACACTTGCATTTTTAGGAAGTCACATTAGTCATCCCCTTGAAATTGTTTTCCTTCAAGATCCGGTCTAGTTTTCCTAAAATCAACTTCCCTAGTTGATGACATGTGTTTAAAAGAAAACAATTTATTTGCTGATATACTTGTGTAGTAAGTAGCACATAATATCTAATAGGTGCTGCCCTTGGGTCTGAAGTACAAAGCATCAGAATATTGAGGCACCAGAGTCATTTTAATAAAAATAGCAAAACTAACGTTTTATTGAGTGTATTGGTCACTGGTTCCACCCACCACCACCACCATCAACATCAAGGTTTTTAAGGTAGGGACTGTCACTACTTCCACTTCCTGGAGAAGGAAGATGGGCTCCAGAGAAGTGACTAAACATGCTGTCACCCTGCCCATCCCTGGTGAGCTGGGGTTTGAACTAGGAGCCATGACAGTGAAGCCTGCCTATTACCCAATATCTGCATTGCTTCTCAGCTTCCCAGAAATACCCGAGACCAGCCAAGGAAATGTGAAAATAGTAAGAGGCTAAGAAAATGGATGATTTACTTTTTCAGTATTCTCTCTTGGACCTACTGTTACCCAGTAAGGCTTCAGTAATTGTAATTAAAATAATATGGAACAGCCACTGGAGACACATTGATTAATGGTACAGAATAGAACATCCAGAAACAGATGTAAACATTTGTAAGAATTTATCATAAAATGATTTTTAAGACCTTATCAAATCTGAGGAAAAGAATGGGTTTTAAATAAATGGCATTAAAACTGTTTAAGTTTACATAAACATTATAAGTTTTAATATAAGCATTGTAAAATACTAGAGGCCCAGTGCACAAAATTCATGCATGGGGGAGGGTGGTGTCCCTCAGCCCAGCCTTCATCCTCTCCAATCTGGGACATCCCTCTCACAATCCAGGACTGCTGGCTCCCAACCGCTCTCCTGCCTGCCTGCCTGATTGGGCCTAACCGCTTCTGCCTGCCAGCCTGATCACCCCCTAACCACTCTGCTGCCAGCCTGATCAATGCCTAACTCCTCCCCTGCTGGCCTAATTGCCCCTAACTGCCCTCCCCTGCTGGCCCAGTCACCCTTAACTGTCCTCCACTGCAGGCCTGGTCACCCCCAACTGCCATCGCCAGCTGGCCCGGTCACCCCTAACTGCCCTCCCTTGCCAGCCTGGTCACCTCTAACTGCCCTCCCCTGCTGGCACGGTCACCCCTAACTGCCCTCCCCTGCTGGCCTGGTAACCCCTAACTGCCCTGACTTTCCAGCTAGGTCTCCCCCAACTGCCCTCCCCTGCAGGCCTGGTCCCCCCCCAACTGCCCTCCCCTGCAGGCCTGGTCACCCCTAACTGCCCTCCTTTGCAGGCTTGGTCCCTCCCAACTGCCTTCCCCTGCTGGCCTGATCACCCACAACTGCCCTCCCCTGCCGGCCATCTTGTGTGGCAATCTTGTGTCCACTGGGGGGCGGCCATCTTGTGTGTTGGAGTGATGGTCAATTTGCATATTACCTCTTTATTATATAGGATATTAAAGCAGTTGAAAAATAAAGGTCAATTGATGAAAAATTAAATTCCAAGTGCATTTGAGTTTTAAAAGTAAAAAAATAAAGCTGCAAACAAATAGAATAAAACATTTATTTGTTTATGAGTTGGGATTAATATTGGTTTTCTAAGCATAGCTATATATGTAGAAACGATAATGACAAAAATCAAATCAATTTCATTACATCTGAATGTACTATAAACATCAAGAAAAACCCTGGGGAAATATTTAAAATATAAAATATACTTATATATTTTATATACATAGTTTATATACTTACACACATATATACTTTCTACACAAATATCCTATCTAATAAAAAAGTAATATGCAAATTGACCATCACTCCAACACAAGATGGCCGCCCCTCCATGTGGACACAAGATGGCTGCCACAAGATGGCTGACAGGGGATGGCAGTTGTGGGTGATCTGGCCAGCAGGGGAGGGCAGTTTGGAGGGACCAGGCCTGCAAGGCGGGCAGTTGGGGGAGACCAGACCTGCAGGGGAGGGCATTTGAGGGGAACCAGGAAAGCAGGGGAGAGCAGTTAGGGGTGACCAGGCTGGCAGGGGGGGGGGCAGTTGGGGGTGACCAGGCCAGCAGAGGAGGAAAGTTGGGGGCTACCAGGCTGGTGAGTGATGGCAGTTAGGGGTAACCAGGCCAGCAGGCGATGGCAGTTGGGGGTGACCAGGCCTGCAGGGGAGGGCAGTTAGGGGTGACCAGGCTGGCAGGGGAGGGCAGTTCAGGGCAATCAGGCCAGCAGGGGAGCAGTTAGGCATTGATGAGGCTGGCAGGGGAGTGGTTAGGTGGTGATCAAGCTGGCAGGCAGAAGCAGTTAGGGATAATCAGGCAGGCAGGCAGGTGAGCGGTTGGGAGCCAGCAGTCCTGGATTGTGAGAGGGATCCAAGATTGGAGAGGGTGCAGGCTGGGCTGAGGGACACACACCCTGTGCATGAATTTCATGCACGGGGCCTCTAGTATTTTATAAATCAATAACAGAAAATGTAAGTTAATTTTTAAAATAGGCAAAAGAGCCTGGCTGGTGTAGCTTAGTGATTGAGTGTTGACCTATGAACCAGGAGGTCATGGTTCAATTCCTGGTCAGGGCACATGCTGAGTTACAGACTCCATCCCTAGTGAGAGTCATGCAGGAGGCAGCCGATCAATGATTCTCTCTCATCATTGATGTTTCTGTCTCTCTCTCCCTGCCTCTCTGAAATCAATTTTAAAAAATAAATAAAATAGTCAAAAGGTATAACCAGGCAATTTAAAGGAGGGTATATAAATGTTCAACAAGCTTATTAAAATGTTATGCATCAAACATAATCAAGAAATGCAAATTAGAATTAATAAAACTACCATTTTAATTTACCTATTAATATAAAAAGCATTACAAAATTATAATACCCAATATTGGCAAAAAGTGTAGAGATATGATACAACCTTTTTAGAGAATAACTTTAAAATTTGAATTAAAAAAACTTTTAGCTTGGTAATTCCTCTTCTGTTAATGTATTTAAAGAAATCATCAATATTCAAAGCTATTCAGCTTCTCATAGACAATGTTATGGATAATAGTGAGAGAAAAAACTGAATACATATTCAACAATTCATGGAAAAATCCATGGTACTTCAAACTAATAAAATACTCCATAGTCATAAAAATGATGTAGAGTAACAATATTTAAAGAAATAGCAAGTGTTTGTGACATGTTTTAAGTGTTTAAAGAGCAGGTTTTGTGATGTCCACTTAGAGGTTAGCTGAAGTAACAGGGACAAGATTTACCTCTTTCCTAAAACAACTGAAAACTGGACAAAATATACGAATCAATAACTCTCAAGACACTGACATCAGGCAATGAACAATAATGAACTCTGAGAGAAAGGCAGCAGATGAAATAAGCCCACAAGTGCCCAGCTCGCTGCCTGGAGGGTTTCTAGGCTGTGGCTCTGGGAGGGGAAGAGATGAGCAGTCAGAGCTGGCAGTCGGGAGGCCCAAGGGACCACAACTCAGAGAGCAGAGGGTCAGCAAGAGCTCTGCCCAGACACCTGCAGGGCCCTTAGTCCCTCACCTGGGTACGGACCAGCTCCTGCCGGTGAGGCCATTATCTGAAGCCAAGGAGAGGAATGCCCAAGAAGGTTCAATTAGCAATCATCACAGCCGACAGAGCAGGAATAGTATCTCCTCTGAGCATCTGGAATGGAAAATGACTAACTGCGGGGCTGTCACACATCAGATAACTCAGAGAGAAGACCCAAAAAGACCCAGCTGCTGCCATGCAACTTCCCACTGATTCCTGGAGGCACAGTTCCGGGGATGCAAAACCACCCCACCCGAGCAGGCTAATGTTAACAGTGTCTGGCACACAGGTGAAAATGACCAACCACGGAAAGGACCTGGAAAATACTGCCCCTAATGAAAAGAAAAGCCAATCAATTAAAACTGACCCAAAATTGGCATAGGTGACAGAATTAATAGGGGGGAAATCATTAAAACAGCTATTATATTTGGATTCCATGTGTTCAAAAAGCTACATGTGTTGTATCGTAAATCAGCAAATGAGATACAAGATGCCTTACTGAGCCAATTAATTAGGAGTCGTTTATTGCTCGAGGCCCAGAGGGAGGTGTCTCTTCCAAATCTCTGAGCACCACATACAGGAAGTCTCCGTATTTATACTTTTCGAGCCCCTTTGCTTGCAGATATTACAAAGGGCTCTGTGTGAGTTATTGTTACAGACAGTTGTAACCTTGAACACATAATGAGTTAGTACTTGGCATAAGAATATGGGAATTGTTATCAGTATTAGTCTATATTAGTCAATTACATTGGATGGCTAGCTTGCAAGGTCAGACAGTTAATTTTATCTTTTTCTATTATTTGAACTAAAAACAAAGTCATTTTATAGAATAAGAGACTGTCTTAAAGTGACAGAATTTACAATGACAGAGTTTACAGGACTAGGAACTAGCTAACAATAGCAGAGAATTCAAACAGCAGTTTTTTATACAAGATGGAAGTTAATATGCTTCACATGAAAGATTGAATGTGTTAAGCAGAGACATGATAAATATAAAAAACATCCAAAGAGAACTCATACACATAAAAAGTAAAATATTTCCGGTGAAATAAAAATGCATTGTATGGGAATAGCAACTACAAAAAATGAGACACAGAAAGAAAATACACCAGAAAAAATAGAGCATCCGTGAGTTGTGGGGAATTTCCAAGTCATCTAATGGAAGTAGTTATTGAATCTCCAAAGAAAGGTCATTTGAAGAAATAATGACACCAAATGTGGTGAAATTGATGAATATTATAAAACTCTCAGGTCCCAGAAGCTCAGAGAAACTCCAGCATTAAACATGATGAAAAGGATCCCAAGGTGCATCACAGTTAAACTGCTCAAAATCAGTGACAAAGAGAAACTCTTCAAAGCTGTAGGGGGAGAATCATGTTGCTACAAAGCAATAAAGGCAAAGGTTATATCAGATTTCTTACCAGAAACAGTGCAAGCAAAAAGGCAGTCGAAAGAAATCTTTAAAGTATTGAAAGAACAAGTCACTTCTTTCAAACAGAAAGAAATGTCAGATAGAAATCAGAATGTCCATGAAGAGGTGCAGAGAACCAGAAATATGAACCGTGTGGATAAGTATAGAGATTTCTGTTTCTTACTATTTAAATCACTGAAGAGCTAATTGATTGTTTAAAGGAATATAATGCAATGCTGGTTCATAATACGAGCAGAAGTACATATATGACAACAAAGCACAGGCCGGAAGGAGGCCTGAAGGTCCACTGCTGGGAAGCGCTTACCATGTAAGGGAACTGGCGGAGGTCCCTGAAGCGAGACTGTGCTACTTAAATGTCCACTGTAAACACAAGTGGACTCAACACTTCTTCTCGGCAAAATGACCTCCTACAGACAAAGAATCCCCTTATTTTAAAGACTCGAGAAAAAGAAATGATGGCATAATGTATGCTTCAGTAATGGCATGTGAGGTCTGTTATTTCTCGTTGTGGGAAGCTCTTCCTTCCTTAATCTTCTGGAAGCATTTTACAAGCTGTTTCTTAGTTTCCCAGTGTCACTTAAACCTGAGCACCAGTGGTCAGCCACCTCATTCCAGGCTGACCAAGCCCACCTTGGCCATGACCAGAGACGACCAGGGATCCTAGTTATTCAATCAGTGCTAAGATGACCCTGAGAAAATATGCAAATAAGACAATTGGTTGTCATGTGCCTTCTGTTTATTTACTTGAGAGACATTTACTATGCATGTTCTGTATTCCAAGTCATCCTATCTAATAAAAGAGTAATATGCAAATTGACCATCACTCCAACACACAAGAAGGCTGCCCCCATATGGACACAAGATGGCTGCCACAAGATGGCCAACAGGGGAGGGCAGTTGTGGGCAATCAGGCCAGCAGGGGAGGGCAGTTGAGAGGGAACAGGCCTGCAAGGAAGGGCAGTTGGGGGGGACCAGGCCTGCAGGAGAGGGCAGTTGGGGGGACCAGGCTTGCAGGGGAGGGCAATTGGAGGGGACCAGGCCTGCAGGGGAGGATATTTGGGGGGGACCAGGCCTGCAGGGGAGGTCAGTTGGGGGGGACCAGGCCGGCAAGGGAGGGAAGTTGGGGGGGAACAGGCCTGCAGGGGAGGGCAGTTAGGGGCAATCAGGCCGGCAGGGCAGCAGTTAGGCATTGGTCAGGCTGGCAGGGGAGTGGTTAGGGGGTGATTAGGTTGGCAGGCAGAAGTGGTTAGGGGCAATCAGGCAGGCAGGCAGGCAGGCAAGCAGTTGGGAGCAGGCAGTCCTGGATTGTAAGGGGGATGTCCTATTGCCCGTTTAGGCCCAATCCCACCAGAATCAGGCCTAAATGGGCAATCAAACATCCCTCAAGGGGTCCCAGATTGGAGAGGGTGCAGGCTGCGCTGAGGGACACCCCTACCCCCCCCCATGCATGAATTTCGTGTACTGGGCCTCTAGTATGTATATATTGAAAGAATAATATGGATAACAGACAATTCCTATATTCATGGAGACATGATAACCATGATAAAATGCATGACAAAGCATCGAAGAAAATATATAGCTACCACCACATAAATTTTTTATATCAATAACACCTTGGGAATAGCAGGATCTCTCCAAATATGAGATATTCTGGAATTAAAGATGTTATTGTTTCTCAATCTAAATAAGCAAATCCTTAAATTAAAAGAAAAATGAAACCTGAAAGAAAAGAAAGTTTCATTGTATGTGTCTGTCTTTAGTGTCCTTAATACAGCAAAAGACCTCAGTAAAAAAAAAAAAAATTATTTTAAAAAAATTAATAAACCTGTCAATATTTTTAAAAATGCAAGTGACCCTTAAGTACATATGAATGTTTTGAGACACCATATCAAAATGCATATCTAAAATTACTCTATTTTTTTTTAATTTACTAAATTGGTAAAGACAGGAAAAACTTTCAATGTTCAGCTCCCAAAGGAAGGAGTTAATTTCTCAGGACCCAGAGTTGATGGGAGGAACAGGTCAGAGAGGGAACCTGTGTCTCTCACCCGGCCCCCAATCCGACGAGTGCCGTCAGCTAAGAGAGCGTCTGAGGGCCTCACACCCTCCTTTACACTTGACAGTGCAAGGGCAACTATGATAATAAAACAGGGGATTTTGAACAGTTTCAAAAGCCTGCCAAACAGGCAGTGCTGCAATTTCAGAAATTCGCTAAAGGCCCATCAGATAACCAACTTGGTAAGACAGGTTTCATCAGCTAGCATTTGTTCAAGATACTCAGTAGAAGTCAACAGTTGAGAAAACTGAGTAGAAATCTAGAACAAAATTTAAAGAATATCTAAACCTAACTCCCTCATTGGATAGTAATGACTGATGATGCTATAGGCTGAGCCCAAGGCCACACAGCTAATTTGTAACAAATTCAAGGACAGACCCAACAATGCTACTGAGCCAGAGCTCTTTACTCAAAGTATTTGACTCCTGTCTTTTATTTTTCTTTTCTCCCAGGACCACTGCTCGACCCAAGAACCTTCTAACTGTCTAACCGAAAGGAAGTCACCTAAATTCTAACACAAGTCACAAGTTGTCCGATGGTGAAGTATGATAGTAATGTAAAAAAGCTAGCACAGTGGGTGGAATGATAGATCCTTACTAACTCCGATTTCCTTTCCTAACCTAAAGGCATTATTCCCAAGTGACTGCAGACTAACCATTTCAGAGCACAGATTATACCAGTTAAGTATGAACTTCCTCCATAGGAGCAATAAGAACAAGTGGGAGATTTGAGCCCCAGTCAGTGGTGCAGCTCCATGTAGAGCAGTGGTTGCCAATCGGTGGTCAGTGGACCACTGGTGGTCCGTGAGGTCTGAAAGGTTGGCGACACTGATGTAGAGGGGCTATTTTAAAGAAGAAATCACTTCTTGGTGTCCTCTCCAGTCACATAGCACATAAATAGCTCCCTTTGTCTAAACCTAGGATAATTCTTAATTCTACAGCTGTCTTTATCTTGATGTTTAAAGAGAAGCAGGATGAAATGTTACACTAAACATTTCAATAGATGGCGGCGTTATATTATCTGAGAAACACCCAGGGTCTCGGCTAATGTCCATATGGTGAGCGCCTGGTGTTACAGCACAAGTTCCGCAGAACGGGCCCCACTGCGAGTCAGTGGTGAGCCTGAGGCTGAGGGCCACGCACGGAGAATGGCAGGGCAGCAGCTGGGCGTGGTCCAGTGTTCTGAGTGACCACGAAGCAGCCCACCTGCCATCCCAGAGCCCTGACTGCCCACACATGTCTGTTACATGGGACAGAAATAAACGCGTGTCTTGTTTGAGGCACTCTCTTACTGGTGTCTGTTTTTCCACCCTGACTAAACCACAACATGTCAGGTGCAGAGAGTGACTAGGTGATGCTGATCTTGACTAACAAATATTAAGCAGAGTTTCCCAGGGAATGTTTATAAGTCTCTTCCACAGTCACATGGGCAAGAGTTAAGATAAGGACAGAGGTCAAAGAGATAATCCCAACAGGGAATTCAAACTACTTTTAAATCTCTACTTTGTTCTTCAGTCTATTCTTTCCCAGCTAGTTTTCTGTACAGCTGCTCTTTACTAAAATCTCTGCTTCACAGGTAATCTCATTTGATCCTTACCAGCAAGCTGTGAATGCTTCCATGGCTTGCAAGCTGCCAGACATCCCTCTGTGAGAGAGTGGCGTTCTTCGTGTTGCTTGCTCTGGGCATGAGGACCTCAACTCTAACATACATTTATATGGCTGCACTAAGTGAGGCTTCTTGAACTCAGGACACTAAATAATACTAGAGGCCTGGTGCATGAAATTTGTGCATGGGGGTGTGTGTCCCTCAGCCCAGCCTGCACCCTCTCCAATCTGGGACCCCTCGAGGAATGTCCGACTGCCCATTTAGACCCGATCCTACTGGGATTGGGCCTAAACGGGCAGTCGGACATCCCTCTCACAATCCAGGACTGCTGGCTCCCAACTGCTCGCTTGCCTGCCTTCCTGATTGCACCTAACCGCTTCTGCCTGCCAGCCTGATCACCCTCTAACCACTCCCCTGCCAGCCTGATTGATGCCTATTTGCTCCCCTGCCAGCCTGTTTGCCCCTAACTGCCCTCCCCTGTAGGCCTGGGTCCCCCTGAACTGCCCTTCCCTGCAGGCCCAGTTGCCCCCAACTTCCCTCTTCTGCCGGCCTGGTCACCCCTAACTGCCCTCCCTTGCAGGCTTGATCACCCCCAACTGCCCTCCCTTGCAGGCCTGGTCCCTCCTAACTGTCCTCCCCTGCTGGCCATCTTGTGGTGGCCATCTTGTGTCCACATGGGGGCAGTCATCCTTGACCACATGGGGGCAGCCATCTTGTGTGTTGGAGTGATGGTCAATTTGCATATTATTCTTTTATTAGATAGGATTAGATAGGATACAGGCCTGGTGCACGGTGGGGACCTGCTGGTTTGCCCTGAAGGGTGTCCCAGATCAGGGTGGGGGTTCCCTTGGGGCATGGAGCAGCCTGGGTGAGGGGCTTGTGGTGGTTTACAGGCTGGCCACGCCCCCCGGCGACCCAAGCCGAGACCCTGGTATCTGGGATTTATTTATCTTCTATAATTGAAACTTTGTAGCCTTCAGCGGAGCCAAGCCCTCTGCTTGCTCCGTGGCAGCAGCCATTTTTGTTGGTATTTATTTATCTTCTATAATTGAAACTTTGTAGCCTTAAGCGGAGGCCAAGGCAGGCCAGGGCTGTGGAAACTTGGCTTCCTCCATCACTGGGGGCAATACAAGCCTCCTGCTCTCTCCAGCTCCGTGGCTGCTGCCATTTTTGTCAGGATTTATTTATCTTCTATCATTGAAACTTTGTAGCCTAAGCGGAGGCCAAGGCAGGCCAGGGCAGGCGGAAAGCTTGACTTCCTCCATTGCCAGGAAACCCAAGCTTCCTGATCTCTCCATGGCCGCAGCCATCTTGGTTGGGTTAATTTGCATACTTGCTCCTGATTGGCTGGTGGGCGTGGCTTGTGGTGTAGCGGAGGTATGGTCAATTTGCATATTATTCTTTTATTAGATAGGATTCAAATGGATTTGTTAAACGTCAAAACACAGCGCTGAGATGAGAAGAAACTGTACTTTATTTTACATACTAGTGCCCCGGTGCACGGATTCATGAACATTGAAAGGAAATTAATTAGAAGGTGGCCTGCAGGGCGGGACTGGGCGAGATGGGCCGTAGACGCCCTGGAGCCAACCTCCCGAGGACCTCCCTGGCTGGCCACAACTGGGGTGGCGCCGCAGCTCGAAGGGCATTTGTGGAGTGAGCGGGGTCCCTCCAGCAGGTGGGGTCCCTCAGCCTGGCCTGTGGGGATTGGGCCAAAACCGGCTCTCTGACATCTCCTGAGGGGTCCTGGATTGTAAGAGGGTGGTTCTTGGGTGACACACCCCAGAATCCGGCTCCCTCCTCTCTGGTTCCAGGGTGCATCACCAGAGAACCACCGCTGCCAAGTCACCGCAGCTCGGCAGCTCCTGCATTGAGCATCTGCCCCCTGGTGGTCAGTGCACGTTATACCTACCGGCTGGTCAGATAGTCAGCTAGTCGCTTCACCTTTTATATATATAGATTTTTATACAAACAATTTGTCAGTAGGATGACCTTAGATTTGTGATCAAATATCAAGGCACATTTGTGAATCATATCCGTAAGTACCTGGGTCATGTTTTAATAGTCACTAAGAGTTTGAAACTGAAGCTGTCCTATTTTGGGCACAGCATGAGAACACGGGGTTCTTTGGAAGAGACAATGACGCTGGAAAGATAGGAGGCAGCAGGAGGAGAGGGAACCCGACAGGATATGGAGGGACTCCATGAAAGGAGCCACAGGTGTGAATGTGCAGGAGCTGGGCAGGGCTGTGAGGACAGCACATGGTGGACAGCACTCCTTCGCAGCACCCCCTGGAGCCAGAGCCGGCACACTGGCCTGTAACTCGCTGGCCTGTAACTCACTAGCATGTAATCACTGGCTCATACCTCACTGCCCTGTAACTCACTGGCCTGTAACTCACTGGCCTGTAACTCATTGGCATGTAACTCAGTGGCCTGTAACTCGCTGGTCTGTAACTCACAGGCCTGTAACTCATTGGCATGTAACTCATTGGCCTGTAACTCACTGGCCTGTAACTCACTGGCCTTTAACTCACTGGCTCATAACTCACTGGCCTGTAACTCACTGGCCTGTATTTACTGGCCTGTAACTCGCTGGCCTGTAATCACTAGCCTGTAACTCACTGGCATGTAACTTTCATAAGAGTTTTGAGGCACTAGCAGTACAGGACTCGGTTGAACTCAGTGTTGCTTAGACCTGGGCAGAGAGGAACCTGCACACCTGTGATGAGAAGTGAGACCATGGCATACTTTGTGTGTGTGTTAAGGATTCTGAATATTTGAAATTCTGTACTTGTAATGCCTTAGTAATTGATCTATTAGAATAGAAGTCCTATAACTTGATTTTAAAAGGTGTAATTGGGTAAGTGATTTAGACTTGCATTTTAAGTAGAATCCTTATGAAGTTGATACATAGCACCTGGGGGTGTTTATATGTAGCTTTGGAATTTCTAAGAGAACTTAAATATATAAGAATTAATTTATTTGCAGGGGATGATTTTAGTCAAAGTACACAAGAAGCAAAGTAAAGTGCCTTAAATTTATAAATACAGCCCTAACCGGTTTGGTTCAGTGGATAGAGCGTTGGCCTGCAGACTGAAGGGTCAAAGGTTCGATTCCAGTCAAGGGCATGTACCTTGGTTGTGGGCACATCCCCAGTAGGGTGTGTGGAAGAGGCAGCTGATCGATGTTTCTCTCTCATCGATGTTTCTAACTCTCTATCCCTCTCCCTTCCTCTCAGGAAAATATCAATAAAATATATTTTAAAAAATTTATAAATACAGTTTAAAAATACATGCAGATATTTAGTTTACTAAATTTGTAAATGGGATAACCTAGTGTTTAAGTTAATTAAAAAGTGTTAGACTTATAAATGGCACAATAGGATTTTTAGGCTAAACTTTTATTCATAATAAACTAGATTTTTAAATTTCTAACTTTGATAAATTGAATATCAGTTTTAAAACAAAAATAAATGCATGAGTAGGCTTTTCTGCCTATAAAACTTCCCTCAATGGCACTTTTAAAAAACCTCATGGGACAGAGAAGTATAGGCTAAGCATAGGGCTTGGCAGCCTGCCCTACTTCCCATCATGGGGAGAGAAGGCTGGTCACCAGCACCTCATTTACACTGGGGCTGTGTTGGTGTTTACCTGGGGCTGTGGGGTTGTTTACCTGGGGCTGTGTGGGTGTTCACCTGGGGCTGTGTGGGTGTTCACCTGGGGCTGTGGGGGTGTTCACCTGGGGCTGGGGGGATGTTCACCTGGGGCTGTGGGGTGTTCACCTGGGGTTGGGGGGATGTTCACCTGGGGCTGTGGGTGTTCACCTGGGGCTGGGGGGATGTTCACCTGGGGCTGTGTGGGTGTTCACCTGGGGCTGTGGGGCTGGGGGGATGTTCACCTGGGGCTGTGGGGGTGTTCACCTGGGGCTGTGTTGGTGTTTACCTGGGGCTGTGGGTGTTCACCTGGGGCTGTGGGGGTGTTCACCTGGGGCTGTGGGGGTGTTCACCTGGGGCTGTGTGGGTGTTCACCTGGGGCTGTGGGGGTGTTCACCTGGGGCTATGGGGGTGTTTACCTGTGGCTGTGGGGGTGTCTACCTGGGGCTGTGGGTGTTTACCTGGGGCTGTGGGTGTTCACCTGGGGCTGTGGGGGTGTTCACCTGGGGCTGTGGGGGTGTTCACCTGGGGCTGTGGGGGTGTTCACCTGGGGCTATGGGGGTGTTTACCTGTGGCTGTGGGGGTGTCTACCTGAGGCTGTGGGAGTTTACCTGGGGCTGTGGGTGTTCACCTGGGGCTGTGGGGGTGTTCACCTGGGGCTGTGGGGGTGTTCACCTGGGGCTGTGTGGGTGTTCACCTGGGGCTGTGGGGGTGTTCACCTGGGGCTATGGGGGTGTTTACCTGTGGCTGTGGGGGTGTCTACCTGGGGCTGTGGGTGTTTACCTGGGTCTGTGGAGGTGTTCACCTGGGTCGGTGGAGGTGTTCACCTGGGGCTGGGGGGGTGTTCACCTGGGGCTGTGGGGGTGTTCACCTGGGGCTGTGGGGGTGTTTACCTGGGGCTGTGGGGGTGTTCACCTGGGGCTGTGGGGGTGTTCACCTGGGGCTGTGGGGGTGTTCACCTGGGGCTGTGGGGGTGTTCACCTGGGGCTGGGGGGATGTTTACCTGGGGCTGGGGGGGTGTTCACCTGGGGCTGTGGGGGTGTTTACCTGGGGCTGTGGGGGTGTTCACCTGGGGCTGTGGGGGTGTTTACCTGGGGCTGGGGGGGTGTTCACCTGGGGCTGTGGGGGTGTTTACCTGGGGCTGTGGGGGTGTTCACCTGGGGCTGGGGGGATGTTTACCTGGGGCTGGGGGGGTGTTCACCTGGGGCTGTGGGGGTGTTTACCTGGGGCTGTGGGGGTGTTCACCTGGGGCTGGGGGGGTTTTCACCTGGGGCTGTGGGGGTGTTTACCTGGGGCTGTGGGGGTGTTTACCTGGGGCTGGGGGGTGTTCACCTGGGGCTGTGGGGGTGTTTACCTGGGGCTGTGGGGGTGTTTACCTGGGGCTGGGGGGTGTTCACCTGGGGCTGTGGGGGTGTTCACCTGGGGCTGTGGAGGTGTTCACCTGGGGCTGGGGGAGTGTTCACCTGGGGCTGTGGGGGTGTTTACCTGGGGCTGTGGGGGTGTTCACCTGGGGCTGGGGGGGTGTTCACCTGGGGCTGTGGGGGTGTTTACCTGGGGCTGGGGGGGTGTTTACCTGGGGCTGGGGGGATGTTTACCTGGGGCTGTGGGTGTTTACCTGGGGCTGTGGGTGTTTACCTGGGGCTGTGGGGGTGTTTACCTGGGGCTGTGGAGGTGTTCACCTGGGGCTGGGGGCGTGTTCACCTGTGGCTGTGGGGGTGTTTACCTGGGGCTGGGGGAGTGTTCACCTGGGGCTGTGGGGGTGTTTACCTGGGGCTGTGGGGGTGTTTACCTGGGGCTGTGGGGGTGTTTACCTGGGGCTGTGGGGGTGTTTACCTGGGGCTGTGGGGGTGTTTACCTGGGGCTGTGGAGGTGTTCACCTGGGGCTGGGGGCGTGTTCACCTGTGGCTGTGGGGGTGTTTACCTGGGGCTGTGGGTGTTCACCTGGGGCTGTGTGGGTGTTCACCTGGGGCTGTGGGGTATTCACCTGGGGCTGTGGGGGTGTTCACCTGGGGCTGGGGGTGGTGTTTACCTGGGGCTGTGGGTGTTCTCCTGGGGCTGTGGGTGTTCTCCTGGGGCTGTGGGGTGTTCACCTGGGGCTGTGGGGGTGTTTACCTGGGGCTGGGGGTGTCTACCTGGGGCTGTGTGGGTGTTTACCTGGGGCTGTGGGTGTTTACCTGGGGCTGTGGGTGTTTACCTGGGGCTGTGGGGGTGTTCACCTGGGGCTGTGGGTGTTTACCTGGGTGTGTGGAGGTGTTCACCTGGGGCTGTGGGTGTTTACCTGGGGCTGTGGGGGTGTTTACCTGGGGCTGTGGGTGTTTACCTGGGGCTGTGGGTGTCTACCTGGGGCTGTGTGGGTGTTTACCTGGGGCTGGGGGTGTCTACCTGGGGCTGTGGGTGTCTACCTGGGGCTGGGGGTGTCTACCTGGGATTGCACAGCCCGCCCTGACAGCTTAGCTTCTCCCAGAGTTCTCCTCAGAGGGTGAGATTACTTTGGACAAGAAGCGCCCCTTTCTGACGACCTCCCAGCTGGAAAGGGGAGGCGCGTGCACGCGGGCTCCCACTCCCTGCGGAGCCTCTTCCCTGAGAAGCTGTGAGGGGCCCACGGCCAGCTGAGACCTCGCGGCCATGTGGCCCACGACAGGCTCCCCTCTTCCCCACCCCCCCCAGGTCTGTCTCCAGACAGAAGCCACTGGCCTCCCTGCGGCCTCCTTCCCTCCGGCCACAGCCGCTCCTGGGGGCTCCTCTGCCCTGTGCCCTGAGCACAGCTGGTGCCTCTCCCCACCTGCCAGCCTCACGTCCAATCTCCTCCTCCGGTCCTGGCTGGTGGAGCCGCCCCGTGAGAACCCCTGTTTCCTGAGAAACAAACACGCTCTTCCTCACGCTGAGACCGGCGTCTGCTCCGGAGGCAGCATTAGGGCTCTGCACGCTCTGGGGCCGCCGAGGGGGCCAGGTCGGAAGGGGGCTGTCCGAGGTCAGCTGTACAGTCCCGGGCAGCTGGGACACAGGAGGATCCAGGGCGAGGTGCGGGGACAGGGGTTTGGGCCCTCCTCTCCCACTTTCTACAGGGCATCTGGGGAACAAAGGGCATGGCGGCCTTTCTGGGCTGCTGAGGGGAGAGCCTGCAGGGCGAGGGCTTTAAGGGATCAGAGTTACCAGCGGAAGGTGTGGCCCATCTCACTGAGCACTTACCTGATCCACAAAGCATGTTGCTTTTTTTTTTTTTAAAGTCATGTATGTTACCCATGTAAACCCCATGTCCAACGCAAGATGTGCGCATCCATCACTGCGCAGCACGTGCTGTTCTCATGGGGGCACTTTATCGCCCTCTGCCCGGGGATGCCATCTGGGGGAGCCTGGAAGACACACACACCCCCCTCCCCGCCACCAAGCGCCATTCCTTCCAGGGCAGGTCCGGACAAACAGAATCATTTCCCACCCGTCACTCACATGCAAATATACGTCAGCCACCCGTCACTCACCTGCGAGTGTGCGTCAGTATACAGCCTGTTCCCGACTCACATGCAGGTGCAAGGCGTTTGGCTGACATGGGATCCTAGAGCGTATTTCTCTGTGTGACGCGGGCCAGATAAACCAGAGTTGTCCAGGACTGTCTGTAAAAAAAGAAGATTCGTGGCAAACCTCAATTCCTGTCCTTGAAAGATGAATCAGAGGGCCGGAGACCATGGGATACCAGGACACAGGCTTTATTGGCGATCACCCTGCCGGCCGCCTTCCAGAGGGGGAAAAGGGAAGAGAGAGAGCCGGGGTGAGAGTGCCTTTTAAGAGGAGGAAAGAGGGGACGGGGCTTAGGGCACTCAGCCCACGCTGATTGGTGGTTTCATGTAAGGCACATGGTTAGGGGCCTAGGGATTTAGGAATTGGGGCCTTAGGGTACATGGCAGGTGCTGATTGGTGGTTCAATGTACAGTCCATATAAGGTGCTCAGGAATGTCCGGCTGCAGGTGGAGTTGACATCATACTCTGTTCATCAGTTGGGGGAAGGGAGGATCTATCAGTCCTAAACTGAGATTTTTAGGGTGAAAACAATCCTGTTAGATACAAATGAGGATCATGACCGTAGGAGATTTCACACGCTCAAACTGCAATGTTAATTTGCAAGACATCTCTGAGGCTAAACAAGTTTCTCTTCACCCGCCTCCTGGGGTGCTGGGTGCTGGGTGCTGTGGGCAGCACAGAGTTCCGTCTGGCAGGTGTCCTCGGCTCAAGACAGTCCTCCGGGAGCAAAGCTAGCCACCAGGGCGTGGGCTCCTCCCCGCCGGGAGCCTGTGTCCGCCACGCCCGGGGAGCCGGGGTCACAGTCGCCCTTTTCCTTCCTGGCCGGTCAGCCCGGTCAGGCACGCCTGCCCCCCCCCCCCCCCCCCCCGGCTTCCCTCGCGGCGGTCCTCCTTCCCCCGCCCTTGGCACGCTGGCAGCACCGTCCTCCGTCCGGCCTCAGCGCAGCGCAGGCAGAGCCGGACCGGAACCAGGCTACAGCGGGCCGCCCTGGAGTTTAGGCTGGATCCCAGCGCCTGGCCGGCGCCCTGCCGAAGGAGCTGTGTTCGGACCGAGCCGCTGTGCCCAGGCCATTCGTGCCCAGGCCATTCGTGCCCAGGCCATTCGTGCCCAGGCCATTCGTGCCCAGGCCATTCGTGCCCAGGCCATTCCTGGGCGCACGCGCCATTGGCCACCCCTCCTTCCTCCTCCTCAGCCTCACGCCAGCTTCCGTCCTTTCCTCACCTCCCAGGGCCGCCCCGCAGGCCACGCCACACTCCCCACCTCCCCACGCCTCCACCGCCTCTTGCCGCCCCTTGGACTCTGACAACACCGCACTTTTCTTCAAGGCAGATCTGCTTGTCTCCACCCACTCTTCTCTTTCTTTGCTTCTTGTGAAGAAAAATGTTTCTCAACCTGTTCTGTTCTCGTGTCCTCAACATCTTGTGCTGCCTGTCATTCCCTCTCCTTCCTTTCCGTTTACAAGCCTGCCTCAGCCCTTCCAACTCTGAGGGGAGAAGCCCAGCAAGGATGCTCTGGGCCCTGTCGCTCCCGGACCCATGTTCTCGGTTTGTGTGGGGAGAAAACGATTTCCCATGACCTTCTAGGTTCTTGGCTGAAGACCGCCCCCCACCCCACCCCAATGGTGATAAAAAGACAGATTAACAGGAGAAAAAGAAAACGAATTTCATACACATAGAAGCCCCACAAAGATGTGAGACTCACAGGCAGCCAGGCAACTGAGGTGTATGGGGTCCCCCCCCCACCCCCCCCCCACCCCCCGTGAGCTGAGGACAGGGATAGGGGAGTCCAGGGCTTCAAACAAAGTCACAGGAAGGTGAGAGGCACCACTGGGCCCTGCCATGCACAGTCCTCTCTCAGGCCTAAAAACCCACCTCTGTGACCGCTCCTCCCGGTGAGCCCCTGACCAGTTCCTCTTGGGCAGCTCGGGGGCGGGAAAACGCTTTTCCTGAGCCTGCTGGCTCTTAATTGCTTTCAGCTCACATAATCCAAAGAGGCACAGTCAGGGGTGGCACATTCTGCTCAACTTCACCCAAAAGTAGTCCCTCCATTTATGGTTTCCACCTTTTCACTACCCACTCACGGCTTAACCCCAAAATCTGCTTATCCGCCTGCCTCGCTCTTAAAACAGTCCTCAGTGAAAGGTTGTGACATCCTAAACACAAAACCCGTGGGCCTTCTCCGTTTCCACCCTCCTTGTCCACATTACACGTCATCTCTCCGACCTGACTTTCCATGCTGGGACTCTGTGAGACCAGAACAGCGGCCATGTGATTGCCACATGGCTATTACATGGCAGATGCTGTGCCAAACGTGTAATCTTCATGACAACCCAGGGCAGGAGATATTATTTTCCCATTTTATAAGAGAGGAAACGGAGGCGTGGAGAGAGGATGTAGCTTGCCTGTGGCAAACAGCTGAGATAATTTAACCCTTTACCTGTGACCCCAGGGCCCAGGCTTCAAACCATTGGAAAGGGCATCAGTCCCGTTGCCACTGCCTCCTGGCTCCCCTGTGGCCTCATGCCTCCCTCCCAGGTCCACTCCCTCTCCCCGTCCCTGAGTGTAGAAGGTCTTTGTTTCTAATAATGGTTTGCTCAACACATTGGAATCCTCTCCCTTGCCCTTCACCCATGTTCAACCAGGTACCAAGTCTATTGATGCTAACAACCCAGTACCGCCCTCAGATGTCCTCTTGTTTGCACTGCCAACATCCTGTTCAGGTGCACATTGCCCATAACCTGGACCGTCTCAGCGGCTTCCGGTTCTTTCCTGTACATTCTCTGCTCAGCTACCTCATATCCCCAACATATTCATCCCATGGAAAGCCAAACACAAAAATGAGTTGAGGGGCCCCAGTTTGAAATAAATATAAGGTCTATTGGTGTTTAAGAAATACTGGAAATAGGCCAACAAATAAATACTATACATTTTCTAATAAGCCTACCTGAGAATCATGATATTCTCTCTCAAAAAAATGAAATTTTGACTCAAATTGATTAAGAGCTCTCTGTTTTGCAAGTCTGTAAACCTGGAGATTGTGCTGTAGAAAGGAGGTGAGCTTTTGTTCCTGTCTGGTACATATGATAACACATCAAAAATGGTTTATGATATTTTGTGTCAAATTACCAATATTATCTCCACATTTCTTTCTCCCCTTCTTATATAAATTCCAGTTTCTCATAATCTTATGGACTCAGTCCTGACATTCTGTAGGTTCCTTCGTTAATTAAATTTGACAGAGCCTGTCTATTCATGAGAATTGTACTGTACAATTTGAGAATTATGCTTTCACACTGCGTCTCTATTTTCAGAAACATTCTCATCACTCACTCCCTGGGTCCATTCAAAACCATATCTTCCTAGAACCACCCCCGCTGACTCTTGTTGGATGTTTACATCAAACCCATCAACTACATTTTCTGAGAAACCACACATTATTCTGGAAAAATTCTGAAATATGCAAACTGTATATAAATTCATCTCTAAGAAGCCAACTTCACCTCTTCATGTACTCCTGTGCTGAAAGAAACTTCCTGAACATGATAATTTCAAGAGAAACATCAGAAGTGCTTTATTCAAAGTAATGTCCATCACTAGCTACACATTTCCCCCATCTTTCAGGTAATTTGTGGATACTGTCCCAATAGAACTTTTCTTGTTTTGAGGCAAACCATTCAGAGACCCAATTTTCCACTTCTTCGTACGTTTTGAAGTGCTGCTCAGAAAGTACATGTGCCATCGATCAGAACAAGTGGTAATCTGAAGGAGCAAGGTCTGGTGAATACGGCGGGTGGGCTAATACTTCCCAGGCAAGATCTTTTAACATGTCTTTAACTGGTTTTGAAGTGTGTGATGGTGCGTCATCATGAAGCAAAATTACTTTGCCGTGTCTTCTGGCCCATTCTGGTCATTTTGCGATCAAAGCGTGGCTCAAATGGATTATTTGTTGTGGGTAGCGATCAGTATTAACGGTTTCACCTGGTTTTAGAAGCTCAGAATACACCACACCTTCCTGATCCCACCAAACTTGGAGCATTGTCTTCTTTCTGAAGCAATTTGGCCTTGCAGTCGATGTTGATGGTTGACCTAGATCAACCCATGATTTTGTGCATTTGGGATTCTCAAAATAAATCCACTTTTTATTGCCAGTCACAATTCAATGCAAAAAAAGACTTTCTTTCATGCCGTTGAAGCAACATTTTACTGATGACTTTTTGGTTTTCTATTTGTCTTTCGTTCAGTAGATGTGTCACCCATTTTCCTTCCTTTAAAATCTTTCCCATTGCTTGTAAACCATCAGAAATTGTTTGCTGAGCAACGTTTAATCTTTCTGCAAGTTGTTTTTGAGTTTGACATGCATCTTCATCCAATAATGCTTGTAATTGTTGGTCTTCAAACTTTTTCAGTTGACCTGGACGTTCTTTGTCTTTCACATAAAAATCATCACTTTTTAAGCATTTAAACTAGCATTCACAAATACCTTGAGATGGAGCGTGTTCACCATAAGCTTCCTGAAGTATTCAGCCGCACTTTTCTTCAAAATAAAGTAATGAATTAAAACTACCGGCAAATGCTCTTTTTTTTTGGCACGAAATTCGACATTTGTAAGCGTAAAAATATCTATGATGTTAACACCTTCAGAAAATTTGACATATGAAGTTTTGAAGCTTGTTGTCAATACAACAAAATAGCATACATATCAAATTTCATATATATCAACATATGGGTAAGTCCATCTATTGAAAAAAATCCGCATTATTAACCGGTACACCTACAGAACATATTATATTGGGTTACAGTTTACATAAATTCACAGGGTTTATGTGTACAGTCCTACAGTTCTTGACAAATACATAAATTTATATAGCCAACACATCCATTAAGATAGAGACCTTTTCCATTATCCACGAAAGCTCCCTATGCCCCCCTGATCAGTTATCTTGCTGAATAACAAATCCAGCCCCCTCCCCGCCAGTGTAGCAACTTAAACCAGTGAGCATCCTGCCTTATCAGTGCACAGGTTGCTGGGGGCAGGGGCCTGGGAGTCATCAGCCCGGTGGTTCTGGCTCAGCTTCCTCCTGAGGCTTCAGCCAAGCTGGTGGCCGGGCCACCGTCTCTAAGGACTAGGGGCTTCTCTTCCAAGCTCACTCAGTTGCTGCCTAGAGGCCTCGCTCCTCACCATGTTGGCCTCTACATAGGGACACTCATGACATGACCCAGAGTGAGTGTAGTAATGAGAGCGAGAGGGAGAGCAAGAGCCAGAGCAAGAGTGCACAGAACAGAAGCCACTGTATCTATAACCTCATCTCAGAAGTAACTTACCATGCCATCAGGCCAACCCTGGACAATGTGGGAGGAAATGACACAAAATCATAAATATCAGGAGGCAGGAACTATTGGGGGTCATCTTGGAGGCTGATTATCATATGACCCCAGTCAATATCCGCCACTCCCACCCCTCCCCCTCCTATAGAAACACTGTTCAGATTTATTTCCCCATAGATTCAATTAGCCTGTTCTAAACTTCAAATAAACAAGAACATGTAGTCAGTACTCTTTTGTGTCCGGCTCCTTTTGTTCAGCATCATGTTCCTGATATTTATGCCTGTCATCCTGGGTGTCAAGAAGTTCATTCCCATCTATCGCTGAGTAGTATTCATGATATGGATTTATCGCAAGTTGTTTATTTGTTCCCCTGTTGATAAACTTTGAATTGTTTCTAATTGAGGGGTATTATGAAAAAAGGCAGCTAAAATATCGTTGTTCCAATCTACTTGTGGATATCTGTTTCTCTTGCATGTACACCTGAAAATGGAATTTCAGGGTCATGGAAGACACGCACACAACTAAATGTGTAGCTGCCATAGTGATTGCGCCATTTGAATTCCAAACAGCGATATTTAAATCTGAAGTTGCTCCACATCAACACCCATTTGGTGCTGACAGGCTTGGGGTTTTGGTTCAGCCATTCTCGTGGGTATTTAATGGTCTTATTGTGCTTTGGATGTGTGTTTCTCAGATGACAAATGACCAGCACTTGTATGATGCTTTTGGCTGTTAGACTGTCTTCCTTTGTGAAGTACCTATTCAAGTGTTTTGTCTATTTTTGGATAGTTGTTTGTTTTTTTATTATTGAGTTGTAAGAGTTCATGATACATTCTGGGTAAAGACCTCTGTCAAATATAAGTTTTAATGAATATATTTTCTGCTCTGTGGTTTTCCTATTCATTATCTTAATCTGTTTTCTTTTTTCCTCTTTTTTAAATATTTTTATTGGTTTTTAGAGAGAGAAGAAAGGAAAGGGAGAGAGAGATAGAAACATTGATGAGAGAGAAAGTCATCGATTGGCTGCCTTCTGCACGGTCCCCACTGGGGATCAAGCCCACAACCTGGGCATGGAAAGCCAATGGTGTCCTGACCGGGAATTGAACTGGCAACCTCCTGGTTGCTGGATCGATGTTCAACTGTTGAGCCACACCAGCCAGGCTTAATCTGTTTTCTTATGAGCAGAAATTTAAAATTATTTTTACAACTGTCTTGAGGTATAAATTAATTCCACAAAACCCACTCATTGTAAGTGTATAATTAAATAATTTCTAATAAAGTTAAGTTGTGCAGCCATTACCATAACCCAGTTTTCAAACATTTCCATTGCCCCAACAAGCTATTTCTGAACTGTTTGGAGTTCATCCCCATCCCCACTCGAACACCAGGCAATCATCTGCTTTCTATCTCTGTAGATTTGCCTACTACAGAGATCTATATCTATATAAAAGGCTAAGTGACCGGCCAGCCAGCCGGCCGACCACCCAACCAACCGACTGGCCAGTACATATGACGCGCACTGGCAAATTAAAAATAAACATTGAATCGTGCATGCGCAATACATATAAAGCTCCCATCAAATTTCTTAATAGTATTACTCTTTTGGGAATGCAGTATTATAAATTACAATTGAAAGGAGGTGCAATCATCATGCTACTGAGAAATCTTAATAGTAAATGGGGTCTTTGTAATGGCACTAGATTTATTATCACAAGATTGCTACCTAACATAATCAAAGCTGAAGTATTAACAGGATCTGTGGAAGGAGAGGTTGTTCTGATTCCAAGAATGGATTTGTCCCCATTTGACACTGGCCTCCCATTTAAATTAATTTGAAGACAGTTTCCCGTGATGCTAGCATTTGCAATGACTATTAATAAATCACAAGGACAAACTCTAGACAGAGTAGGAATATTCCTACCTGAACCTGATTTCAGACATGGTCAGTTATACATTGCTTTCTCTCGAGTTCGAAAAGCGTGTGACGTTAATGTTATAAATACCTCATCACAAGGGAAATGAGTCAAGCACTCTGAAAGTGTTTTTACTCTTAATGTGGTATACAGGGAGATATTAGAATAAGTTTAATCAATTTATCAGTCATTGTTTTTATGTTTTTGTTGTTTTTATATCATGTCTTTGTCGTTATATCATGTTATTGTTTATTTATTAATCAATTTTATATTATTTTCATATACATTTTACTAATTTTCTTTCATCTCTGACACTTCTATTATAGAGAAAGGGCAAATAGTGATATTAAAATATTTCTTCTAATTAACTTCCTTTCAATGTGTACAAATCCATGCACTGGGCCACTAGTTTCATATGAAAGGAAATATCAAATATGTGGCTTTTTTGCTGACTTCTCTCACTTAGCATGGTGTGTTTTTTTAGGTTCCTCCATGTTCTAATGTTTATACATTGGCCACTATGAATAATGCTTCCATACATATTCATGTGCAAAAGTTTTTAATTTTAAGAAAGTCTAATCTTTTTTTTCTTTTTTGATTAATGCTTTTTTGGGTCCTCTCTAAGAAATTTTTGCATACCCTAAGGCATGAAGTGAATTTTTTTTCCTGTGTTTTGTTATAGGAGTATTATATTTTTAGTTTTTACCTTTAAAGCTTTTATATAATGTAAAATATGAACGTGGGTTGATTTTTTCTTATATAGATATTCAATTCTTTGAAGTCTTTTTCTCAATAAAGTACTGTGATATTTTGGTCAGAACCTTGTAAGTGTGGGTCTATTTCTGAGCTCTCTATCAATCATTTATTTGTCTATTTTTATGCTGATTATACACAGTCTTGATTAACATAGCTTTATAATAAGTATTAAAATCAGGTAATATGTCTTTTAACATTTTTTCAAAATTATTGTGGCTATTCCAAGTGCTTTATATTTTTATATAAATTATAAAATCAGCTTGTAAATTTATACAAATTTGGAATTTTGGTTGTAATTGCATTGAATCAGTAGATCAATTTGAAGAGAATTGAGATGGTATAATTATTTATGTTTTCAATCCTTAAATATGTTATATATCTTCATTTATTTATATCTACTTTAATTTCTCTCAGCAATGTTTCAAAGTTTAAAGTATAGAACTTTCATACATATTATAAATAATACTTAAAAAAAACATCGTTTCTAACTTTTTACTGATAGTACATAGAAAAACAATTATTTCTATCCCATTGTAAGTTCACTTATTAGCCCTAGAGCTCTTATGTTTCAGATGAGAGAGAAACATCATCAATCGCTGCCTCCTGCACACCCCCTACTGGGGATTGAGCCCACATCCCTAGCATGTGCCCTGACCAGGAATCGAACCAGTGGTTGGGCTAAACCACAGAGCCACACTGGCTGGGCAATTTTTATGTATTTTATCTCTTTCCTTATTACACTGGTGAGGACCTCTAGTATAATATTGGAAAGAGCAGCACCTTGCTTGTTCCTGAGGAAGCATAACTGACTTGTGGTCTGCACGGGGGATTGCCATTACAGGTGAGGAGAGGAAGGCAAGCACTGCGGCAGAGGGACTGCCCCGAATGCCACGGCCGGGCGGCCATGGCAAAGAGAGAGCCGGAAGAAGGGCGGTGTGGCTGGAAAGCAGAGAGCAGGCTGTGTCCATGAGATGAGGGTGGAGGTGCGCTGTCAAGTCCTCCAGGAATGTTGGCCTTTCACCTAAGAGAAGTGGGACAATACTGAAGGGTTTTAAGTTGGGAGTTACTTTGGCTTCAAAGGGGTTTAAGTTTTAAGTTACTCTGGCTCTGCAGTGTCAAGAACAAATTAGAAATCTGTGGAGATAAATGGAACACATCAGTGTTTTAGTTGTCGTTGGTGCATAACAATTCAACCCAGCATTTATGGGCTTAGGATGACCTTTCCATCATGTGACTGATTTATTGCTCTGGAACTTGGACAGGTCTTGCAGGGTAGGAGGTGGAGAAGTGGAATGGGGTGGAAGATGGAGGGAAAAGGCATGGCCTACTGCTTCTCCACAATGCCTGGGGCCCTAGCTGGAAAGACTCAAAACTGAGTGTGAATTGACACCCGAAGCTGGAATCATCCCCAGGTCTTGCTCACTCACTTGTCTGGGCATTGACTAAGATAACACAGAGACCAGAACTGCCAACCAAAATGCCCGCATGCGGGCTCTCCGTGTGGCTTGGTTTCCTAACAGCACACTGACTGCAGCATGCAGGGCTCCAACGTGAGGTTGCAGCAAGCAAGGTGAAGCCGCATCGCCTTTGAGGGCCCAGCTCCTCACACAGTGCTGCTTCTGTGCCGCTACTCAGGGCAATGTAGGGTCAAGTGCACCCAGGTGAAGGGGCCAAATTAGCCCTGGAACTAGAGGGTTCACCTCCAAGCTCTCAGTGGGATACATATCAAAGAACTTGACGACAACGCTTAAAATAGGAAAACTAATAATTAGCTTATTTCAATAGATGGTGATAGCTGCGGGTAGTTTGAACTAATGTGGTGGTAGCAGAGGTGGGGAAGAGGAGTCAGAGTTAACGTGAGCAGGACTAGGTGACAGACCAATGTAGGCAGAAGGAGAGGCATCCAGATCCTGCAGGAGAAGGCCACGGGTCCAGCTTGGGACCGAGGAAGATGACCAGGGCTTGATTGTTCTGTTTTGTGGGAAGATAACTTGACTTTGGTTTTGGAAATGTTCAGTTGGGAGAAACTTTGAGACATGTGAATGAAAATCAATTAGGAGCTGAATCTATGGACTCGTTCACACCATAGATTTGATGGCATCAGAGAGAGAACATAAAGTGAAAAGGAAAGAGGGATGAGCATAAAGCCTTGGGAAACTAGCATGTACGGCCATGAGAAGGGGAAAGACGCATGGAAGAGCAGAGTTAACAGATAACCAAGAGCAGTTTGCTCGCCCAAATCCCCGAAGCGAGGGGAGTTAA
Source organism: Cnephaeus nilssonii (assembly GCF_951640355.1). Classification (NCBI taxonomy): domain Eukaryota; kingdom Metazoa; phylum Chordata; class Mammalia; order Chiroptera; family Vespertilionidae; genus Cnephaeus; species Cnephaeus nilssonii. The sequence continues at coordinate 69,564,514 of NC_137086.1, read as the reverse complement.
AGGGAAGTGGTTGGCATGGCCAAATGCCGATGAAAGGCGAGGTGAGAAGAGGTCTCAGGGATGATTATCTTCTACCACGAGATTTGCTTCCATAGAGTCATGGTGTATAATAGAAAACGGGGAGAAGCTTGCCTAAAAGGGGGATGGAAAGAGACCCAAGGTTTTCATTCTACAGTCACCAGTGAAGTATGGTAGCAACCATACTTAGGTAAAAACTGCTGTTTGAATTTTAACGCTGCTATTATGGCTTCTGTACACACTTGCTTGCTTGGACAATAGGGTGGTTACCTCAGCTTCCAGACTGAGACCTGGAGACTCACAGAGGTAATTTTCCTGTGCCTGTGGACCAGGACTGCAGGAGATTGATTCCCACTGACTCAGTAGCTCCAGGAGTAGAAACGGTAGATAACCTTTAGAGATTACTGACTCCGCTTGGGTCTGCTTCTGTAAAAACCTGCTTTCCCAAGATAGGGCCACATTCCAATAATGTCCAGCAGGGGCTGGGAACCCCCCTGCAGGCTGTTCCCAGCCTTTAGAATTTAGAATTTAGAACAAAGGAAAATTTTTGTGGTTTGGACCTTTAAAAGGACTGCCTACACCTGGGACAGCGCGGTCGTGAGGGTGGCCACCTGCGTGTGGTGCCCTGGCGGCCGTCCTGGCCAGTTCAATAAGTCCTTGCCTGCTTTTTTAATCAATTAGCAGCCTCTGGTGGTCTTATTTTTGATTCCAGGGTTCGACCCCACAACAACCAGTGAGCTCAAAACCCAGTGAGCAATCTCACATCTCTCCTGCCCTCAGGCTGCCTCTGCACTCTCCACTAAAGATGGAGACTCTGCCTTTACAGTGCATGCTGCTCAGCAGCCACGTGCTTCTCAGAAAACTCTTCTGTGTTTCATTCTGCCCACCATCTACCTGTGGCCCTTGTCCTGACTCCGTCAGAGCCTCTCACCTACTTTCTCCACCTCAGTCCTCTCTGCCACAGCCTTGCCGCCCCTCTCATGCCCTCACTTACCTTGAGATCTCACACCTGCCCAGTAGATGGCTCCCCGGGGCACAGCTCCGTCCCAGGCCTTTCTTCCTCTACCAAGCTTTCATTTCTGCCTGCTTTGATGGCTAAATGCAGATGTGTTTCCTGCTCAAGCAGTTCACCACAGTCAAAGTTAAATTACATGATTCCTGCAAACTTTCTTTGCCATTTTTCTTCTCTATTTCTAGTTCCTTAAATCGCAAATTCTGTTGTCATTCACTACTTTCTACCTCCTTGCTTCCGGCACTCATCTCCGCCCTCCAGCTCTCCTGTGCACACACAGCCAGGGCAGTCTCCTGCCTTCCCCTGGACTTTCAATAACCTCCGTCTTCGCAGCTATAACCCAGATCCAATGTTACACACGTCTAAGAGACACACATCAGGCTCCCTAATACTACTTTTTCAAATCATCATCTTAACATGTTACTGTACTGTAATGTGCTCAGCTGGTTAACATAGAAAGAGGAAGACGAATAAAAATGAAGATGAGTAATAGATTCCAATTTTTTTGAATGCTGATCCTTTGGCAGTGGTTCCCTGGGGTGCTATGTTGAGAAGGATCCTGAAACTCAGCCCACACTTGGTGCCAGAGCGCCATGATTGGAGTGATATTTGCTACAAGTTAGGGGAAAGCATTAGCGGCCCGAACTGCAGGTTATATGCAGTGTTTGGTAAAAGCATTGGACTAAATATAAGGAGGCCTATATTTTCATCTGCAAGTGTTTAGATATTTAGTACCAATTCAAAAAATTCTATGAAATATGATTTTGCTAATTATATTAGAAGGTGATATGGTTCAACCATGCTCTTTTGCTCATTTAAAGTTATTAGTATCCTTTATGTAGCCACAGTTATCTTGTAGAAAACTGTGACTAAGAGTTCTTAGAAAGAATGCCTGATAAATTTAACCTACAAATCAATTCAGACTTCCCAAAACTTCCTCAGGTTGTGACAAGTTACCCTGTGCACTCGACAACATGAAAACACGGACTCTGTCAAAACAAAGACCACGTTGAGAAAACACACCTTTGAAATCCAGGAGCTCTCTTAGTAGCTCCTGAGACTTCAGCAGGTGATCATGTTCATGGGCAAAAGAGTCAAACAAGGACTTGGCATAGTTAGATTATTCTGGGAAAGATGTTTCTGGTGACCATCATATTTGCAATGTTACTGTGAATATGTGATGGGTGGTAATGTACAGTGTTATTAAAGACCCAAAATTGGTTGTAAAAACATCCTACACATGTCTTGAAGATTTGTAGTCCAGGGTCATGATGCCAATGTGCAGCCTCTCAGTGCTTCTGCCAGGGGAGCAATGGCTGCTTTGGTAAAGCCCGGCATCCTGGGACAGAGAGCAACCTCTTGCTTTGACCCACTGGCCATTCATTTCTTTAGAATAGCTGACCTTTGTAAACTTTCCAGTTTCCCAAAGTGTTATAGAGAACTATATCAATCACATGTTGTCTGGCACATAGTAGGTACCCAAAATAGATGTGCAGAAAAATAAGCATGCTTTTAAAAAAACTTTAAAGTTCCGCCAGTTACTAATGATGGAGCCATTCGTCAATTACTTTTCTCCACAGAAGATTTAAAGAAGAACACACTGCCCTGGTTAAACACATTAATAAGAGCTAACATCTTTGACGATAGACATTCTAACAGGTGCAAGATGATTTGCATTTTCCTAACGATTGTGAAGTCAAGCATTTTTTCATGTACTTGTTGGTCATTTGTATGTGTTCTTTAGAAAAATATCTCTTCATGTTTTCTGATCATTTTTAAATTATTATTAATTTTTATTTTATTAACTAGTGAGTTATAGAGTTTTGTATATATTTTGGATATCAACATCTCATTGGATGTATGGTTTGCAAATATTTCCATATATAGGCTTTTCATTTTGTCATTTGCTTCGTTTGCTGGGCAGAGCTTTGTAGTTTGATGCAGTGCAACTTGCTTATTTTTGCTTTTGTTGCTTGTACTGTTAGTATCATATCTAAAACATCTGTGCCAAGACCAGTGAAACTATTGACCATGGCCTGGTGCATGAAATTCATGCATGGGAGGAAGGGTGTCCTTCAGCCCAGCCTGCACCCTCTCCAATTCGAAATCCCTCTCGCAATCCAGAACCACTAGCTTCTAACTGCTCACCTGTCTGCCTGCCTGATGCCCCTAACTGCTCCCCTGCCAGCCTGGTGACCTTAACTGCACTTCCCTCCTTGTCTGAATACCCTAACTGCCTATCTGCACTCCCCTTCTGGCCTGATCCCCCTAACTGCCTATCTGCACTTCCATCCTTGCCTGATCGCCCTAACTGCCTATCTGCTCTCCCCTCCTGGCCTGATCCCCCTAAGTGCCCATCTGCTCGCCCCTCCTGGCCTGATCCCCATAACTGCCTATCTGCTCTCCCCTCCTGGCCTGATCCCCCTAACTGCCCATCTGCACTCCCCTCCTGGCTTGATCTCCCTAACTGCCCATCTGCTCTCCCCTCCTGGCCTGATCTCCCTAACTGCCTATCTGCTCTCTCGTCCTGGCCTGATCCCCCTAACTGCCTATCTGCACTCCCCTCCTGGCCTGATCCCCCTAACTGCCCATCTGCACTCCCCTCCTGGCTTGATCTCCCTAACTGCCTATCTGCTCTCCCCTCCTGGCCTGATCCCCCTAACCGCCCATCTGCTCTCCCCTCCTGGCCTGATCCCCCTAACTGCCCATCTGCTCTCCCCTCCTGGCTTGATCTCCCTAACTGCCTATCTGCTCTCCCCTCCTGGCCTGATCCGCCTAACCGCCCATCTGCACTCCCCTCCTTGCCTGATCCCCCTAACTGCCCATCTGCACTCCCCTCCTGGCTTGATCTCCCTAACTGCCTATCTGCTCTCCCCTCCTGGCCTGATCCCCCTAACCGCCTATCTGCTCTCCCCTCCTGGCCTGATCTCCCTAACTGCCTATCTGCACTCCCTCCTGGCCTTATCCCCATAACTGCCTATCTGCTCTCCCCTCCTGGCCTGATCCGCCTAACTGCCCATCTGCTCTCCCTTCCTCTCCGTGCCTTTAGACCCCGGCGCAGGAGTGCTGAGAGCCCTCAGATGAGGCCCCATCCTTGTCCTGATGCCCCGCTCCAGGCCAGGTGGTGCAGCAGGCCTGTGAGCACTTCCGCTGGGGGGGCCGCACCCATCTTGATGCCGTGCCTCCACCAGAGGGGCCGCCCTGTCCTGATGCCACCCTCTAGGCCGGGCAGCGCGGCGGGCCTACACACACCTCCACTGGCAGCACAAGTCCCCCCCCCCCCCGCCGTCCCCGCCCACCAGCTCCTTTGCACATGCAGCCTGTTGAATGGTCATGACTGGGACACCATTAGGACCAGTTAGCATAATATATATGTGTGTGTTTGTGTGTGTGTGTGTGTGTGTATACACATCCTCTCTAATAAAATGGCAATATACAAATTAACCATCACTCTGCTACATAAGCCACGCCCACCAGCCAAGCCACGCCCACCAGCCAATCAGGGCGAGTATGCAAATTAACCCCATCCAAGATAGCTACAGCCACAGAGAGCAAGGTTTCCCAGGTAACAGAGCAAGCCAAGCTTTCCATAGCTGTTGCAGGCCTAAGCCTCCACTCAAGCTGCAAAGTTTCAATTATAGAAGGTAAACAAATTCAAACAAATGGCGGCAGAATGGAGCTTGAGAGAGCAGGCCAGGGTTGCTGCCGGCAACAGGGGAAGCAAAGCTTTCCACACACCCTGGCGGGGCTCACCCACTTAAGGCTACAAAGTTTCAATTGTAGAAGGTGAATTAACTGCCACAGAAATGGCTGCCGCCCCGGAGGGAGCAGCAGGCTTGGCTCTGCTCCAGGCTACAAAGTTTCAATTGTAGAAGGAAAATAAATTCCAGATACCAGGGCCTCCCCTTGGGTTGCCAGGGGGCGTGGCCGGCCTGCAAACCACCACAGGCCCCTCGCTCAGGCTGCCCCACACCCCAAGGGAACCCCACCCTGATCCGGTACACCCTTCAGGGCAAACCAGCTGGCCCCCACCCCTGTACCAGGCCTCTATCCTATCTAATAAAAGAGTAATATACAGATTGATCATCACTGCAACACACAATATAGCTGCCCCCATGTGGTCAAAGATCCTGCCCCCATGTGGACACAAGATGGCCACCACAAGATGGCCAGCAGAAGAGGGCAGTTGGGAGGCACCCGGCCTGCAAGGGAGGGCAGTTGAGAGGGACCAGGCCTGCAAGGGAGGGCAGTTGAGAGGGACCAGGCTTGCAAGGGAGGGCAGTTGGAGGTGATCAACCCTGCAGGAGAGGGCAGTTAGGGGTGACCAGGCTGGCAGAGGAGGGAAGTTGGGGGCAAACAGGCTGGCAGGGGAGCAGTTAAGCATCAACCAGGCTGACAGCGGAGTGGTTAGGGGGTGATCAGGTGGCAGGCAGAAGCGGTTAGGGGCAATCAGGAAGGCAGGCAGGCAAGCAGTTGGGAGCCAGAAGTCCTGGATTGTGAGAGGGATGTCTGACTGCCCGTTTAGGCCCAATCACACCAGGATCGGGCCTAAACGGGCAGTTGGACATCCCTCCAGGAGTCCCAGATTGGAGAAGGTACAGGCTGGGCTGAGGGACAACCCCCCGCCGTGCACGGATTTCGTGCACCGGGCTTCTAGTATATATATATATATATATATATATATATATATATATATATATATATACACACACACACACACACACACACACACACACACACACTCACACACACACACATTTATATATCTTAGAGAGATTGAGCCCACACACTGGGCATGTGCCCTGACTGGGAATCGAACCATGATCTTGGAATTCATTGGTTGATACTCAACCACTGAGCAACACTGGCCAGGCTCATTGGGAAGTTTGTTTTGATTAGTTATTTAAGGTTCACACTTGTTATTGGTCTGTTCAGATTTTCTATTTTCTCATGATTAAGTCTTGGTAGATTGTATATTCTTAGAAATTCATCCATTTCTTATAGGTTACCCAATATTTTGCTCTATAATTGTTCATAGTAGTCTCCTTTGTATTTCTGTATTATCAGTGGAACTGTTTTCTTTTTCATTTCTGATTTTATGTATTTGAGCTTTTTGTCTTAGTATAGCTAAAGTTTTTTCAATTTTGTTTATCTTTTCAAAAAATCAGCTCTTATTTCCGCTGATCTTTTCTATTGACTTTCAGTCTCTATTTAATTAATTTTTCTTTAATCTTTGTTATTTCTCTTCTGCTGCCAACTGTAGACTCAGATTGTTCTCTTTTTTCCGAGTTTCTTGAGGTGTGGAGTCAGGTTGTGTATCTGAGATATTTTTCTTAATGTAGGCATTTATAGACACAAACTTCCTTCTTAGAACTGTTTTTTGCTGGCATTCTAAAAGTTTAGGGATGTGTGTTTCTATTTTAATTTGTTTCAAGATTTTTTTTTGGCCCATCAGCTATTCAGGAGTGTGTTGTTTAATTTTTGTGTATTTATGACTTTTTCAGTTTTCCTCCTGTTACTGATTTCTAGTTTCATACCATTGTGGTTGGAAAATATGCTTATTATTTCAGTCTTCTTAAATTTGCTAAGACATGTTTTGTGACCTAACGTATATCTATCTTGGAGAATGTTTCATGTGCTCTTGAGAAGAATGTATGTTCTACTGTTATCAGATGAAATTTTCTGTATATGAATCTTTTGTTCATTTGATCTAAAGTATAGTTCAAGTCCAGTGTTTGCTGATTAATTTTTGGTCTGGATAACCTATCCATTGTGGAAAGAGGGATACTAAAGTCCCTACTATTATTTATTGTCTCTTTCTTCCTCAGGTCTGCTAGTGTTTGCTTAGTGTATTTAGTTACTCCGATGTTCAGTGCATATATTTTCACAATTTTCATATCCTCTTGATTAAATGAACCCTTTATCATTATATAATGACCTTCTTTTTCTCATTACAGTTTTGGCTCAAAGTCTATTTTGTGATATAACTGTAGCTACTCCTGCTGTCTTTGGTTTCCATTTGTATGGAATATATTTTTCTATTCCTTCACTTTGAGCCTATGTGTGTCCTTAAAGCTGAAATGAGTCTCTTCTAGGCAGTATTTAGTTGGGTCTTATTTTTTAACTCTTCAGTCATTATGGATTTTGATTGGATAATTTAACCCACTTAAATCTAAATTAATTAGTGATAAGTAAGGCTTTATTAAACTGTTTTATAGCTATTTTGTATTTCCTTTGCTCCTATTTTGCTGTCTTTTTGAACTGATGATTTTCATAATGGTGTGCTTTGATTCTGTGCTTTATATTTTGTGTATTTACTGTAGGTTTTTAAAAATTGATTCTTATTTTTAGAGAGAGGAAGGGGGAGAGAAAGAAATATTGATGCAAGAGAGAAACATCAATTTGTGGCCTTCCGTACACACCCTGACTGGGACTAAACCCACAAGCTGGGCATGCCCCCTGACCAGGAAGTGAACCAAGACCTTCCAGTGCACAGGAGACACTCAACCACCGAGCCACACCAGCCAGGGCTCTCCTGTAGGTGTTTGCTTTGTGGTTATCATGAGGCTTGCATGAAGCATCTTATATTTATAACAGTCTATTTTATGCTGATAACAAATTAATGGAGTCACATACAAAACTCTACTCCTTAACTCTCCATACACACATTGACTTTTGATATCACAGTTACATTTTTTATATTGTGCACCAATTAACAAATTATTGTAGCTACAGCTTTTTTTTAATACTTTTGTCTTTGTAACTTTGTAATGGGGTTAAATGATTAAAATACCACCATATTAGAGTATTCTTTTAAAAATATTTTTATTGTTAATAGTATTACAGATATCTCCTATTTTCCCCTCCCCTTTACCCCCCTCTTCCCAGCCCCTACCTACCCTCCCCGCAGTTCATCACTACCCTATTGCCCGTTAGAGTATTATCAATTTGCCTTTACCAGTGTGTTTTATATTTTCCTGTTACTAACTAGTACCCTTTCATTTTTCCTTAAATAATTAATTTTACATTTCTTTTAAGGCAGGTCTAGTTATGATAAGGCTTTTATTTCTCCTTCATTTCTGGAAGATCTTGCTTGTGTATCATAGTCTTGATGGTCATGTGTTGTTGTTTTTCCTTTCAGCAATTTGAATATATCATCTTACTCTCTTCTGGCCTGCAAGATTTCTGCTGAGAAATTTACTGATATCATTGTATGTGAGAATCTTTTTCTTGTTGCATTTAAATTCTCTTTGGCTTTGATTTTAGACAGTTTTATTATGGTGTGTCTTAGAGAACATCTTTTGGGGATAAAATTTGGGAGATCTATGAGTTTCATGAATCTGGATGTCCAAATTTCTCCTCAGATTTGAGAAATTCTCAACCATTATTTTTTAAATAAGCTTTATGCGCCTTATACCCTCTCTTCTCCTTATGGACTCCAATAATGCATATTCCTCTCAATGGTATTTCATTGAGTTCACCTAGGCTTTCTTCACTTTTTATTCTTTGTTTTCCTCTGGATAATTTCAAATGGCCTACCTTCTACTTCACAGATTCTTTCTTTTGCTTGATCAAGTCTATTGTTGAAGCTCCTTGTTCCAGTTTTTCATTATATACATTTTACTGTTCAGTCCCCCGGAGGGGACTCTCCTGCACCCCACCTTCCTGTCCAGGAGGTTTGGGACTTGGGGTTTCCCTATTGATCATATAGAACCTATCTGTGAGGAGGGCTACTGAATAACATCCCCAAATGTCCAACACACACTGTTATGTGGAACCCTGCCAGGCTCGCAGCCACAGTGACACCTGAGACAATGTCCAACAGGAAGAAGTCAAGCCAGCAACATCTGGCAGCGCCACTGGCTGCCGCAGGCACCTGCACTCGGTGCCTGGGCAAGGTGACCCTGGGAGCCAGGGATCCTGCAGGCTCACCTCTCAACCTCAGGGCGACTTTCCAGAATCAGAAACAGCGCAGGGGTCTTTAATAAAGTGCCCTGAGGACTGTTTGCGCCCCAGGGGATGCAAAGCAAAGGTTAGGGACCATTGGACTGTGAGATCTTAGGCAGAAACACCACCTATTGTTCTCCCCTTCAGCGGGTTCTTACTCAGGAGTGTAGATGGTGACAGCTCCAGGGCACGTGTGCACGTAAGACTTTCTGTTCTAGTATCATGACCATGGGGGGGAGTGAGGGGGGCATGCAGCGGGAAGGTAGCTGCTCACATTCTGTTCCTCCTTAGTCAACAGAAGGGACTGCCTCGGGTTCAGGAGGCTTGCACACAAGCCTGAAGCTAGAGAAAGACTCTGCTTTGAAGCTCTGTGTTAACTCTGGATCCTTAATTGCATAATTTCTGATACTGGTTGTGAATTTCAGAAACCCAACGTGCAGGCTCAGCCAGTAGGATTATCAGAGGACCTTTATAAAGAGGTTTGATGACCTTACCACATAGTAAGTCTGCTACTTTTTGGGTTGAGATTAAAACAAAAAATAAAAGAAAACAAAACCTCAACAAGAAGCTAAAGGAAATTCCAAAGATCTGCCCTGTCGCTAAGAAGCTGTTGACTTGGACACTGGAGAAGAAACGATTTCATTTAAAAACAGAACAACAAGAAAACAAGTGTTGGCCCTGTAGTCAGAGCAGGAGGAGTGTTAGAAAGTTTGCTTCTTAGATGAAAGAGGGACGTAGTTGCTAAGCTGGGAAAGGGAGTCACTTGTTAGGAAGAAAGCAGCGGTCCTAAGGCCAGGCCCACAGAGGGCGTGGGCAGCGCGCTGGGCCAGCTGCTCCCGGGGCAGGCAGCCCTTGACCCAGAGACAGCCGGGTCAGAAGCAACGAGACAGAGTGGCCTAGCAGCTGTGAAGGAGCCCAAACTGAAGACTGCCAGGTGCTCTCTCTCCTACACGCCAGACAGGGACCAGAGCGTGTTCAGGAAATCCCTGCTTAAAGACAGATGCGGTGGTCTGTAAACATTCGGACAGATTAGCGGATCAGGGCAGAATCTCTTAAGTGAGAATGCAAAAACAGTCACGGCCCATGCTCTGAGGGAATGTGTAGGGAAGACCCAGAGATGGTGACATGAACCTCATTGGCAAGCCATGCATCCAGGTAAGAGCACGCCACACAGAGGGCATCGCAGCCCTGGAACTGCACGTCCATCTGCAGTCACTGCAGGAAGCTGGTATATTTAGCACAATATGTACTTGCAGGAAGCAGAAAGTGCAACCAGAATACTATCAGCCCCTTCAGTATAGGAATTTCATGATCTACACATTCCAAAAATAAAACAAGAACTTTAAACCCTATTGGGAGATTTTATATATATACTAGAGGCCTGGTGCACGAATTCATGCATGGGTGTGGTCCCTTGGCCTGGCCGGCAATCAGGCCGATCAGGGCCGCAGGAGGTTGGCCCACAGTGGGGAAGGACCATGGGAGGTTGGCCAGCCATGGCAGGGGCTATGGGAAGTTCTGATAGGGGTAATCGGGACCAGCCAGCTGGGGGGAGGGGCCATGGGAGATTGGCTGACTGGCCCAATGGGGGCCATAGGGGCTGGTCATCCAGGGGGAGATACAGGGGGGATGGGCCATGAGAGGTTGGCCAGCTGGGGGGAGGGGCTGTGGGAAGTTGGCCTGTCAGCCCAATCAAGGCCATTGGGGCCAGCTGGCCAGGGGGAGGGGCTGTGGGAGGTTGGTCAGCTGCACCAATTGGGACCATCGGGGCCAGCTGGCTGGGGGGAGGGACCACGGGAGGTGGGCTGGCCACAGGAGGTTGGCTGTGGGAGCGCACTGACCACCAGGGGGCAGCTCCTACATTGAGTGTCTGCTCCCTGGTGGACAGTGCACATCATAACAACTGGTCAACCGGTCATTCCAGTCATTCGGTCACTTAGGCTTTTATATATATAGATTATATATATATATATATATATATATATATATATATATATATAACCCTAATATGCAAATCAACCAAATGGCAGAATAACTGGCGGAATGACCAGTCGCCTGATGCACACTGACCACCAGGAGGCAGATTCTCAACACAGTAGCTGCCCCCAGCCCGCAGGCCCCACTTGGCAGCAGCTGTGGGGAGGTGGGGCCAGGAGCGGGTGGTGCCAAGCAGCCAAGGCTGGTGCAAGCGGGGGCCCCCAATTGCCCTGCCAGTTGCCCCACAGAGGGAGGCGACTGGCGGTGGCAGCAGGGGGTGGGGCCGGCTAGCGGGTGGCATCAGGCCAAGGCAGGTGCGAGCAGGGGCCCCAATCATTCCATTGGTCACCCCACAGATCGGCCCTGATCTCCGGCCAGGCCTAGGGACCCTACCTGTGCACGAATTTCGTGCACCAGGCCTCTAGCATGTATATATGTGTATATATTTTTAAATGATAGAGAGGCTTGTTGTTCCTATAGGGAAAGACACTTTGAACTCCTGTTGGGAAAGAGAGGGAATGGCAGGCATGGAGAATACAAGCATTGCCAGTGTGGTGGGAGGAAAAGCAGGAGCAGGTGCCGGCGGCGCCCAGGGGCGAGAGCTTTCGCAGAGAAGAGGTGGCTGTGGTAAATGCTACCGCAAGGCTAACAGAGAGAAGGGCAGCGAAGGTCCCACAGCAACCAGTGTGGCCGCTGAAGACCTTCTGAAAGGACGTCAGGGGTGTCGAGGGCGGCACGGGCAGGGCAGGGCGCTGGAAAGAAAAGCTAGAAGGTACGTTCAGCAGGCATGGCTGTTTGGAAACAGCAGTGGAATGCAGAACAGCCTGCCTTCTCCCCCTCCTCAGCGATGAAAAGGGGCAGGAGGAAGCCCCCGGGAGCAAGGTGTCCTCTGAGGAGAGTCAGTCTCAGGTAAGTTCAGGAGCTAATGAATCTTCTCTGGAGAAGTTAGGGGTGAAGAAAGTGTTAACAATGGAACAGTAACCCTTTCTTTCTGCACCTCTCTCACTTCCCCTGCACCCCAGGCCTAGTTACTTCCTCAGGGTTCACCTTAAGTGACCTCCTCAGGTGTCCTAGACTCAAACTACTTCCCTTTTGCCATGGCTCAGAATATTGTTTCTGCGGTGCCACTCTTCACATATGTAATTTGTTCAATATCGGTGTTCTTCTAGACTGAGCTCCAGGAGACCAGGACATGGATTTACTATGTTCACTATTGAATCCTCACATAATAGGAGCTCAGAAAATAATGTGTGGAATGAAGAATGAACTGGTCGCTCTGTAGAGATTCCAGAGGTCACAGGGAAGTGCTGATCCAGGGGCAGCAGTAGGAGCAAAGGGGAGGGGAGCTGTCGGAATGCTCAGACTGCTCACCTGGGAGGAAGCGCCTTGGAGCCGTTTGTGATGAAGAGGACTTGGATAAGAGGCACAAAGGTACCAGAGGCTTCAGAACTCTGCCTCTAGTTGCAGTCTAAGCTGGAGCGGAGTGTGGATACTTTCTGAGTGCTATGGGATGGTCACTAATCATGGCAAGCCCGGGCCTTTGTCAGGTTTCCAAGTGGAATATGAGTGATTAACCTCAGACCCTCTATTTTCCATTCATCAAACCTTATTGAGAGCCAGATACTATCCTAGAGGCTGGAGGCACACTACTGAAGAAAGAGACACAAAACCCTGCCTCTTGCTAAGTGTTCTTAATGCAAGAAAGAGCCGGAGGGAAAAACAGAGAAACAAAGAAAGTCATTAAAATAGATGATATCACCAAGACAGAAAAAAGGAGCCGTGGCACAGCTGAGCCGAGGGGGGCTGGCAGGGCTCCAGGGCGCAGCCTGGACACCAGAAGCCGAGAAACAGGGCAGGAGCTGGCAGAGGCCTGGTGGCGCTGGCGAACTCTCCTGCAGCGGCTCGGCTTCCTCGTGCGCAGGCTGAGAGCGCTGAGCTGGGGACTCCCCTGACATTTGGGGGGAGCCTCCCAGACCCAGATGCGTTCAGAAGCGCCCACAGTCCTCTGAGCCCAGGTGAGGCCCTAGGTCCCGGGACCCCGTCCAGAAACACATCCCGCAGAAGCAGCCACCAGGAGCCCCTCCACGCGGCCGCGGGCTCTCCTGCGCTTGTCCCTGCGATTAGCCACCAGCCGCTGACCCTCCCCGGCGACGAAGGCTTTCGGCACCTGAGCTTCATGTGCTTTGATCGTGTGGAAGGAAACATCCCCATTTTGCAGGTCAAACACCTGAAGCTTAAAAAAGTAAAGTAATGGTATGGGGGAGGAGACAGGGACTGAAACGCAGGCCTTGATCCTCGGCCCCCTTTTTTTCATGATGTATATTTTGTGATAAAATATACATTAATGTAAAAGTTCCCACTAGGTGTAGTTTCAGACATTAAAGACAGTCACAATGTCGTATAACCATTACAATCTAACCCCAGACCATTGTCATCTTGCAAAGCTGAAACGCTATGCCCTTTAAATATTAGCTCCTCACCCCCCACGCCAGCCCTGAGCAACCACCTCTGCACTTTCTGTCCCCACGAGTCTGCCTACTCTAGTCACCTCATAAGTGAGATCCCGCCATTGTTGTCCGCCAGTGACTGGCTTACTTCACTTGGTGTCATGTCCTCAGGGGGAGGCAGAGCCAGGGCAGAGGAGGATTCCACCCGCAATGGCTGGGCGAGGGACCCGCCTCTCCCCTGAGCCACCCGCCGCTCGCTCCTGGTCTTGCTTCTCTGTGGATGGTGATGCAGCGGAATTGCATCCCCACAGGCTTCACATGTTGAAGTCCTCCTGCCTGACCCCAGGACACCTTGATAGGTGACTGTATTTGGAGACAGGGCCTTTGCAGGGGTAACTAAGGTTAAATGGGGTCACATGGCCAGGACCTAATCCGTGGCTGTGTCCTTATGAGAAGAGAGAGACTCCAGCGATGCGAGTGACAGAGGAAAGACCATGTGAGGACAGAGGGAGAAAACAGCTGTCTACAGAGAAGGACAAGACCTCAGGGAAAACCCAACCTGCCCACACCTTCACTTGGACTTGGAGCCTCCAGGGCTATGAGGAAACACATGTCCGCCCGTCAGGCCATCAGGTGTTCTGTTACACAGCCTCGCTAACTAATAGACGCAGCTCTGCGCTACTGCATGTGCAGGGCAAGGTCACACATGCCCTCCCCTGGCAGCAGCCCATCTCCCGCCGGATCACGGGCCTGGAGGAGAGCAGTGACTTGGTTCTATATTTGTGTATCACACAGAAAGGGATGTGGGTTTTGAGCCTAAGACAGCACTGCAGCTGACCTCCCGAGATGTGGCTTCTTTGGCCCAACTTGCTTATTTTCACGCTTCACCTGCTGTGTGAGCACCCCTCTCCAGGCTGCTCCTCTTTGGCATTAAGAGGAAGTGACGCGGCCGGGAAACAGCCTCCACCTGGGAGGGGAAGTCAGCAGCCTCTTAGTAACACTGCAAGGCTCGCAGGCCTCGAATCCAGAGTAACTCCCCTACACTTCTCAATATCCTGTGCCTGAAACGCCACTTTTAGTGCCGTAATTTATGTGCAATTTTGCTTTTCAGCGAAAACGATTAGAATAATTATCTCTTTTTTTGCATCCTAAGACATAAATTCTAAAACGCAGTCTCCGAATGGGCCAGTGGATGGCCTGGTAGGAGTTCAAAAGGGTGGAGAGGGCTGGGGTGGAAATGCGGGTTCAGAGAGCTGGAGAGAAAGCCAGAGGCCTTCTCTAGAGAGGGGCTGAGAGGACCAAGCAGCTGCTGGGAGAGTCAGTTCCCCCAGTCAGAGGACAACACCCCGAAAGTGGTCTTGGAGCTGTGTAAGCCAACACGGAAAGTGCGAGTGAGAGTACCCGTTGCTGGAAATGAGCTTCATGAATTTTCATGTCAGAAGGGCTCAAGGGAACATCAGCCACATCGCTGAGGCCACAGGTTCCCAGGGCAAATGTTTCAACCAGAAGCAAAGGGGGAAAGACAGAGGTCCCAGGCAGGGAAAAGGTCTTCATGCTTCAAAACCCCAAGAGAAGTGTGAGTAGAGTGGGGTCGGGGAGCAGTGATGAGGCCAAAGAGAACAGATTTTAAGGTGAAAATTAAAGGTGAACTGAAACCAAAAGGCAGAATCTTATGGCAAAGGTGGAGGGCTCCCAGGGAGCGGCTGCTCCTCCCGGGAAGCAGGCAGGCGGTGGCGACGGCAGCTCAGGGGCAAGGGCAGCCTCACGCTTCAGCAGGGCCAGAGGAGGTCCTGACCCCGACCCACCCCAGCCCAAGCTCCCCTGCTGACTGGCCCTTCTATTCGGAGCTCATTTCCTTCCACTCCCTTAGCATCCTTTCCCAACTTCTGTTTGGCTTGAAAAGTGCATCATTGAACCCATCAGCCACTGGTCTCATTTCCTGGCCACTGAGAAAAATGGACACCCCTGAGGTACCAGCGCCCCCTCTTTCTCAACTTAGGCAACAGATCTTTCCAGGAATTTTACCCATATTTTCCTTCCTCCCCAATCCTAATCCCTGAGAAAGATGCCTCTTTTTCCAAGTTAGCCCCTTTACTGGGCACTGAATTGACCTCCCAATCCCCAGCCCGGAGTATAGTCTTATCTCTTAAAGGATTCTGCCTTTATCGTCCTTACGTCCGTCTCTATGGCCTTCCTCCACCCACTCTCTAACGATGTCCTAGTCTCTCCCACACGATTAGAGCCTTCCCTTACACTCACTGCCCCATGAAATTTCTGCCTTCCCTTACTCCTTCCTTTTCCTGCCTACGTTCTTCCGAAAGAGCTCTGCTCCAGCAATTCACCACCCCCATTACACACCTACCCCCAGCCTCTTAGGGCCTGATTTCTGCAGTACTACTTGAACTGCTCAGGAAATCTTCTCAGTTTTCATCTATTTTCCACTGGGATCATTTAACATTGCAACCACTTCCTCTTTGAAACTCCACCTTTGATGTCCATGACACCCCACTCCCTTCCTGGTCTCTTGCCCATCACTCTGAGTGCTCTTTTTTCATTCCTTTCTGATTTCTGTGTCCAGCTCAACTGCTTAAATAGTCATTCTCTAAACATCTGCCCTTACTTCTCTCTCCAGAGACTCTCATGAATCCCCACCACTTAAACTACCAGCAAATTCTTATAGCTTCAAGACCCGTATTGTAACCAAATAACTGGGTTCGGCTGCCTGCCACAACAAAAGCCAAACTTGGAAGACAGGTGCTGGTGCAAAAGGAAAGAGGTTTATTCAGGTGCCACAACCTGGGAGAATGGTGGACTCCTATCTCAAAGAACATTTCCCCTTTGTGCTCAAGTTCATGGTTCTTATAGGGACAGGAAGGGGAGGTCTTTTTTTCCTATCCAATTATTTCACTAGTTTTTGAGTGCTGGAGCCCCATCCATTCATCTTTTTAGCCTTTGGCACACTCATTGTAAGAACCTTCCCCAGTGCCATCTTGACCAATGGGGGAGACTCCCCAGAGCTCCCTGACTGTCTATAGCATCAGAGTCAGTGGGAAGGGGGTGGCAGGACCAGCTGTCAGGATGCCGGGAGATGCTTCAGCCCTCAGCCTCCCTCTCAACACTGGACATAGCCCCCACACATCCCTGGGAGCTGATTAGAGTCTTCAGGGAACCCCTGGATCCCAGTGTGCCTGGGTCCTCTGCACAGTTGCCGTGTGACCTGCCCCTCTGACTGACTTCTGTGGCAATAATATGAAGGTGGTCCACCCCTCCTCATGTCCCCCTACTTGAAAATTCTCTCATGCGACCTACACAATATGCATTGTGTCCATCCACTTCTTTTGTTACTTGCAGACATTGCCCTGATTCAGACTGAGGCAGGATAGTAAGAAGCTAAGGAAAGTATTTGACAAGTGGGATAAGGGAAACTGAGACAAAATAATTAAACAAGGACAAATAATTTGAGCAATTTATAGCCAGCTAATGAATCACAAGGTTTTATCTTCCCTGACCAAAGACATTAGGAGCAAATGGCTCACATATTCCAGACCGTCCCAGGGCAAACCAGCCTTGGCCTGATCCCTCGTAGATTACATATTTAAAAATTAAATTTACCAGAAAATAACCCAGAACCCCCAATATTCACATTTTGATAAATCACCATATTGAAGGACACACCTAGAAAGCTAATGAATATTCTGCTAAGATACTCCCCTGAAACCTCCCCTAGGATTCCCGCCAGAGAAAGAAAGATAAAAAGCCTCAAGACAAAGGACCCAGGGTGTGGTCCCTACAAGACTTGCAATTAGGGGAGCAGCAGGCAGCAACAGCTCATCTCAGGCTCACCCCTTATGATGATAAGACATGAATTCTTAGGAATCTGTGTCTTATCATCAATAGAATGATGATATTTATATCTGCATGTCTCCAAGGTCCCCTTTTCGCGGCCTTCCCAGGGAGCTGACAGTGGCCCTGCCTTGGTTCACTTCTGTCACTGACCTGCACTTCTCAGGGGTTCACGCAGCCCAGTGTGGCCCACTTCTCTCTATAATATTTCTGAAAATCCGAAGCAGCCTCACCTAGGTTCTCTCCTATTGCCTCTTCTACCCACGCCCTCCGTATTTCACTGTCCCAGCTTTAATATACATACTCTCAAAATCACTTGGACTTGTGTTGTGAAATCTTTCCTTACAAAGTCAAGAACCCACACACTACCAGCCAGTCAGAGGCAGACCTATTCTGGGCCCAGTCCCGTCCGGTAACAAGACCTTCACCTTCTCACTGAGACTATTGCAGTAGCATCCTAATTATTCTCCAGTGTTCTCTAGTCTCCGTGAACTCAATTTCATTTCCCCCTCAAAAACCTACAGCCCATAGAATGACGCTGAAGAGTCTTCACTCTGGATGCATGTCCCTGCTCTAAATGTCTTATGTGACTCTGGAGAAATGATTTCCTTTCCTCGAGCCTCTGTATCCTTCCCTCATCGTGCTGTTGCAGGAACAGTTGCTCAGGTGGTACACTGCACGAGTGAACCAGCTGATGGCACAAGTGAAAACTGAAACCCAGCCCACGCGCCAGTCACCAAGCCAGTCCCCTGGCCTGAGCTGAGGCCAGTCTGGTCAGAGGAGGAAGCACCTCTTCTCCATTTGCCCAAAGGTGTAATTATTAAGGACTCAGATTCTTCAGATTTCTACTCCAACACAGATATAGTCCTTGCCCTACTTGTCACTCAGATCCCAAATTCCACTTCTCCCAAATATGCTACTTGAGCACCTGGTGTGTGCTTCGTCCTCTCGGCAGCAGCTTGTCCTCCCATTGTCCACCTGGGGGACATTCCTTCTCAGTGGTCCTGGGTCTGGGAAGGCTCTGTGCAGCCCGCCCAGCCTGGACTCCCTCTTCAGTCAGTCGCACATGCTGGCTACACAGTTACCAGCATTTATGTCACAGGTTTGAATTGTGCTTTTGATTGGGGCTCTATTTCCTCCTTTTCTTTTTGGGTGATCTGACAGCAAGACACAGAGTGGGACCCATTCATGTCTGCTGCTCGGAGCTCCATAGTCCTGGCAAAGCTGGATTTGTAGCTAAGCTCTATCAGGTTGCAATTTGGAAAACAAGGGCTAGAACAGAGTTTAAGGAGTAAACATGTATGTTATGAAGGAGCCAGATTAGAGAATGATTTTTAAAAAAACTTTTTAAATTAAAGCAATAATACACAACAGCCATAGGTAAATTTAAAAAAAATACAGATAAATAAAAAGAAGAGAAATCAAAATTACTCTTAATCCCTCCACCCATAGATAATCATTGTTATCATTTCGCTCTATAACCTTATAAATGTTATTTTATACTAGAGGCCTGGCTCAGAGCTTCTGGCTGAGTGGCGCTCCCCCTGTGGGAGTGCACTGACCACCAGGGGGAAGCTCCTGCATTGAGTGTCTGCCCCCTGGTGGGCAGTGTGCATCATAGCGACTGGTTGTTCTGCTGTTCAGTCGATTTGCATATTAGGGTTTTATTATATAGGATACACACACGTATATAAACACACACACACACACATTTATATAAACAAAAAATTAGATTATTGTAATACTTTTTAATTTAGGAACTCATGAGCATTTCCAATGATATAAAATATTTTAATAGAATGATGATATTTATATCTGCATAGTATTCCCCTCGGTGGTTATACCATAATTTATTTAAATTTTCCCATTTAGGCTGATTTTCATTTTTCTCTATTGTATATAATGCTGAAGTGAACACACTCATAACTAAATATTTGGTACAGCACATACAGGGTGTCCCCAAAAAAATGTATGCACTGTAACAGCTGACAGCTCAATTTTGAAAATAAAATGCATTTTAAGAAACACTGCCTTTATAATTATTTAAAGTGTATGCATTGTTGGTGGACGCCATATCATTTAAGAATAAATGCCTAGAAATAGAACTGCTGAGTCAGAGTAGGTTTAAGGCTTTTGATTTCTGCAACTAACCTGGCCCTGAGAAGCGCTGTACCAACCTAACCGATCCACTCAAGCTCAACCATCTGCAGTCCCCCCACCCTCATCAAAATGGGTGTCAGACCACAGACGTTTAAAGCTGGAACTGGTCTCAAGATAGTCGGCAGCAAGGGTCTAATCTGAGTGTCATTGCAGTCAGTTTAGGGGGAGCATTATGTGCTTCCTTAAGCCCCAGTGACTCCTCTGTGCAGCCAGGCTTACGGAAAGTAAGGGACAGAGAAGGTGAATAACTCACTAAGTTGATGCATGGGAGGGACAGAAATGAAATGTATCCAAAAGATAAAAAAAATAATAAAATGATGCATTTATGTGGACAATCTATACATATAAAGAGGCAATATGCTAATTTGTCCGTTATAGTGTCCTAGTCACGACCAGTCTGTGGGCGGGGACGGGGGTGGGGACTTCCGCCCCCAGCGCTAACGTCACACTGCCTGCGTGCGTCCCCTCCCAGCGCTGAGGTGAAGCTGCCCTCGTGCGTCCCGGCTAAGGACGTCACACTGCCTGCCTGTGTCCCCATTCAATGCTGACATGATGCTGCGGGGGCGGGGGAGGAGGGGGAATGGGCTTGATGGGGGACCTCAGGCCGCACCCCCCACCCAGCGGGTCTTGACAGGGGGACCTCAGGCCATGCCACCCACCCCAGTGCCGGGCCGGGGGACCTGAGGCTGCGCCCCCCACACAGCAGGGCTTGACAGGGGACCTGAGACTGTGCCCCACGCTCAGTGCCACGCTGTGGGACCTGAGGCTGTGCCCCCCCTACCCAGAGGGGTTTGACAGGGGTGGGACCTGATGGGTCTGGGTCTCACCCAATGGGGGTGGGGCCAGCCGGGTCTGGGTCTCCTGTGTTTTTAAGGTGTGTGCAGGTGGTGGGCGGGGACTTGACTCTGGGTCTCACAGCATGCCCCAGATCTGACAGGAGGAAATTTTTATATAATTTTACTAATTTTCTTTCCTCTCTGACACTTCTATTATAGAGAAAGAGCAAATAGCAATATTAAAATATTTCTTTTCATTAATTCCCTTTTAATGTGCATGAATTTCATGCACCGAACCACTAGTTAAGTAATAATCATTTATAGTTAATCATTGATAAAACACCTGGTAATCTAGTTTATATTTGAAATCTCAATTTTAGCCTGCAGACTATTTGAGAAAATGGAATAGAAGGAATGCTAATCTTTCTTCCATTCCATGGAGAAACCATTGTTAGAAAGAAGTTCATAGGCAAATATTAATTTTAAAACATATTTTTAAATATGAAGGGTGGGAATGAGTATGAATTACATAGATGAGCTATGCATGAGTTTGTATTTTCAAAATAAAGTTCATTTTTTACAAAAGCTCCAACAAGTAAATTTGTGTCAAGACAAAAATTAAAAACACACAAAAATGCATTTTTAAACAAAAGTCAACCCTGATACTATACAGAGTGGCCAGATTATTATGATCTCTGAACGCATAATAATCTGGCCACCCAGTATATATATATAATACTAATATATATCTCTGAACGCATAATAACCCAGGGGTGGCCAGATTATTATGCGTTCAGAGATATATATTAGAGGCCTGGTGCATGAATTTGTGCATGGGTGGAGTCTGGCCAGCCTAGCCAGGGGGAAGGGACATGGGCGGTTGGCCTGCCTGCCTGCTGGTCGAACTCCTGGTCGAGGGGACAATTTGCATATTAGCCTTTTATTATATAGGATATACACTGAGTGGCCAGATTATTATGATCTCTGAACGCATAATAATCTGGCCACTCAGTGTAAGTCAAGTTACTGGGTTTTTTGTGTGGAAAAGTGCCCTTGCAAGTTAAAAGATTCCCCCATAGCAACAAAATCCTATGACTGTGGGTTTAAGAATCTTTAGTGAATAGCAGCAGAACACAATTGGGTTTTGTAATTATTTTATATTTCATTTAACTCAAATGTAAGAAAAAGTGTGTGAGGTCATGCTCATGAGCTCAACACCCAGAGATGTGTGTGTGTGCGTGTGTGTGAGTTTGTGTGAGTGTGAGTGTGTGTGTGAGTGTGTGTGTGCATGTGCGTGTGAGTGTGTGTGCATGTGTGCGTGTGTGTGCGTGTGTGAGTGTGTGTGTATGTGTGTGCATGTGTGTGTGTGCGTGTGTATGTGTGTATGTGTGTGCGTGTGTGTGAGTGTGTGTGTGTGTATGTGTGAGTGTGCGTGTGCGTATATGTATGTGAGTATGTGTGTGCGTGTATGTGTGTGCGTGTGTGTGAGTGTGTGTATGTGTGAGTGTGTGTGTGCGTATGTGTGTGTGTGTGAGTATGTGAGTATGTGTGTGCGTGTATGTGTGTGCGTGTGTGTGAGTGTGTGTGTATGTGTGAGTGTGTGTGTGCGTATGTGTGTGTGTGTGAGTATGTGAGTATGTGTGTGCGTGTATGTGTGTGCGTGTGTGTGAGTGTGTGTGTATGTGTGAGTGTGTGTGTGCGTATGTGTGTGTGTGTGAGTGTGTGTGGGGGGATGGAGAAGCTCAGGCGCGGGCCTAGCATGGCCCCTTAGAGGTCAGCTGAGTTAGCAGCTGCAAGCAGCGGTTACCACTTTACAAGAAACAGTCGCCGTAGCACCTTCTTTCTGAGAAAGGAAGCCTCCCGGAAAGGAAAGGAAAGGCCCTCGGCTTCGTTGCGTGCTGCTCTGGGGCGGGCGGGGCGCCTGTGGTTTTGAAGGCCTGGGTGCCGGTCCTGCGGCGCCTGCCGCCCCCCTGGTGAGAGGGCAGGCCTCCTCCTCCTGGAGCCACTGTGTCCGCGCGGCCTGCTCCCTCCCCGAGCACCTCCCTCCAGGCGAGCCTCACTGCACTCAACCTTCACGCAGGACACAGCTGGAGAGCAGAACATTCCCGAGCGCCATTCTGCATGTGGGCACTGTGGCCAAGGAGAAAGCAGCCAGCCGTGTGCGTTCGGAGAAGACAGCGCTTCCTGCAGGCATGAGTGGCCTCTCTGGGTCAGGACTGCGCACCCTCTGGCTCCCGCCTCCTTCCGTGGCAGCTCAGTCGGGAGGCCCCACACGGAGGCCACTCCCTGCCCCTCCCCCTGAAGCAGGCTCGCCCCCTCCGCGGCAGTGCTGTGTGGGGGGCGTGGTCCTTACACACGTTAGTTCAGCAGCCCCCTGACCTCTACTCGCTCATGCCAGTAGCCGCCCAAAGCCCCCATGGTGACAACAAAAATATCTCCAGACATTGCCACATGTGCCCTGGGGTAGGATCACACCACATGCACGCACAAGCGTGCGCACACGCGTGCACACGTGCACATACATGCACACATTCTCGCGTGCACACACATCGGAGGGGAGCATGGGCCGGTGGGGTTTGCGCACAGGACGGGCTGGAGCGGGGTGCGCTGCTGGCCGCGTTCCGAGACGCGGGGGCTGGGGTACCCGCAGCAGCAGCAGCAGCCAGTGCGCACCCCAGTGTCCGGGATCTCGTTTTTATCCCCAAACATGTCCAGAACATGATGGTATCTTGCAGACCAGAAACCAGGGCTAAGCAGCATTCTTAAGGTCACCAGACCCCCAAGGCTCCGACCCCAGGTCCTCATGCTCTTACTGTTCCTGCCACAGCAGCAGCGCGATGCTGGACTGGAACGGAACAGGGCAGGTGCAGGGCTCGTTCCAGAGCGACCCGGCCACCGGCGAAAAGCTGGCTTTTTAAACGCACGTGCCAAAGACTCGTGTGTACTTTCTGATGCAAACTCTCAGTAAACAAGGCCTGGGAAATCATTTAGTTTGAAATAATTTTTAAATTTCTACTACAACAGCCAACATCATAGCTAAAGGTAAAACCATAGAGACATACTACTCTGGTTCCTATTTATTAAACAAAAGTCTGGCTATCCTCACCATCAGACAAGAAAAAGAAGTAAGGGCCATGAAAACGGGGAGAAAAACAAGCTCATTATTCTCAGTTATGACCATCTCTGCCGAAAATTAAATGAATCCACTAAAATTGTGACATTTTTGTGTGCTTTTTACATTTTCAAAATTTTATTCACATATTTATAAGCAGATAAGTCTTTTAAAACGTAATGTGGACATAAATCCCGAGTCTGTCATCTGCTCTGCTCAGGTCTCCCAGACAGACTCCTCCCTCTCCTGCCCGACCTTCCGTGCCTCACGCAGGTTCGCGCGCACTGAGCTCCTCACTCCCAAGGTCTGTGCTCTTTCCCGACAATGCCGCTCCCTTCACAGGACCTGCACCGTCTCCATCTGACTCAGCTTGCCCAGGAGTCACATATTCTGGAAAGTTCTCCAGGAATTCTTGTGCCCCACTACTCTTCTTAGATCACCTGAACATTGTGTCTAAGTTAGAAAATCAATGAAACTTAGATTGAAGATGGTATTTCACTGAAGGAGGGGGGTGAATTTTACTTTATGCTGAAGTAACTTCTATTTTTAACATGAGATATTTTCAAGAGCTGCATCTTACTTGTTTTAAACTCGTAGGGGAAGAAGACACATCATTTTCTCTCTGCCCTTCTAGGTTCTGTAGCTGAGATCCTGCTCCTTGTAATGGGAGACAGGCTAACAAGAGAAAAACAAGTTTAATGACATGAGTGCCTCATGTATCCCTGGGAGAGGCCCAGGAAAATGGAGTAACACTCTCCGAAATGGCCCAAGCACCACCAGAGATTCCAGCTCCAGCTAAAAAGCAAAAGAAAGATGTTGGAGGCGAGGCCTGTGGTTGGAGGTCAGGAGAGAAAGCGGAGTGCACAGGGTAGGATTGCGATGCAGAGTAAAGTTGGCACCTTCTTCATTGACAGTGTCTTGCAGTTTAGCATCTTCCTTTTCTTCCTGAGAAAGAGGGAGACGCCCGAGAGGAGACTTCTTCGTGAACATAGACACCCCTTGCGAAGGGGGACTTCTGCTGTGCTAGCAGAGCTTGCCTGCTCGCTGTCTCCTCAAAATAAGCCTGTGCTGAAGAGAAGCATTGGGGTGATCTGTTCTGCCCCCTTTAATCCTAGGCTCAGAACCAGTGTGCTGATCTCAACTCAAAATACCTTTAAAACACAAATTTGTTCTATCACTGAGGATGTTTATGTTTCTGTTCTCCAGTCGGTTTTCAATAGTCTGAAAACAGGCATAAAAAACATAAAACAGATGTTTAAAGTCTTTCTAATTAGGCCCTCTGTGGGGATCTGTAAAGCAGCATGGATTCCCACAGTGGCCTTCACGGAATTTTTTGTTTGTTTTATTGTTCAAAACACTTGTGGCCCTGCTGTTCTGCTATCTGCAGCAATGACCCACATCTCTTTCGGACTTCAGCCGTTTCCTTTTGAACTCCCCAATGAGGACCTTCAGATCCTTCTTCCCCTTATAAAGTAGTCTCTTGTCCATTTTATTTTTTTGTTTCCCCTTTTTAATGAAGGTATCTTAGTAGTGAGCTCAGCCAAGGGAGTAAAAAAAAAAGATCAAGTCTCTTGTTGAGGAACAACTAGGAGTAAACAAACTTGCCTTTTTACATGTGAAGTCACACGTGGTAATGGTGGTAAGACGGTAAGCAAATCAGGGTTTCCTGGCCAGAGGAAACAAGTGCATGTTCTCAGCAGAATTGTTGATGTTCCTACAACCCACGTGCCGTCCGGCCTGGGCGTGTCCCCCTTGCCAGCCCATCGGCCCCCAGGAAAACCAGCTGGGAACTGGCTGGTCTGCTGCCAGCGGTTGCATTGGAAGCAGGATCAGCCTCATTCAGTCGTTCACTCCTCAGACTTGTGGGGAGAGGGCGGGTGAGGGGAGCACTCCATTCTGGTTCAACTTTAATTTTATTGGCCGGCCATCAAAAGCGTTTATTTGGCTAGGTCACACCAAATAGATACATAAGAAGTTGCTTCTCAGGCATCCAGCCATTTTCTAGTTTAAACCAAAACACACTCATCACAGGAGCCCCCAACCCAATGCAGCTCTCTTATCTCTTTCCCCCGGGGAGAAGCCCTCAACATTGTTCTGAAGAAAATGCACATAGCTTGTGGTGACCATCAATAAGAAAGGAAGTCT
The DNA here is from genome assembly GCF_951640355.1 of Cnephaeus nilssonii. Lineage (NCBI taxonomy): Eukaryota > Metazoa > Chordata > Mammalia > Chiroptera > Vespertilionidae > Cnephaeus > Cnephaeus nilssonii. The sequence goes on along the minus strand of NC_137086.1, from coordinate 69,539,077 downwards.
GAAGGGCAAGATGTGAGGAGGCTTACAGGTGCCAGGATTCTTTCAGTTGCAAAACAAACAAAAAAACCCAGAAGCCCAACTGAAGTTGAAAAGAGGAAGCTTTAGCTCCTGAACTTGAGGATCCCAAGGAAGCTCAGGTTCGAGGGAGCCGAGTCTGCAGCCAGGACCTCGGCCTCACACCTCCTTCCAGCTCGCCCTCTCCTCTGAGCCTGCTTCTCTCTGCAGCTCTCCGTTTTGGGCGTGATTCTCTCTTGATTCTGACAATGTCTGTGCCTGTGAGACAGAAAGTTGCCTCTGGCAAATCTATGCATACATTCCTTCAACTTTGTCCTGCTTCCTCCTGATTACAAAGAATATACACTGTCCCCAGTGTCCTTCCCAGCCAGCCTCCCCCCGCAGCCCACACTGGGGCCAACCCTTCCTTGCTTTCCTGGACCGAAGCCTCCATTTCACATCTGCACTCCCCTCCGCTAACCATCAGGTTGTAACACAACCAACTGCATGCACCCCTGCAAGTGTGGGAGTGGCGCCGCTGGGACATGGTTATGTTAAGGAGCTGTCTGGCGGATAGTGCACACTCCCACTGCCTTTCCATCCCGTTTTGGAAACGCTGTAGCAGTAGACTGTTGGTGACGGCTGGAGGAGCACAGTGCTCCGAGCCCTGCCAAGGTGGCCAGGTAGCTAACTGCCTGTGCAGAAGCCAGATCTAATGGAGACACAGGATCAAGTGACAGGTGTCAAGGACGCTCAAGGCAAAACAAGCTTTTGGGGGACATAGAACCAAAGGTGTTTCCTGCTCAGCGACAAACTGGTCTCAAATGCTTGAGCCAGGAAGACATGCATCAGAGCTGGCGTGGGGAGGGTTCTGATAACCACACAACTGAGATGGCCCTTTGTTTGGTCTCATCAGCATAGTATACAAATTTAAAGGCACAGAGTCAGACCAATTTCAAGGTTTTTTATTATGGTAAAATATGCACGTAAAATTCACCACTTTTAAGAGTGCATTCCATTGTTGTGCAACCCCGCCCCCCATCTCCAGAACTGTCACCTTCCCCAGGGAAACTGTGCTCAGCCAAATGTGTGGATAATAAAGTGCTTCATGAGTGTAAAACAATGCAGAGGACGATGCAAGGACACGCGTGGCCTGCCACACAGCTTCCCCAAACACAGATCTCCTCCTCTTTTTCCTTTTTTAAGAAACGAGACACCCAAAAGTGACCTCCTAGCAGATTATTGTTAAGGGAGCTTCTACCTGGCGGGAGAGGGGGCTTGGCACCTGGGAAAACTCTTTCACCGGCAAGGAGCCCCACTGGCACCGACTCTACAGCTGCAAGGCCTGCAGAGGAGCTGGGGACAGTGAGGTTTCCCTTCGCACTTGGCCCTCCCTGCGGGACATCTCTAGGAAACACTTCGCGGCCCCTCATCTGTGCTGCGTCCGTAGGGGAACGTTTGTTGTTTCTGAGACAAGAAGGAAGACTGCAGGGTCAGCGTGCCTGTAGCTGCCATGCTCTCCGCCGTGCCTTATTCGTCGCAGATTTTTATTATTTTGTGTGAAATCCTTTTTTAGAAGCCTCTTGACCTAGAAGGGGAAGGGCTAGGCCGCCCCCTGCAGAACATTTCCAGGCATTGCAGGTGCTGCTTGCAAGGCCTCCCCTCACTGGGTTTCAGGCTTTGGGACATTTCGCTGAACATTTGCAGGGGTTACAGTCTCCTTGTCATCTCGCTGAACATTTGCAGGGGTTACAGTCTCCTCTTGTCATCAAGGTTAGACAAGCAGATGCCTCCCAGGAGGCTGACAGGGCTCAGGGACTGGCGGGCAGGGCTCTGGAGAGCAGTTACCAGCAGGTGGGCTCTGGGGGTGCTGGGGCTACTCAGGAGGCAACGGCAGTCCTGAGGACAAGCCATTATCTCCAGGCCACTCTGCCATCAGGAAAGCAGGCCCGCCCCCGTCCCCAGGCCACCACCCCTCCCCCGGGGCCCCCACGCCTGCTCTCTTGTTCATTTTAGGCCAGTGTCACCGGGTGACAACTTCCCTGCACACGGAGGGAAGCCGCGGGAAATGATCTTCCACCTGCTCCACAAACAGCTGCCATCACAGCATGCCTGGCAAAGCGTTCAGACTTGATTTAATTTAACCAGCCACTTGGCAGAAAGCACAGCTCTGTTCTGTGACGTCAGATGGCTCTGACCGCAGCTCTGTCCCCTGCTCAGGCCTGATGGCCCTGGGAGCCAGACCATCAGCCACGGTGGCCTTGGTCAAAAACAGCCATCACTTAGCAAGGTCATGTTCAGGTCAACCACATCTTCGATGACTATGGTTGCATTAAAAACAGAGAGCGAGGATACAGATACAGATGAGAATAGACATATACTGTAGATAGGTGGTCTCCAATCTGTTCATTTCCTCTTCATGATTTTCTGTTTCCTTACCGCTCTCTGCCCTGTGTCTCCTCTCCCCTTTCTGTTGCGCCTCCGCCTGCCCCTGAGTCTGTGTGGTAGAGATGACCACGGAACCACAAAAGGCCAGTCAGGGGCGTTTGTCACACACAGTGTTCCCTCGTCGCCTCCGAGTGGCCACGGTCCAGGACTATCACTTTGGGTTGGGAAGGTGAGGCTAGAGCAAGTGTGTGTGTGTGTGGGGGGGGGGGGGGGTTGGGGGGGGGATAGAGGGGGCAGAGGGGGAGGAAGTGGAGGGGGGCTTCTGGGAACCCAGGCAAAGCACATCTGTTGGATCCTGTCACCAGACACACCTTTGGGAGGGGGCAGACCCCGCAGGAGAGGGCCACGGCCCAGCGCTGGGCTGCCCTCTCTGAGCTGCACTGGGCGAAGTCCTGAGGGAGACCAGGCCCCTGCAGCAATCTGCCGCCCATTTGGGCGCCTGCAGTCTCCGCTTACAGACAGACAGAAATAAAATCAAGCCTCTCCTCACCAGGCTGGGCAGTCACTGTGCAGGTTCACAAAGACCCTCTCTGTGCCTCAGTGGTCCCAGCCTCAGGACCTGGCCAGGAGAGAGGCTGTAGGAGCAGGAGGGAGCGATGGCCTCGGTGGCCAGCAGAGGGCGCAGCAGCGCCGTGGGGGCCTCAGTTTTTGCCAAGTTGAGGGTTGGAGGTCAGTTTCTCCCGTGTCTCCTGAAGGTGATGCTTTTCTCTTCCCCTAGGTCGCCACCCACCCAGGGGGCTGCTCTCTTCCCTGTTTGTCCTCCTTTGACACAGACGACTCGGGGACTCGGTTCACCTGCCGCTGCTGCCCCGGGCTCACGTAGAATAAAGACACTGACTGGCCCGGATTACAGAAGAGTCAGCGCCTGCAAAAGCCTGCACGGAAGGGACAGAGCACGGGCAGAGCCAGTGGCCAGCAGGCTCCGGAGCGGGAGCTGGTGCTCACATGCTTTAGAAACACACAAACTTGTCATGAAGCAAGTCGGTGGGCTGTGACCCACACTGAACAACTGGAGAAGTCCAGAATGAAGTAGGAAAAATAATGTAGAAGGCATTTTTCATCCTGTGTGTATACGTGTCCTGAGTTGCGATGTAAAATGCATTTAATCCTGTTGCTTTAGTTAAAAAAAAACACGCAAGCCGTTGGCAGCGGATGCCCGCACTTGAGCTGAAACCCCGGCCTGCATCCTGCACGGGGCTCAGGCCGAGGCGGGGAGATGAAAACAGCGGCCTGCAACCTGGCCCCTGCCCGCCCGCCCGAGGCACAGCCCTCGGTGAATTTCTCTCTGATAGATGCTGGATGGAGCGGAGGTAGAAAGGGGGGGGAGGGAGGGCAAGCAAACACTGCTGATCACAAGAAAGGGAGGGAAGTAGGGAGAGATGAGGCTCAGGCCTGGGAGGCGTCGCCCCCCATGTAAACCTCCCTCTCCAGGGCCCTCAGGAAGGTTAAGGGACAACGTAAATAAATCAAATCACACTGTGGGTAGATGCCAGGGACTGATTCCCAGAGGACACAGCCGCTGAGTGAGCGAACACCGTGTGTCACTGTATCACAGGCTGCCCCCCCCCCCCCGGGGGTGTGACTCCGTGTGGTTAAGAGAATCGCGACAGCCGGCTGCTTGGTGGCACCAGAAACAGGTCTTATACTGCAGGTTGACCAAAAGCGTGTCATTTTTCATGAGTGCCCAACGGCTGTAACCGGGCCCACCGCCGGGGCCTGCGGGCTGCTGACATCCCCCGCCACCGCTCCGTCTCCCGGGGCGGAGCGGAGGGCGCACCCGGCAGGCTCCCCGCCGGCGGTCCTCCTCCCCCTCCTCCGGGGCTGAGCCCGAGGGCGCCCGCCCGCGCCCTGCAGCGGAGCCCGTGCGGCGGAGACACCCGGGAAACGCTCCGGCGCCCGCTTCCCAGCGCGATTCCCGGGACCCCCTCCTCCGCGGGTGCGGAGGGTGCTGGCAGCCTCCCGTGGAGTGGGAGCCCCGTCTCGCCCAGACCACCTGGGGTGTCTCCCGGGGGTGCCCTTGTGTGTGTGTGTGTGTGTGTGTGTGTGTTTTCCCTTCTCCTCTCAGGAAGGAGACCCCGCGGCTGGGACACAGTGGGCGGCCCGCGGGGGAGCCGGCTGCAGGCAGCGGCCAGCACGTTGCCCCGGGAGTGGCCGCTCCTTTCGCTGCACCGGGCTCGTCCTCCAGGAGGCGCTGTGACGCCCGCGCCCGAGAGGAACCGGGTGCGAAGATTCTCCAACAAGTCATTGCCTGGCGATGACACGGAGCGTTTCTGCGGGCGTCTCACCGCTCCGCGCCAGCGGGAGAGAGGACGGCGGAGGGGGGACAAAGCGCCTAGTGCGGGAGCCTGGGGCACGCCGCTCCGGGAGGTCAGCCAGGCACAGGCCGCAGCGGCCCGGAGGCACCGAGCCCCCAGCGGCTCCGGGGCCCCGAAGGCGGAGTGGCCCGGAGCGGGCTGGGCTGGGCCTCGGGGCTCCCCTTTGGGAGGCGGAACAGGGGATGTGCTTGATGACATTGAACTGTACCTACAAGAGCTGGGGTGACCACTCCCGTGTTATATATGTTGTCACTATTTACAATTCTTTAAGGAGCAAACAATAAATAAAATAAAGAGCAGCTAGATGTTGAGTTAGGACCTGAGCATGAGGGGGGAAATATGCAACACTAGGTCACCTCGGATATAAACCCCAAAAGTCCAGAATGTGTTCTTACCCCTTAAGATCCCCCGGACACTCCACACCACCCACCGCCTGGGAGGCAAGGCCAGACCTGCCTGACCCTCTCCCCCTAACACTTCCCGCCCCGCCCTCCCTCCTGGGCCTCTGTTCTCCCCACTCAGCCCTCCTGTCCTGTCCGTGGCGGATGCCTTCCAGCCCCCGTGACTATAGGGCCTGCTTAGACTGTAGAGCAAAATACCACCAACTGGGCGCTTACCCACGACTGAAACTGCTTCCTCCAGTTCTGGGCGGTGAGACCAGGGTGCCGGCATCCCGGTGGCCGGCTTCTCATGGCGCCCTCACGTGCGGACCCGGCCAGGGAGCTCCCTCGGGCCCCTTTGTCAGGGCACTGACAGGGCTCCTCCTTTGTCACCTGATCACCTGCCAAAGGCCCACCAACTAATACCAGGCGACTGGGCGCTCGGATTCCAGCAGGTGAATTTGCTGGGACACACACATTCTGGCCAGAGCAGCCAGTTTTTGTTTTTTTACTTAATCCCTCCCTATTTCACCCAGCCCCAAAACAGCTGTCAGTCTATTCTCTGTATCTGTGAGTCTATTTCTATTTTGTTAGTTTATTTTGCTCATTAGATTCCACATATCAGTGAGATCATATGGTGTTTGTCTTTCTCTGACCGGCTTATGTCACTTAGCATAATACTCTCCAGGTCCCTCCATGCTGTCACAAATGGTAAGACTTCCTTCTTTTTTACAGCTGCATAGTATTCCATGGTGTAGATGTACCACCGCTATTTTATCCCTTCATCTACTGATGGGCACTTGGGCTGTTTCCAGATCTTAGCTATCATAAATAATGCACATAGGGTTGCATATATTTCAAATCAGTGTTTTGGGATTTCTTTGGAGATATTCTAAGAAGTGGGATGGATGGTCATAAAGTAGTTCCATTTTTAGTTTATTGAGGAAACTCCATACTGTTCTCCACAGTGGCTGCACCAGTCTGCGTTCCCACCAGCAGTGCACGAGGGTTCCCTTTTCTCCACATCCTCACCAGCACTCAGTGTCTGTTGATGTATTGATGACAGCCATTCTGACAGGTGTGAGGTGATATCACATTGTGGTTTCATTTGCATTTTTATGATCATTAGGAACATTGAGCATCATTTCATGTCCTCTTTGGGCAAATATTTATTCATGTTCTTTGCCCATTTTTTAATTGAATTGTTTGTTTTTTGGTGTTATGTTGTATGAGCACTTTATAAATTTTGGGTATTAACCCCATATCAGATGCATCATTGGTGAATATGCTCTCCATTCAGCGGGTTGTCTTTCCATTTTGTTGATAGTTTCCTTTGCTTTGCAAAACCTTTTAGCTTGATGTAGTCCCAGTTGTTTATGTTTGTTTTGTTTCCCTTGCCCGAGGAGTTATATCAGAAAATATATATATATATTGCTATAAGAAATATCCAAGATTTTACTGCCTGCGTTTTCTTCTGGGATTTTTATGGTTTTGAGTCTAACATTTGAGTCTTTAATCCATTTTGAATTTATTCTTGTGTGTTGTGTAAGGAGGTGGTCTAGTTTCATTTTTTTTTGCATGTACCTATCCAATTTTCCCAATACCACTTATTGAAGAGACTGTCTTTACCCCATTGTATGTCTTTGTCTCCTTTGTTAGATATTGACAATAAGCCATGGCTGATCTCTGGGCTCTCTATTCTGTTTCATTGGTCTATGTGTCTGGTTTTATGCCAATGCCATGCTGTTTTGATTTCTACAGTCTTGCAGTATAGTTTGATATCAGGTATCTTCAACTTTGTTCTTCTTTCTCAAGATTACTTTGGCTATTCAGGGCCTTTTCTTGTTCCACATAAATTTTTTGGAATATTTGTTCTAGTTCTGTGAAATACACCAGTGGTATTTTGATAGGAATTGCATTGACTCTATAGATTGCTTTGTGTAGTATGGACATTTGATGATGTTAATTCTTCCTATCTATGAACACAGTATATGCTTCCATTTATGTGTATCTTCATCCATTTCTTTCTTCAGTGTCTTATAATTTTCTGAGTACAGGTGTTTTATCTCCTTGGTTAAATTTATTCCTAGTTATCTTATTTTTGTTGTTACAGTTGTAAATGAGATTGTTCTCTTAGTTTCTCTTTCTCATAGTTCATTATTGATGTATAAAAATGCCACCAGTTTCTGAATATTAATTGTGCACCCTAGCAGGCCACTTTTTAAGGCTCAGTGTCATTTACCACAGAATGGGCTCCTCAAGTTAGGGTCCTTGAAAGCTGTGATAAGAGTGACAGCTAATTTTTAGTATCAAGAGTCTTTGTGACTTGTTACAGCGATGAGGGGCTGGCTAACTGAAAGATCACTTTGTTTTACTTGGACCATAATGACATCATCTCGGGGTGATAGCCATGCCTCTCACATGTTGCTCAGCATTCTGGCTGACGCGAGCCAGCTGGAAAAACAAGTGAAATGTGACTTATTTTGGTTTGACAGATCAAGTCTTTCAAAGCATGCGGCTTACCAGAGGGTGATTAATGGGCAATTACAGTGTCGCCACTGTTAACCTCACTGGTCTTGGTGATCTCTAAGTCGCTTCCAGTATCACCTGCTAAGACTGTGATCATGGCTGTATATTTCACAGACAGCACATGTCCCCTAAGGACAGGGCCCTGTGGACACTGGTCAGGCAAAAAAACTGACCTTCTCCTTGCCAGCCCTCCAAACCCACACCCCACCTCCTGCCCTCCCCGACCACCAAGCTCCCAGCTCTGGTCTCACAGGTGCCACACCATGTGCAGCTTCCGGACATCTGAATTACAAGCCCACAGTGCCCTGTGCCCCGTTTCTCAGGGGCTCAAGTCCACTCCATGTTCAGCAAATGTTCACGGGGTTCAGAGCCAATAAGTTAATGAGGGCCTTCTAGAGAGGGGATGTCTTTCCCTAAAGAAGCATCTGCGAACACAGTCCCTCTCGCCCGACTGGTGTGGCTCAGTAGCTGAGCGTCGACCTATGAATCCGGAAATGAAGGATCAATTCCCCATCAGGGCACGTGCCCAGGTTGCAGGCTAGATCCCCAGTGTGGGACATGCAGGGGGCAGCCGGCCAATGATTCTTTCTCACCATTGATGTTTCTATCTCTCTTTCTCCCTTCCTCTCTGGAGTCAATAAAAACATATTTTTAAAACAAAAATAAACACAGTCTCTCTCACAAGTCCACAATGACAGATTCCAAGTTCCGGTAGGCTGAATGCAGTGCACCTTGTTCAACTGTGAGCCACTTCCTGAGGGCAAACTCTCCATCGTGGGGTAAAGACCTCCCAGGTGGCCTCCCGCTTGCCAGCTGTTGCCAGCTGTGAGGTCACAGGGCGTGAGCTTCAGCAGCTGGCTGGAGAAGGTGGTGGAAACCTTTTGGGTGGCATGTGGTATCTCACTTTTTTCCAGAACCTGGCCTTTGCACATGGTGACTCTGCTGTGAAGTCCCCGCTCCACTGGACAGACCCATGCTTCTGTCTGAGATACTGGATCGACTCTGGCATGGATGCATAGCTCTGGATTTTCTCCACCTCAATCAGAATGACCTTCATCCCATCCTGGATGAGAGCATTGTAGATTGCAATTTGTTCTTCTGACATGTTCTTTAATAGGTCAAAGCCCAGCAGTTCAGGAGCTAAGATGATGATCAGTCGCCTGCACAGCTTAATGTTTTCATCGATGGCATTGGCCACAGCTGCACACAGAGAAAAGGAAGCAGAAGACCTCATGAGTAAAGCAGCCTGGATCTTAATGCTCTTGAGAGCCTTAGAAATGGACCCTAAGAATGAACATTAAAATAGACATGACTTAGCAATGGATTAACGAGAGTTGTCTTTTGACATGCATCACCCTCTCTGTGAAAACTTCCTCACTGTCCCTGAAACACTGGTCCTTTACACACTTGAACCACGTGTTTTGATAGTAGTTGTTGGTATGTCCCTTTCCTCAGTTCACACAGGCATGACTGCTCAGAGCAGGATCTGATCATGCCTAGTTTTGCCAGACTTAGCTGAAGGTCTGGTATAAGATGATGAATATATTTTTAAAAAATAAATATATTTTAAAAGAATAAGAAGTTAGCTCAAATGTAATTTTAATCTTTATTCGTGTTTTCCTCTTATGCGTTATAGCTATTTAAATGACCAGGATCTATATGCCCTGATGGTTTCTGGTGGCAGGGAGGGGAGAATTCCTGAAATAAGTTGGTCTTTTTCAGAATAAAGACCAAGTTTTATATCATCCTTATTCTTAGAATATATGAATAGATAACAACCTCCCCAAAAGCAGACATTTTATTTTTGGTTAGTTTTAACATTTCTAGAGCCTAGAACACTACCTGGCAGATAGCAAGTTCTCAATAAATATTTGTTGAATAAGTGAATGAATGAAGATTGATCGGCTTATGAAATGAGAGCTCTCCCACATGTTTATCATAAGCACTGGACTGAATTTTCATTTCCTCATAGAGGGTGATTTCAGAACATGGAAAGTTCTGGGCGGAGATATAGCTGTGGTCGCTCTGCGGGTATAAGTAGCCTATAAATCCAAAGTAGTTAGAAACCTTTTAAAGCAGCCCAGAATAAGCCACTACTGAATGCAATAAAGTAGTAATCTTGATTTCCTGGTGACTAGAAAATGGGACTTATTTCCAATTTCAGCCACTGACTTTATAGCCATCAAAGGGGGATCTTTGTCCACTGAGTGTCTAATCAGTACTGCTTAAGTTTAAACTCATTTAATTCTCTCAACCAAGTCAGGGAAGTATTCTTATCCCCATTTGACAGATGAGCCAACTGAGGTTCAGAGATGTCATCTACACAGCTCAAAGCTATACTGCTATTAAATGAGAGAAGTAAATACGTATTCTATTTAGGTAGGGGAGGGTTAGGGGTTGAGGGTTAGAAAATCAACTTTAAACATGAGCTTATTTACATGTTCAAACTGAAAAAATACTCAGCAGTTAGTCTCAAGGACATCAGGGCAAGCGACTACTTTCTGTCTCTGTGCCACCCACCACCTGTGCACATGGGTGGTTTAGCCATATCCTTGCTCAGTGTGAGAGTCACGGTGTTTCAACCAGGGTCTCTGTTATCCTGTTGCAGGAATGAGATGAACGGGAGAAGAGAGTTGGGTTCTAAGCTCCCAGCTCAGGGTTGAGAGCTGGGAGGTAGAAGACTACCTGTGGTTTGGTGGGGAAGGCAAGCAGAGTCCCTACTGTTTGTAAAGTAAAAAAAGGGAAAGTTTCCTTTAATTTTTTTATTCATTTGTTGTTTTTCTACCTCAGTTAACACATACCTTGTCCAGGAAATTCATCCCTGCCAAATATAAATAGCTTATATCCACACTGCCTCTCCAGCACCTCGGGCAGCGCTCTCAGAACCAGCGTGTCCACATGAGAGCTCTGGCAGTCATGGGGAGGCTTGGGGTACAAGACGTACGCATCATACAGCTTCCCGTCTGAAAGAGAAATGTGGCGAGCTCATGGAATGATTCCTACCAAGTCCCTCCTACATGATCAAGGTGGAAGTCGGAGTTGCTACCATGTTGTCCTCTTTGCTCAGGTCTGATGGCTTCAGAGTGCCCAGCTGGCAGACTTGGTGCCAAGCATTGCTGCTCTCAGCATCTCATTCCTTTAACACTTAAATATCTCACTTCACTGGCTTCTTGCTTGCATGGTGTCTTAGAAGTTGAGCATAATTTATATCTTTGTTTCTCTATGGTTAAGGTGACTTTTTGCCTCTGGCTTCTTTTGGGATATTTTTCCTTATCTTTGATTTTCTGTAGTTTGAAAATAATGTGCCTAGGTGTATGTGAGGTTTTTTTGTGGGTTTTTAAAAATATTTATCACACCCAGTGTTCTCTGAGCTTCCTGGACTTGTGGTTTAGTGTCTAACATTAATTTGGGGAAATTCTCAGTTGTTCCTGTTTCAAACATATCTGTTCCTTTCTTTCTTTCTTCTCCTTCTGGGATTCCCATTAGACTTTACCCATTCTGTGGTTGTACCACAGTCATTTTATGTTTAGTTTAGCTTTGTTTTGTTCTACAGTCTTTGTTCTTTTTACTTTTCAGTTTGGGGGGTTTCTACTTAGTTATCCTCAAGCTCAGAGACTCTTTGCTGGGCCATGGCCTATCTAACAAGCCCATCAGAGGCAGCCTTCATTTTTGTTATACTACCCGTGTGGTGGTGCAGCTGAAAAGGAGAACTGGAAGCAAGACTCTCCATCAATATCACTGTCGATGGGTCCTGTGCAAGAGAGTGCCATCCTAACTGCACCAGGTGAAGTGGGCCAAATCCTCACAATTTAGCCCCACTGGTGAATCCCATCATTCATTCATTGAAACTGCACACTACTCTACAAGGAAACCAAACAGCAGACTCTAGAAATTGGCTGTGCCATGCTAAGAACTCAAACACCATAGCACGTCACCATGTCAGAGTAAGCCAGTATGTACTGACCAGCCACAGGCCACTGCCACTGTGCTCACAGTGTACAGATGAACAAGACCCAGATCTAATCAGAAGGCCATTCATAAATGTAGAAATAAACAGCATGCAGCTCTGTAAGTTAGCAAATGGCTGAGTGAACAGAAGAGACCCAGCAGTTCCTCTTAAAGGGCTAAGTACACGAAGTTACACAGTTCCACTTCTCCTGAGCACCAGCTCTGGGTGGCAGCTTTGGGGGATCCAGGGACATATGGGGAGCTACTGGATTATCTGGCATCGGGGCAGGAACTCGGGGGTGGCTTTCTTGCAGACAGGGGTGCTCATAGGTGTCTTTGTCCCCCATCCCAGAGCTGACTGGCAGCCATATCTGAGTTTCCATCAGCATGGCCCACACTGTTCGCCCCAACGTGGTGATTCCCTGAGACCCTGCCTCATCCAACTTGCAAGCCTACCCAAGCTGTTCGCAGAGGCTTTTCCATATGAATGGCCTGTCCTGGCTCAGGCTTTAGACTTTGCTAAATTTTATCAAACAAGCAGAAGGTGGCATCAGCATGCCCCAATAAAAGGCCCCAGACTATCAATAAAAGGCCCAAGACTTGGCACTAGCACCAGCCTGCCTTGCTTCACAGCTTTGCCTTGCCTGGGCACTTCCAAGCCCAATACAAGTAGCAGCCATCTGCAGATCTCTCTGTAGCTCCTGATGGGTGGCCCCAGGCAGTGGCTAAATTTGTACCTCCCAGGAGGCCCTAGAGCCAGTGCACCCAGTGGGCAGCTTCAGACCACACTAGATTACAACTGTACACATCCACAAGCAACACACTCAAGGAGAAGACTCAGTGAGCACCAAAGCCCCACTGAAGCAAGTCCTGCTCCAGAAGGGTATCTCCTGCACAGCAGCTCTCCCACTGTAGTCACAGCTGGTCCTCACAGTCAATTGGCCTGGAAGTCAAGTCCTCCCAGAGATGACAATAGCAATCAAAGCTCAACTACAACAAGACTGTGTTCACAGCTCACACAGGGGCACACCTAGAGTGCCCAGATCTGGTGACTGGGGAGGCTGAGCCACTGGGCCCTACAGGACACCTACTACACAAGGCCACTCTACCAATTCCAGGACACATAGCAGCTCTACCTAATACATAGAAACAAACACAGGGAAGCAAACACAGGGAAACAAAATGAGGAGACAAATAAACATGTCACAAATGAAAGAACAGAAGAAATCTCCAAAAAAATAAGTAAATGAAGTAAAAGCAAGCAAATTACTAGATACAGAATTCAAAAACATGGTTATAAGGTTACTCAAGGACATTCATGAGAGCTTCAAGGGACTTAGTGAGACTTTCAAGAATCTTAGTGAGAATTTCAGACATGAAAAAGAACCAGTCAGAAATTAAGCATACACTAACTAAAATAAAGAATAATTTACAGGGACTCAACAGTAGAGTACAGGATTCTGAGAATCAAATCAATAATTTGGAATATGAGGAAGCAAAAAAACAACCAATCAAAACAGCAAAAAGAAAAAGAATCCAAAAATATGAAGATAGTGTAAGGAGCCTCTGGGACAACTTCAAGTGTGCTAACATTTGATTATGGGGGTGCCAGAAAGAGAAGAGAGAGAGCAAGATATTGAAAACCTATTTGAAGTAATAATGACGGAAAACTCCCTCTACTGGTGAAAAATAGACTTGCAAGACCAGGAAGCATAGAGAATCCCAAATAAGAGGAACCCAAAAAGGACCACACCAAGACACATCATAACTAAAATGCCAAGGGTTAAAGACAAAGAGAGAATCTTAAAAGCAGCAAGAGAAAAGCAGTTAGTTAACTGCAAGGGAGAGCCCATATGACTATCAACTGATTTCTCAATAGAAACTGCAAGCCAGAAGGGAGTGGCAAGAAATATTCAAAGTGATGAATAGCAAGGACCTACAACCAAGATTACTATACCCAGCAAAGCTATCATTTAGAATTGAGGGTCAGATAAAGACCCTCACAGACAAGAAAAAGCTAAAGAAGTTCATCACCACCAAACCAGTATTACATGAAATGTTGAGGGGTATATATATATATATACACACACACATACATACACTAGAGGCCCAGTGCATGAATTCGTGCATGGGTAGAGTCCAGCAGGCCTGGCCCCAATTGGGGTGGATCAGGGCCCAGCCTGTTGGGAGGAGGAGATGGCGGGAGGTTGGCCGGCTGGCCCACCCCATCAGGGCCAGGTAGGCTGCGGGGAGGGGCTGTGGGTGATTGGCTGGTGGGCCCCACCCCCAATTGAGGTGGAGGGGCCGATTTGGGGTGGGGTCACTGTGGGAAGAGGCTGTGGGAGGTTGGCTGGCCAGCCCCACCCCTGATTGGTGTGGGGGGGGCGCTGATCAGGGACAGAGCTGGCTGGGGGGAGGGGCTGCAGGCCAATCAGGGTGGTGGGGGCTGATCGGGGGTGGGGCCGGCTGTGGGTAGGGGCTTTAGGCAGTGGGCCTACCGGCCCAGCCCCGCCCAACCCCTTCCCCCTCCCCCTCCCACCCCCCACCCCGCAATGGGGTAGCAGGGCTGATTGGGGACCAGTGGCCTGGGGGAGGGGCCATAGGTGGTTGGCCAGCTGGCCCTGCCCCTGATTGGAGTGGGGGTGCCGATTGGGGGTGAAGCTGGCTGGGGGGGAGGGGCCACAGGCAGTTGGCCAGCTGGCCCCAACCCCTATTGGGGTAAGAGGGAGTTTCAGGGGCGGGGCTGCCCAGGGGGAGGGGCTGTGGGCCAATGGGGTGGTGGGGGCCCATCGGGGGTGGGTCTGGCAGGCCAACCTCCTTGCAGCCCCTCCCCCCAGCCAGCCCCACCCTCTATTGGGGTGGAGGGGTGATCAGGGGTGGGCCGGCTGTGGGGAGAGGCTGTAGGCCGATTGGGGTGGTGGGGACCCAGGGGGCAGGGCCAGCAGGGGCAGGGGCTGCAGAAGGTTGGCCGGCCAGCCCTGCCCCCTATTGGGGTGGGGGGGGGCAACCAGGGGTGGAGTTGGCCAGGGTAGGGGCTGTGGGCCAATCGGGGTGGTAGGGGCCCATCAGGGGCGGGGCTGTCCAGGGGGAGGGGCTGCAGGAGGTTGGCCAGCCGGCCCCACCCTCCACATCCCCACCCCCATCGGGCCAGTTCACTGGCAGCAGTGGGCGTCATAGTGACCAGTCGTTCCCATCTTAACTGCGTCCTGGTCACTGGCTTTTTATATATAGAGATTTTTTTATTGATTTCAGAGAGGAAGGAAGAGGGAGAGAGAGATAGGAACATCAATGATGACTGCCTCCTGCACACCCCCTACTGGGGGTTGAGCCTGCAACCCAGGCATGTGCCCTTGACTGGAATCAAACCCGGGACCTTTCAGTCCGCAGGCTGATGCTCTATCCACTGAGGCAAACCAGGTAGGGCTGAGGGGCATTGAAGAAAGAAAAAGAAGAAGGAGAAGAGGAGGAGGAAGAAGAGGAGGAGGAGGAGGAGGAGGAGGAGGAGGAGGAGGAGGAGGAGGAGACAGGGAAGAAGGAGGAGAAAAAGGAGAAAAAGAAAAAATCATTAACAACAAAATGGCAATAAATACATATCTATCAATAATTAAATCTAAAAAATAGAACCAGAGGCATGGAAACATAGAACAGACTGATGAATCTTAGAGGGAAGCGGAGAGGGGTGCGGGAAGAGATTAGCCAAAGATCTTATATGCATATATGCATTATCTATGGACACAGACAATAAGATGGTGAGGCCTGGGCTGGGACAGGAACCAGGTAGAGAGGGGTAATGGAGGGAAAGGGGGACATCTGTAATACTCTCAACAATAAAGAATTAAAATAAAATAAAAAGAAAACAGTAAAAAAAAAAAAAAATGTTTCTTGCAAAATTGTCCCAAAAAAGGCCATGTGCTCTCAGGAGCGACTGAAAGGTTTCCGTGAATAGCACACGAGGAAGTACATAATCGTGTCTGCTTCTAACACAAGCTCACCTTTAAAACCTGCCCAAGCCCTGACCTGTTTGGCTCAGTGGATAGAGCGTCGGCCTGCGGACTGAAAGGTCCCAGGTTCGATTCCGGTCAAGAGCATGTACCTTGGTTGTGGGCACATCCCCAGAAGGGGGTGTGCAGGAGGCAGCTGATAGATGTTTCTCTCTCATCGATGTTTCTAACTCTCTATCCCTCTCCCTTCCTCTCTGTAAAAAAATCAATAAAATATATTTAAAATAAATAAATAAATAAAGCCTGCCCAAGATTTGTCAGAACTGTACCCTGGCTTGATTTTGCCATTTTCCCTTTGTTTCCCTGTGTTCACTGTACCTACTTGGGTTCTGGTTTTACTTGTTCTGTTTACGGGAACTTTCTCACACATACACATCCCTTAAGGTTTGTGGGTCGGTCTGCGTGCTTTGTACACAGGCACCCCTGGCAGGAGGGTTTGTAAAGCGCCTCCTGTGACTGAATGGAGAATAGACAGAACCCCTGGGCTTTAGCCAGGCCTACAGACGGGAACCCACTTACAAAACCGTAATTATACACAAGTCACTACGAGTCACGCATAAAGCCTGACTAATCCCTGGGATAGACACTGGATCCTAAGAAGGGCAGCTTCTCTCTCCTCATTGCATTTGCCATCCATTACTTCACAGGCTCCCAGACAACCAGGCTGTCCTCCAGGAAGGAGGGCTGCAGGAGCTCGGACTCTTCGCACCGCCACCGGCTGGCTGTCCAGGCCAGCACTCCACAGGGGCTTACCCGAGAGCACGCAGAGCTGAGCTGTGGAGAACTTAGTCACAAATTGCCCTAGACTTTTATGGATTAAAAAAAAGAGGAAGAGGACCACTGGCTGACTGTGGGTTCCCATCTCCCAACCCTCAGCCCCAGGGCGGGGCTCGGAGCCTCTCCTCCGCTCATCTCAGCTCGGGGCAGGGTGTCAGCTGCTTCCTTCGCCTCCTGCTAAGCTGGGCCTCACTAACCGGGACTCACCACCCTCCTTACTTAGCTCCTGGAGCTGCAGAGTCGGGGAGTGACAGAGTTCTGGGAACACGGCTGAGCTGCCAGTCCGGGACCGACAGCAGCGAACCGGGCACAGCTGTACCGGGAAGGACAGTGGGGCTCTCACGCTGGCCGGGAGCCACAGCCGGGATTCTGCAATGCAATTTGTCATCATGAAAACATTGGTTTCTTTTTGTTGCTCAAGGGCTGCCACGTTTGAATTCTAAAATTTCATGTAGAATAAAGTCCAAGTTAGGACATGTAACCCGGGCATGTGGGCAGCTCTGTCCATGTTATTCTCCATGCAAAGCAGGCACTTAGAGTAAACGATGCCGTCTCCGAACAGGGACTCGAAGATGTGTTCCACACCTGCTTTCCTGCGCCCCTGCTCTTGTGAGCATTGCGAGGGTCTGGACTGGAAAGACTTAAACCCGTGTATCTTCATACACGTTAGCTGCACATGGGTCTTGCAGTCTTCTAGTAATCTTTCCACCCAGTCAGGGGACCTGAAGCAGATTTATTACTTTACTCAAGGCCAGAATAGGTCACATCCATTCTGAGACAGGTGTGCAGGGTGCGGCAAAGTAGGTTTACAGTTATTTGTAAGGAAAATAATACAATGCTATTTAATAAAGAGGGATATGCTAATTGGCTGTCACACCCTCACAAATATGGCAGCACCCACAGCCAATAAAGAGGGAATACGCTAATTGACTGCCCCACCCTCAAAGATGGCAGCGCCCAGTCCCCTCAGCCCTGCCGGGGCGGCAGGCATGCGGCAAGGGGGCGGGCCCGGCTGTGCTGTGTGCCTGCCTCTGGAGTACCCTAGTCCCCTCAGCCCCCCAGCCGCCCAGGGCCGCCCGAGGCTCAGGTAACCAGGGCCAGCCGAGGCTTGTGCTGCCGGCAGTGGCAGCAGCAGAGGTGTGATGGGGGTTGCCTTCCCCTGATTGCCGGGTCACCTCCTGCCCCTGAGGGCTCCCGGACTGTGAGAGGGCCAGGCTGGGCTGAGGGACCCCCCCCCCCCCCAGTGCATGAATTTTCATATACCGGGCCTCTGGTAATTAATAAATGTTAATACAAGAATAAGCTGTGTTTTGTGTACTCACAGCTGTAGACCTACTTTTGCTGCACACTGTATATCACAGTTAAAACCACTGGTGGGGACGCTGGCTCCTCGGTTTCAGGGTCGCACTGAGGGTTTCCGTGCTGAATAGCACCGCAGGGCCCAGATCCAGCCACCCAACTGAAACCTCCAGGCAGAGCAGCCCGGCAGCTGGCCTTGACCTTCAGCCAACAGGAGAGCCCACCTGCGCCCAGGTGCCTGCCCAGTGCCTTTCTGGACTTCAATTCAGTTGCTCCTGTAGAATTCTGTGAGACAGGTCTGATCTGTTCCTTCCTGCCCTCCCTCCCGCCTTCCTTCCTTTTTCTCATTCCGGAACTAAGAAAGAGAAAACATAAAATACTTTCCAGGCTCACACAGGGAGTGAATGGAGAACTAAATTCAAACTCACTCTGTCTCTCCTCACACTGGAGCGTTGGCGACTTAGATTTTCCAGGCACCAAGTACCCGGCCTGCACCACAGGCAGCAGGACATCCCCCAGCACCCATCCTGCCACGCTACCGTCCTGCCCCACACCCGTCCTGCCCACGCACCCGTCCTGCCCCGCACCCATCCTGCCCACGCACCCGTCCTGCCCCGCACCCGTCCTGCCCACGCACCCATCCTGCCACGCTACCGTCCTGCCCCACACCCGTCCTGCCCACGCTCCCGTCCTGCCCACGCTCCCGTCCTGCCCCGCACCCATCCTGCCCACGCTCCCGTCCTGCCCACGCTCCCGTCCTGCCACGCACCCGTCCTGCCCACGCTCCCGTCCTGCCCACGCTCCCGTCCTGCCACGCACCCGTCCTGCCCACGCTCCCGTCCTGCCCACGCTCCCGTCCTGCCACGCACCCATCCTGCCCACGCACCCGTCCTGCCCACGCTCCCGTCCTGCCACGCACCCATCCTGCCCACGCACCCGTCCTGCCCACGCTCCCGTCCTGCCACGCACCCGTCCTGCCCACGCTCCCGTCCTGCCCACGCACCCGTCCTGCCCACGCTCCCGTCCTGCCCCCGCTCCCGTCCTGCCCACGCACCCGTCCTGCCCCACACCCGTCCTGCCCACGCACCCACTGTGCTGAGGGCGGTTCCTGGGTGAAGAGCACTTTGCTCCAGGAGCAAGTTCCTGCTTTTGCTAACACCAGTGGATGTGAGATCCCTTCTAAAGGCTTTGCCAGGGGACCTGGGGAATTTGCCCCCTGGATCTCTGCGGCCTCAGGCGGGTGTGGCCGACAGTGCTAGCGCGGAAAGGCGCTTCTGGGCATGAAAGTCCGGGGAGGGGCCTGCCTCCGAATGTGCCAACGACATCAGAGGCAGCCAGCAAAGCATGACCAAGTGTTTTCGCAGTGGCCACAGGAGTGGGCGAATACCGAGACGAGGCCCTCGCAGGCCCCCCGCACTTACCTGCTGTGGTCCCGGTAGAGTGGAAGGCACTTCGATACCAAAGCGCAATGTCGATCCTAAACCTGCTGGACACGCACAGGACGAGCGCAGCCGCGCCCACGACGGCCAGCAGCCCGCCCATCAGGTAAGCTCGCCCGTCCGGCGCTGAGAGGAGAGCAGAGGAACAACAGGCCCGTCAGTCCTGCTCTCTGCAGACCCCACCGCACAGGTGGCCACGGGCGTGCATCCAGGTCAGTGAGGGAGAGCGTCCTCCCCTCCCCCCTTAAGTCACAGGCCCCAGAGTAGAGGGCTCGGGCTGACCCTGAGCCCCAGGGGGGCGGTGCTGCGGCCGCTGCATGAGTCCGCCACCCCCCCATGAAGATGCCCCCCTGAGGACTCACCGCCCCCAGGAGGACGCTCTCCCCAGCATGAGGACACCGCACCGCATGAAGATGCTCCCCTGAGGACGCACCGCCCCCAGGAGGACGCTCTCCTCTGCCATGAGGACGCACCGCCCCCCCCCATGAAGATGCCCCCCTGAGGACGCACCGCCCCCCCCATGAAGATGCCCCCATGAGGACGCACCGCCCCCAGGAGGACGCCGCCCCGCATCCCCGCATGGCTGGCCCACTGTCCGCCTCCAGATGGGAAGCGCGCACAGTGTTGGAAAGCCCCCCAGCTGGCGCTGCCACACGTTCTTGATTGTAATGTTGCTACAACTGCTACTCAAAACTGAGCAGCAGGACTCATGCCATAAACACAGAGCCCTCAGTTGCCTCCGAAGCCATCTCTTTTGGCTCCACAAGCCTGGCCCGGAGCCAGTGCCCCCCTCCCCCGTCAGCCTCCGGGGGTCAGCGCCCCAGCCTCCGGGGGGGCCAGTGCCCACCCCAACCCGCCCCAGCCTCCGGGGGTCAGCGCCCCAGAGGGCGGGCGTGCTGTGCTGCGGAGAGCTCCCCGCGGAGCAATTATGGGAAACGTGGGCAGCACCGGACGGATGGAGGAGCAGAGCCGTCCCCTGGAAGCCGTGGGCTCAGAAACACGCTCCGCCCGGTCTCTGACAAGAGGAACGGCCGCGTCCTTCCTCACCACAAGCCAAGCCTGTGCTGCCCAGGGAGGCGGCTCCCAGGACAGAGTAAGACAAAGGGAAGGAGGGAGGGAGAGAAATCCTCCTCATTCTGGGAACCCACCCACAGCCACCTCCTCCACGGGCCCTTCTCCAGCCTCCGGTCCCCAAAGAAGGATGTGAGGGAGGGAGGAGTTTGCTTTTCTGAATTTCCAGAGCACTTTCCCTTTAAACAGGCTTATCACAATCAGCCCGAGGCCATGCCAGCTGCCAGCACTCGGAGGCCAAGGACCTGCCCAGTGCGAGGCCAGGCAGGCGGCATCCGGAAATAGTCTGTCACCACCAGGGCGACCCACTAACTCCGCCCGAGCCCGGCCCGCGGGGTGGCTGGTGCCCAGCTGAGCCTGACCACGTCTTTGAGCCTCTACTTCCTCGTCTTCGATGCTGCTGCCTTCCTCCCATCCTCTGCGTCTTTGCCCTTTCCCAGCTCTCCGGACGCCGAGGCCCCCCTCCCTTCGGAAGGCTCTGTTCTGGGAACCCTGACTGCATGGTCATGGGGCCCACGCGGCTGCCGCCAGCCTTAAGCTGAGATGGCAGGTGAGAGTACGTGATTAAAGAAATCCACAGAAGGGCGCACCCAATCCAAACAACTTCCTAGTGACCCAGCTTCAAATTCAATTGGGATGTGTCTTCAACAAAAATAAGGAAGTCAAATGGAGAAGCTGCAGCCTTACCTCTGGCCCCAAACAAACCCACAAGAGGCTTGGGTTTAAGAGGTAATATTCTAAAAACTCAGGGAGAACAAAACGAAATGCACGTGTCCAGAAAGACACTGCACGTGAGATGTGAATATGGACAGGAACAAAGATGGATGTGGTGAGCACAGATTTCTCAGCTTGCCTACAGCAAAGATGACAGATTTCCCTCTTTCCTCCTGCATGACTGGCAGGTGCTCACTGATCACAGCATGGTTCCTCTGAGCCTGGACTTTGCCTCAGGACCCTTCTGCACACAGTGCTTCCAGGTGGCCGTGTGTGCACGTCAGCGCTGGCGTGAACGTCTACGCTGGAGGAGATGCCACGATGGCTGCAGAGCAGCTGGAGTTCCGTCCACTTTCTCCCAGCCCCTGACCACCCTGCAGCTAAATTAGAGAGCAACCAGCTTGAAAAAGCAGTTGAAGTGTAGCTGATCTGAAATATTGCAACCAAGGAGCACGAAGGAAGACAGGAGGAGACTGTAGGGGTGTTAAGACATGGAGAGGGTGGGCCACCTCATACAGCTGGTGGCCAGGAAGTGGGGGCAGGGGGGATCGTGGCTGTTGAGCTACCTCCTCCGGAGAGCATGGGGTCTCAGCCCTGCGCAAGGATCCCCAATCCTCAGCAACAGAGACAGGAAGGGGCCCCATGTAGCCGCGGGCGTGGGAATCAGTGGGCATCCTGTCCACCTGGGAGACTCGGGCAGCACCAGCCCAGGGAAGGAGCGCTCCTATTGTTCCACCACCAGCCTGGGAAGTTCCCTGCAGTCTGCCTGCTGGAGCGTCCACAGGCCACGCCATCTGGTGGAGGGTCTGCAGTGCACTCAGCAGTGACTCTGAGGGGCTCTCTGTTCTCTGGAAGGACTGTGGGCAGAGAGCCAGGCAGGGGCTAACCTATGTGGCGTGGGAAGGAAGATGGGTCTCGCCCACCCTGAGTGCCGGGCAGCACCACTCCCCCACCTGCTGAACTACTCGGTTAGCCCGTCCTGCTTTGTTCCGCTGCTCAGGGGCCTAGAGCAGGGCTGGAAATGTGGTGAGACACGTGGAGAAATCAAAGTGCTGCTCAGGGATGATTTTCTCACTCTGCTTTCCTGGTTCCACAGCATGGAGGTGCCAGGGAGACTGCAGAGCTAGCACTTAAAGACCACACCTCAAAGGGAGGCTTCTGTCTGGGAGCCAGGCAGGCCAGTGATAGGCTCTGGGGTTGCATTTAAAATTGAAAGTGAAATAAAGTGCTTCCCAGACAACAACAACAACAACAAAACGTTAAAGAAGTTCATTACCACCAAACCAGGATTGCAAGAAATGCTAAAGGGAATGTTGTAAGAAAAGAGAGAGAGAGAGAGAGAGAGAGAGAGAGAGAGAGAGAGAGAGAGAAGCACAGGCATAAAGAAAAACAATTGCAATAAATAAATACCAACCTAAACTAATAAAAGAGAAAGATGCAAATTGACCATACCTCCGTTACACACACCAGCCAATCAGGAGTGAATATGCAAATTAACCTGAAAAGATGGCAGCGGCCCACCCTACAGCTGCTCTGAGCCTGTGGGAGTCAGAGAAGTCCAGCACAAACACCTGAGGCTGGCTACGTCCAGGGCGACCAAGAAGCCGCCTGCCCTGTGATCCCAGGCCGCAGCCAGCAGCAGAAGCCTCATGTCCGCCTGCCCCAAGTCCTGGGGGAGATGGAGAAACTGGGCCCCAGCACCTGAGGCTGGCTGCAGCCCAGGAGACGAAGAAGCCGCCTGACCCATGATCCCAGGCTGCAGCCAGCTGGAGAAGTCGCCCACACTGCATCCCAGGGAAGACAGAGAAGCTGTCCACCTGCGGTCCAGGCGCCAGCACCTGCGGCTGGCTACAGCCTGGTAGACAGAGAAGCCACCCACCCCGCAGTCCTGGGCACCAATACCTGCGGCTGGCTGTGGCCCGGGAGATGAAGATGCCACCCACCTGCAGTCCCGGGCGCCAGCACTTGCACTGCAGCCCAGGCGAAGCCACCTGCCCACCATCCCCTGCGGCTGCAGCCGGCCTGGGCACCTATGGCTGACCAGAGGGAGGGAAACCCAGATCCCGGGTGCCTGTGGTCGGCTGGAGAAGGGAATCCTGGGTCCCGGGTGTGGGGCTGAGGCAGAGGTGATTAGGGACAATCAAGCCAGCAGGGGAGCAGTTAGGAATGATCAGGCTGGCAGATAGGGGCAAGCAGGCAGGCAGGCAGGTGAGCGGTTAGGAGCCAGCAGTTCTGGATTGTGAGAGGGATGTCCGACTGCTGATTATCCCCCGAAGGGTCCCAGATTGGAGAGGGTGCAGGCCGGGCTGAGGGACACCCTTCCCCTCCCCTGCCCACCCTCATGCATGCATTTCGTGCACCAGGCCTCTAGTAAATAATAACCTTAAAAGTAAATGGATTAAATGCTCTAATCAAAAAACATAAGGTAGCTGAATAGATAAGAAAATGTGATCCATATATATATGCTGTCTACAAGAGACCCACCTCAGAACAAGGGACTCACACAGACTGAAAGTGAAGGGATAGAAAAAAATTCCATGCATGATCTGGTCATGACCCAGTGGTTAGAGTGTCAGCCCATGCAGCAATGGGCCACAGATTTGATTCCTAGTCAAGGGCATGTACATGGGCTGCAGGTTCAATCCCAGTCGGGTCAATGGAAAAAATATCCTCAGCTGAGGATTAACAACAACAGAAATATTCCATGCAAATGGAAACAAAAAAGTGAGGTAGCAATACTTATATCTAACAAAATAGGCTTCAAAACAAAGGCCATAAACAAGACAAAGAAGGCCACTATAAAGGGATAAGTCTAACAAGAGGCTATAACCCTGGTAAACATATAGGCGCACGTGTGCGCACATGCACACACACATACACACACACATATTATTTTTTTAAGACAGCTCTTGGTGGACTTTAGGGGAGAGCAACAGCATTACTCTCTCCTCATGAAGAAGGAGACTTAACACCCCACTGACATCACTGGATAGATCTTCCAGATAAAACATCAACAAGGAAACAGAGGCCTTAAATTAAACACTAGATCAGATGGATTTAATTGAAATTTACAGAACATTTCACCCCAAAGCAACAGAATATACATTCTCCTCTAATTTACAATGAACATTTTCAAAGATAGGCCAAATGTTTGACACAAAATAAATCTTAACAAATTCAAGAAGGTTGAAATCTTATTAAGCATCTTCTTGGATCACAGTGGCATGAAACTAGAAATCAACTACAATTTTAAAAACCCTCAAGAAATTTCAAAAAAATGGAGGCTAAATAGTGTGTTATTAAACAATGAGTGGGTTACCAATGAGATCAAGAAAGAAATAAACAATTACCTGGAAACAAGTGAAAATGTACACACAACAACCCAAAATCCATGGACACATGAAAAGAGTCCTGAAAGGGAAGTTCACAGCATTGCAGGCCTAGCTCAAGTAGCAATAAAAATCTAAAATAAATAACTGAGCCCTACACCTAAACTAACTAGAAAAAGAACAACAAGGCCCAGAAGAAGTAGAATAAAGGAAATAATAAAGAAGAGAGTGGAAATAAATGACATAGAGACTTAAAAAAAAAGCAAAAGATAAATGAAACGAAGAGATGTTTCCTTGGAAAGACAAATAAGGTTGATAAACCTTTAGTCAGACTCACCAAGAAACAATGAGAGAGAACCCAAATAAATAAAATCCTACCTAATAAAAGAGTAATATGCAAATTAACCATCACTCCGCTATACACAAGCCACGCCCACCAGTTGCGCCCACCATCCAATCAGTGTGAGTATGCAAATTAACCCCAACCAAGATGGCTGCCACCACAGAGAGCAGGAGGGAGGCTTGGGTTTCCCCAGCAATAGAGGAAGCCAAGCTTTCCGCCTGCCCTTGCTGGCCTAAGCCTCCACTCAAGGCTACAAAGTTTCAATTATAGAAGATAAATCCCAAGAAAAATGGCGGCAGCCACGGAGCTGGAGAAAGCAGGCTAGGGTTGCCCCCGGCGACCAAGGAAGCCAAGCTTTCAACCTGCCCTGGCTGGCCCAGGCCTCCGCTTAAGGCTACAAAGTTTCAATTATAGAAGGTAAACAAATCCAAACAGAAATGGCGGCAGCCACAGAGCGAGCAGAAGGCTTGGCTTTGCTCCAGGCTACAAAGTTTCAATTGTAGAAGATAAATATATCCCAGATACCAGGGCCTCCGCTTGGGTCGCCAGGGGGCATGGCTGGCCTGCAAACCACCACAGGCCCCTCAGCCAGGCTGCCCCACGCCCCAAGGGAACCCCCACCCTGATCTGGGACACCCTTCAGGGCAAACCAGCTGGCCCCCACCCATGCACAAGGCCTCTATCCTATCTAATAAAAGAGTAATATGCAGATTGACAATCACTCCAACACACAAGATCAAGATAGCTGCCCCCATGTGGTCAAAGATCCTGCCCCCATGTGGACACAAGATGGCCACCACAAGATGGCCAGCAGGGGAGGGCATTTGGGAGGGACCAGGCCTGCAAGGTAGGACAGTTGGGGGCAATCAAGCCTGCAGGGGAGGGCAGTTAGGGGTGACCAGTTAGGCAGAGGAGGGAAGTTGGGGGCAAACAGGCTGGCAGGGGAGCAGTTAGACATCAATCAGGCTGGCAGGGCAGTGGTTAGGGGGTGATCAGGCTGGAAGGCAAAAGCTTTTAGGGGCAATCAGATTGGAGAGGGTGCAGGCTGGGCTGAGGGACACCCCCCGCCCCGTGCACGAATTTCATGCACCGGGCCTCTAGTCATAAATAAAAGAGAGGAAGTAGCAACTGACACCACAGAAATACAAATAATTGTAAGAAAATATGCCAAAAATAATCCATGAAAAATATGCCAAAAAAATTGGACAATCTGGGCAAAAGGAACAAATTCCTAGAAACATACAATCTTCCAATCTCATTCAGGAGAATCAGAAAACCTGAATAGGTCAATAACAACTAATGAAATTGAAGCAGTAATAAAAACATCTCCTAGGAAACCAAAGTCATGGACAAGGGCCTCACAGGGGAGCTTTATCAAGCACACAAGAAGAATTAACACCCATCCTCCTCAAACTATTCCAGAACATCCAAGAGGAGAAAAGACTTTCAAGCTCTTTTTACAAAGCCAGCATTACCCTAATTCCAAAATCAGATGAAGATACTACAAAGAAAGAAAATCATAGGCCAATATTCCTGATGAACATAGATGCTAAAATCCTCAACAAAATATTAACAAATTCGATCCAGCAATACATTGAGAAGATCATAGACCATAATCAATTGAGATTTATTCCAGGGATGCAAGGTTGGTAAAATATTCATAATTCAATAAATATATCATAAAAAACAAATGAAAGATAAAAATCACATGATCATATCAATAGGTACACAAAAATTTTTTTTATTATTATTATTTTTTTTAAGCCTACAGCACCCGGTATTTCCAGGCGGTCTCCCATCCAAGTACTAACCAGGCCCGACCCTGCTTAGCTTCCGAGATCAGACGAGATCGGGCGCGTTCAGGTTGGTATGGCCGTAGACATACACAAAAATTTTTTTATAAAATCCAGGACCCATTTATGATAAAAACTCTCAGCAAAGTGGGAATAGAGGGAACATACCTCAGTGTAATAAAGGCCACATATGACAAACGCACAGCCAACATCATACTCAATGGGCAAAACCCGAAAGTGTTTCCCTTAAGATCCGGAACAAGACAGGGATGGCTGCTTTCAGCACCTATTCAACATAGTACTGGAAGTCTTGCCCACAGAAATAAAAGGTATCCATATTGGAAAGGAGGAAACAAAACTGTCATTCTTCACCAATAACATGATATTGTGCATAGAAAACCGAGAAGACTCCACCAAAAAACTGCTAAATCTAATATATGAATTCAGCAAAGTAGCAGGATACAAAATTAACATCCAGATCAGTGTCATTTTTATACACTTATAATGAACTATCAGAAAGAGCCAGTTTGGTTCAGTGAATAGAGCACCTGCCCGTGGACTGAGGGGTCCTGCGTTCGACTCCGGTCAAGAGGACATGCCCAGGTTGCAGGCTCGATTCCCCTAGAGGGCATGCAGGAGGCAGCTGATCAATGCTTCGCTCTCATCATTGATGTTTCTATCTCTCTTTTCCTCTCCCTTCCTCTCTGAAATCAATAAAATTATATTTTAAAAAAAGAAAGAGATACTAAGAAAACAATACCATTTACTATTGCAACAAAAAATAAAGTACCTAAGAATAAACTTAACCAAGGAGTTAAAAGACCTATACTCAGAAAACTATAGGACATTGAAAAAGGAGCTGGAGGAAGATACAAACAGTGGAAGTATATACCTCTAGTGCACAACAAACATTCTCAAAGATAGGCCACATGTTATGACACAAAATGAATCTTAACAAATTCAAGAAGGTTGACATCTTGGATTGTAAAAATTAACATCATTAAAATGTCCATACTACCCAAAGCAATCTATAGATTCAATGCAATCCTGATTAAAATACTAATGGCATATTTCACAGTCCTAGAACAAATATTCCAAAAATTTATATGGAACAAAAACAAAACAAAACAAAACTGAGAATAGCCTCAGCAATTTTGAGAAAAAAGAACAAAGTTGGAGGGATCATAATAGCTGATATCAAACTATACTACAAAACCATTGTAATCAAAACTGCCAGGTACTGGCACAAGAACAGACATATAGGTGCAATGGAACAGGACAGTGAGCCCAGAAATCGACCCATGTCTTTATAGTCAATTAACATTTGACAAAGGAGGCAAGAACATACAATAGAGTAAAAACAGTCTCTTTAACAAATGGTGCTGGGAAAATTGGACAGAAACATACAAAAATAAAAAGAAATTAAACCACTAACTTACACCATACACAAGAATGAACTCAAAATGGATAAAAGACTTAAATGTAAGTCTCAAAACCATACAAACACTGGATGAAAACAAAGGCAGTTAAATCTCAGACATCTTTACATAGTAATATTTTTGCCAATGTGTTTCCTAGGACAAGGGAAACAAAGGAAAAAATAAACAAACAAATGGGACTACATCAAACTAAAAAGCTTCAGCACAGCAAAATAAACCCTCAACAAAGGGAAAAGGGAACCCATTGCATGGGAGAACATATTCCCCAATGATATGTGTGATAAGGGGTTAATATGCAAAATATGTAAAGAACTTAAACAACTTAACACTAGGAAGACAAATAATCCAATTAAAAAATGGCAAATGACCTGAATAGACACTTCTCCAAAGAGCACATACAGATGGCCAATCGTATACTAAGTAATGCTCAACATCTCTAATCATCAGAAAGATGCAAATTAAAATGACAATGAAGTATCACCTCACACCTGTCAGAATGGCTACCATCAGCAAATGAACAAATGACAAGTGCTGGGGAGGATGTGGAGAAAGGAAACCCTAGTGCAATGTTAGTGAGGATGCAGACTGGTGCGGCCACTGTGGAGAACAGTACAGAGTTTCCTCACAAAAATTAAAAATGGAACTGCCTTTTAATCTCATTTCTGGGAATATATCCAGGGAGTCCCCAAACACCAATCAGAAAGAATATACACACTCCTATGTTCGTAGACGCAATATTTACAACTAGAGGTCCGGGTGCACGAAAGTCATGCAGGTTGGGGGGAGGGCGAGTCCCTCAGCCCGGCCTGTACCCTCTCGCAATCTGGAACTGCTGGCTCCTAACCACTGGCCTGCCTGCCCGCCTGATTGCCCCTACCCACTCTGCCTGCCTGCATGATCACCTCTAACTGCTCGCCTGACTGCCTGATCACCCCTAACTGCCTCTGCCTGCCTGCCTGATTGCCCCTACCCACTCTGCCTGCCTGCATGATCACCTCTAACTGCTCGCCTGACTGCCTAATCACCCCTAACCACCTCTGCCTGCCCACCTGATCACCCCTAACCGCTTCTGCCTGTCTGCCTGATCACCCCTAACCATCTCTGCCTGCCTGCCTGATCACCCCTAACCATCTCTGCCTGTATACCTGATCACCCCTAACCATCTCTGCCTGCCTGCCTGATCGCCCCTAACCCCTTTGCCTGCCCACCTGATGCCCCTAACTGCTCCTATGCCAGCCTGATCACCCCTAACCACTCTCCCCTGCCAGCCTGATCACCCCTAACTGTTCACCTGCCTGCCTGATCACACTTAACCACCTCTGCCTCAGCCCTGCCACCATGGCTTTGTCCAGAAGGATGTCCGGAAGAAGTCTGGTCTATGCGGTCTAATTAGCATATTATTCTTTTATTAGTATAGGTAACCAAGATCTGGAAACAGCCCAAGTGCCCATCAGTAGATGAGTGGATAAAAAAAGCTGTGATACATTTACACCATGAAATACTATGCAGCAATAAAAAAGAAGAATCTCTTACCCTTTGAGACAGCATGGAGGGACCTGGAGAGTAGCATGCTAAGTGACATAAGCCAGTCAGAGAAAGACAAACACCATATGATCTCACTAATATGTGGAATCTAATGAACAAAATAAACTGATAAACAAAATAGATCCAGAGGCACGGACACATGGAACAGACTGACAGATCTTAGAGGGGGCTTGGGTGTGGGTGACTGGATGAAAGAAGGTGAAAGAGTGGCCAAAGAGCATATACGCACAGCCCCCATCAACACAGACAACAGTGTGGTGCAATTCGGGGGGCGGGGGGTGAGCTGTGGGGTGGAGGTGGCCAAAGGGAGGGGGTACTAGGGGACATCTGTAATAGTGTCAACATTAAAAACAAAAGAAAAAGACAAAAAAGAAAATCTATGCTGGTCATTTTTAGTCAAGGTCATTAAACAAAGAACTCACACTTCTAGGTTGAGGCCGATTTCAATTATAATTCCTTAAGTCCTGTGCAGTCTCGAAGGCTTCCCCAGTCTCCTCCCTTCTTCTCTCTGGGGTGGCCCGGAGTCCTCTGTGGCAATCCTACACCCAGGGCTATGCCATGGAGGACTGCCTCTCCACCTACCAACTCACAGCCTGAAAGGTCCGAGCAGCATTGTCTATGAATAGCTCCAAAGTGGGAACCACTCAAATGATGACATATTTATAGTAGGAGAGATAAATTGTGATTTCGTTATTCAATTAAATAGGATTCAGCAATAAAATGAACTACAGCTACATGCTACATCACTGATGCAGCAATGAGCCCCCTAGACCTACACTGAAAAAACATATGACATCGTTCTCTTTCACAAAGTTCAGAATCAGTCCAGCAAGCAGCTGGCAATGCAGGCCGCCACCTGGGAGGTGGGAGGGAGGAGGTGGCTGCCCATGTGGGCTGTGATGACACTGAAGCCCTGAGAGTGGGAAGATCATCAGGGATGAGGATGCAGAAAGGACCACACTGGTGACAGAGCCTCAGGAATCACTCAGATGTGCCACTGAGAGAAACAGATGCACAAGATTATTGGGGGGAAACCATCAAAAATTACTTTGTGCCCAGCCAGCAGGACTCAGTGGTTGAGCGTCGACCTATGAACCAGGAGTTCATGGCTTGATTCCCTGGTCAGGGCACATGCCTGGGTTGCTGCTCGATCCCCAGTGTGAGGCTTGCAGGACGCAGCTGATCAATGATTCTCTCTCATCACGGATGTTCCTGTCTCCCTCTCCCTTCCTCTCTGAAATCAATAAAAATAGTTTAAAAATTTACTTTCTATGACAAGAGAAAGCCCTTGAGAAGAGTAAAAATGAACAATGGTGGCTGATGAGCCCAAGGCTTCTTCCACCTGTTGCAACCCAGAGAGTTCCCATGGGCCCAGGTGAGGAGAGGGGTGCTGGGCGCTCACTCACGGTTGAAGCACTCAGGGCAGAGTGACTATGGCCTCCAGGCCACACACGTGAGTCAGAACTGCCAGCTGCTGTGGGCGCATCCCTGCTCATTGTCATTGGAAGGGGGCAATGGACACTCAGGCGGCCAGGGGCCAGGCGCATGCGATAGCTCCACACAGCATCCACTGAGCTCACTTTGTGTTACATTCCAGAAACACCTCTCCAGTAGGACTTAGCTAGACCTCTCCAGTAGGACACACAAGCGTGGAAAAACCGATCATCAGGGGACACTGTCAAGGCAAGCCCTCCCTCTTCATGTAGCGTGCCAAGGAAACAAGCTGGTATTAATAGAATCAAGAAAACGGTCTTGCTAAGGTGCACGTCAGCATTTTACAGGGTCTTCAAGCACCTGCCCTCACCCGCTGGCAGTTTAAGCCGTGCCCAGGTTATGATTACAGCGTCACGGTCTCCCCGGTGTGTCCCCTCCAGTGGGCAGCAGTAAGCTCTCTCTACACAGCATCAGGAGAGCCCTGTGTGTACATCAGTATGAAGGCCTCTGCTCAGTGTCAGAATTCAGCCTCTACAGATAATTTAACAAACTTACCTGATAAAAATATACATAAACATTTTACTTTCATATAAAATTATTTATAACAAACCACCTAAAGGCTGAAAATCACAAGCACATGATTATAAACATTGAGCAATCAGGTTTGGTACAGGAACACCTGTTTTCCAGAACTTTGGCGGAGAACACCTCCACACCTGTTAACATGGCACTACCCACACTTTCCACATATGTTA
Source organism: Cnephaeus nilssonii (assembly GCF_951640355.1). Lineage (NCBI taxonomy): Eukaryota > Metazoa > Chordata > Mammalia > Chiroptera > Vespertilionidae > Cnephaeus > Cnephaeus nilssonii. The sequence continues at coordinate 69,507,524 of NC_137086.1, read as the reverse complement.
ACACGGCACTCCCCATGCATTCCACATCTGTTAACATGGCACTCCCCATGCTTTCCACATCTGTTAACATGGCACTCCCCACACATTCCACATCTGTTAACATGGCACTCCCCACGCATTCCACATATGTTAACATGGCACTCCCCACACATTCCACATCTGTTAACATGGCACTCCCCACGCATTCCACATCTGTTAACATGGCACTCCCCACACATTCCACATCTGTTAACATGGCACTCCCCATGCATTCCACATCTGTTAACATGGCACTCCCCACACATTCCACATATGTTAACATGGCACTCCCCATGCATTCCACATCTGTTAACATGGCACTCCCCACACATTCCACATATGTTAACATGGCACTCCCCATGCATTCCACATCTGTTAACATGGCACTCCCCACACATTCCACATCTGTTAACATGGCACTCCCCACACATTCCACATATGTTAACATGGCACTCCCCACACATTCCATATCTGTTAACATGGCACTCCCCACACATTCCACATCTGTTAACATGGCACTCCCCACACATTCCACATATGTTAACATGGCACTCCCCATGCATTCCACATCTGTTAACATGGCACTCCTCACGCATTCCACATATGTTAATATGGCACTCCCCATTCATTCCACACCTGTTAACATGGCACTCCCCATGCATTCCACATCTGTTAACATGGCACTCCCCACGCATTCCACATCTGTTAATATGGCACTCCCCATGCATTCCACATCTGTTAACATGGCACTCCCCACGCATTCCACATCTGTTAATATGGCACTCCCCACGCATTCCACATCTGTTAACATGGCACTCCCCACACATTCCACATATGTTAACATGGCACTCCCCACACATTCCACACCTGTTAACATGGCACTGGCACTCCCCACACATTCCACATATGTTTATATGGCACTCCCCACGTACCCCACACTAGAGTCACAGAGCCTGGAGAGCCTTCTCAGACTCACCCTGGACCTCATGCTGGGTTTGTCTGTGTCCCACCACCCTGCTGCCTCACGCTTGCATTTCATGCCACTTGTCTTCCGAGTGTGTCCTTGCCACCATTTGAGCCCTCTGAGCAGTACTTCGCCCACGGGAACATTACCTGGGGGCTTTAGCGTGAAGTGTGCTGCAGTCACACCAGCATGGCATGTGAAGGGCTGGCCGTAATCTTCCATTTTCACTTCTAAAAAGGTTATGCTAACTGTGTAAATAGCATGTTCCTTAAAAGCAACGCAGGTTCTGTGGAAGAGGAGTCAATCATTAGTACCTGAGTCATATCTTCCCCACCGTGTTTCATGATCCTTCATCTGGAGAACCAGGTTCTCTCCTAGAGACACTCCAGCCACCGTGTGCCTATGAACACGTCCCCCAGTAGCTCAGTGAGGGGTGTGCATGGTGTAGTTCTAAACTTGCATTCTCTTGGGGACAGAGTGACAAGGAAGCGTGGTTCTGTTCACTGTAGACTCCACCCAAAGGACTTCCCCTCTCCCTCTCCACTTACCCTAACTTATGGACACTGCAAGGCCCAGCACACGTCCCCTGCCCTCTGACCTCATGAGTCTCATTCCACACCATGTGATTCATACCATGGTAAATCGGGCTTATGCCCTCAATCAGCTAATGACCATGCATTGCTCCCCAAGGGTCCCTGTATTGCCAAGGTGTCTTGCTGCTTAATGAGACTGGTTTTCAGTAGCAGCTGTCAGAAACTGATCTTATTCCAGCAGGCCACGCCTCCCGTTCACCTCATCTGGAACGAGGACGCGGGAGAGTGATAATCTTTGAACAGTTGCTCGCCCACACAGAGCACTGAGATCTTCGAGAGACAAAGCCAAAGGGAGCGACGAGAAGGAAGTAACCTTCTCAGGCAGCAGTACTAACCCATCACTGAACTGGAGAAAGTGCCGCTGGCTCGCAGAGAAGCCAGGACAACAAAACACCTACTCGTTTCCTTCTCGCACCCGCTTGGACTCTCGGTAGTACACGTCCACCCAAGTGCTGCCGACCCTCCAGCAGCGCAGGTTGGTGTTGTCCCTGGAGTCTGTGATGGTGCAGTTCACAGTAAGGGTGGAGCCTGAAACCGCATTCACAAACATTCCGTAAAAACCCGACCCGAAGTGACCTGCTTAACAAACACACCCTGGTTGGAGCCTGACCACCTTCTCATCACCAAAACACACTCCTGGGGTCAGTGCTGATTACTTTACCGGGCAGAGGGCACAAGGGGCATAGGACCCTGTGTCTTCGTTTTTCATCTATAGGGCCATCGACATTTTTATGCTCATCTAATTTTTGATCTTCTGTGATTTCTTCCACTGATTTTATTTTTGAAAGTACATCATTCTGGCATTAGATTTTTAAAAAATGTCTTTAGTTTTTAATGTAACTTTTGTGGTTTTATTTATATACTAGTGGCCTGGTGCACGGATTCATGCACATTGAAAAGAAATTAATAAGAAGTATTTTAATATCACTATTCACCCTTTCTCTATAATAGAAGTGTCAGAGATGAAAGAAAATTAGTAAAATGTATATGAAAATAATATATAAATCGATTAATAAATAAATAATAATAAATGATATAACAATAACAAAGACATGATATAAAAACATAATATAAAACAACAAAAGCATGATATAAAAACAACAAAAACATGATATAAAAACAATGACTGATAAATTGATTAAACTTATTCTAATATCTCCCTGTATACCACATTAAGAATAAAAACACTTTGAGAGTGCTTGACTAATTTCCCTTGTGATAAGGTATTTACAACTTTAACTTTAACGTCACATGCTCTTTGAACTCGAGAGAAAGCAACATATAACTGACCATGTCTGAAAATGGGTTCAGGTAGAAATATTTCTACTCTGTCTAGAGTTGGTCCTTGTGATTTATTAATAGTCATTGCAAATGCTGGCATTACAGGTCTTTGAATTAATTTAATTGGGAGGCCAGTATCAGATGGGGACAAATATCGCTCATGCGCAAATCAATGTTTATTTTTAAACTAGAGGCCTGATGCATGAAGTTCATGCAAGGGGCTTGGCCCTCGCAGCCACGGCAGCTTGCCTCAGCCCTTGTAGCCTTGGCTTCATCCAGAATGTCGTCAGGAAGGACATCTGGAAGGTCATTCAGCTGTCCAGTCTAATTAGCATATTACACTTCCGTTATTATAGACTAGAGGCCCGGTGCATGAAACTTGTGCACGGGGAGTCCCCTCAGCCCAGCCTGCACCCTCTCCAATCCAGGACCCCTCGGGGGATGTCTGACTGCTGGTTTAGGCCTGATCCTGCTGGCCTGGTCACCACCAACTGACCCCCTGCAGGTGTAGTCACCCCCACCTACACCCCCCTGCCAGCCTGGTGTCCCCCACTGCCCCCCCTGCTGGCCTGGTTGCTCCTTGCACCCCATGCTGGTGTGGTTGCCCCCAACTGCCTCCCCCTGCCAACCTGGTCACCCCTCACTGCCCCCCTCTGCCGGCCTGGTCACCCCCAACTGCCTCCTCTGTGGGCCTGGTAGCCCCATGCAGCCTGCTGCTTAGTCGTTTGGTCACCCCTCACTAACCCCCCTGCCAGCCTGATTGCTCCATGCAGCCTGCTGCTTAGTCATTTGGTCACACCTCACTAACCCCCCTGCTGGCCTGGTCGCCCCACGCAGCCTGCTGCTCAGTCATTTGGTCGTCCCTCACCAACCCCCCTGCCAGCCTGGTTGCCCCACACAGCCTGTTTGGTTGTCCATTTGGTTATTTTGGATGCGAAGGTCACTTAGCCTTTTATATATATAGATTGCCAGTGCGCGTCATATATACCATCTGGTCAGTCAGTCAGACACATGGTCAGTTACTTAGCCTTTTATATATATAGATATTTCTTTAATTCATCAAAAATGTATTTTTGTGTCTGTTATAAGGTAAAGAATAAACTACATAGTCTTCAAATTTAACAAGTTATATTAACTTCACATATATACTATATTTCTCTTTCCCTACACATTTTAAATGCCCCAAATCTGTTTTACTAAATTCCTATATATTCCAGCATCTGTTTATTGTTTTATGTTACTTTAACCTATTTGTATGCAAATATCAATATTTATTTATTATCCTATCTAATAAAGATGGAATATGCAAATTGACCATCACTCTGCAACAAAGATGGCAGCGCCCACAGCCAATAAAGAGGGAATATGCAAATTGACATGACAAATATGGCGGCGGCCAGGCCAGGACACCTGCTATGGGCGGGGGGGGCGGGGAGGGGATTGAGGGAGCCAAAGGAGGGCAGCAGGGCCAGAGCAAAGGCAGAAGGTGGCGGCCAGAGTGAAGGCCTGGGTCCCGTGTGCTGGAGGGAAGCTGGTGCTGGCAGCCAGGGGAAGGAAGGCCTATTCTTGCACGAATCTTTGTGCATCAGACCTCTAGTAACTTTATAATATACTTTAATATATAGTATATTTCTTCTATTTGATTATTTCTTTGCTGACTCTTGCCAGCATTTTTTGACATGACTTTTAGAAAAGCTTTGTCAATTTTCAGGAAATTCAGTGGCATTTAATTGGTGAGATATTAAACATGTACATTAATCTGGGAGACATAACCTACTTCTGATACTGAGTGCCCCATTTGGAACCATGCTAAGGAATCACTAAGACTTGTCTTTTTTAATGTCCTTGCCTAAAATGTTGCAATTTTTTTTTTTATGTAGGCAAGTCTTCCAAATTTCCTGTTCTTTTTATTTCTTAATATTTTGCTATTTTATTGCAATTTTGAATGCCATTTCTCTACATAATATACGATTATTTCAGGCTAAAAAATTCTATTAGCTTTGAAAGTTTATTTTATATTGAAATTCCTTATGGAAGAATTGTGAGTGATCATAGTCTTTTAGAGAATTTTCTTATAATTTCCAAGTAGATAACCATAGGTCATTTAAAATAATTATATGTTTACCTCCTTCCTCTTTCACAGCAGTTTATATCTCTTTTCTCTTTAATGTCTAAACATATTGGCTAGAATTTTCAAAGACAAGAAGTGGGGGAAGTTAATTAAGAGAGTCAATAACAGATATACTCATCTTTTCTGGGTGTTTGAGAAATCCACTGGCGAAGTCACATTGTGATATGTAGACAAATATCCTCTGTTATGAGCTTTATTATTTCCTTGAAAGTTTATAAGATCTTTATTAAAATACGTATGTAAGTCCAAAGCCTTTTAAAAGATTTTATCTCCTTTCCACTATTGCTTGATAAGCTTTTTCATTTCTTTTGTATTTGAGTTTCTCTACCTTTGGGGGGTTACATTTACTGGAGGTTCTCTATCTTCTCTTTTTATCTCTCCCGCCCCACCCCACCCCACCACGAGCCCTTCTATCCCAGAACCAAACCTGGAACTTTTCCTATCTAATAAAAGAGTAATATGCAAATTGACCATCACTCCAAGACACAAGATGACTGCCTTCATGTGGTCAAAGATGGCTGCCCCCATGTGGACACAAGATGGCCACCACATGATAGCCTCCAGGGGAGGGCAGTTGTGGGAAGTTAGGGGTGACCAGGCCAGCAGAGGAGGGCAGTTGGGGGAGACAAGGTCTGCAGGAGAGGGCAGTTGGGGGGGACCAGGCCTGCAGGGGAGGACAGTTGAGGGGCAGGCTAGCAGGGGAGGGACGTTGGGGGGGACCAGGCCTGCTGGGAAGGGCAGTTGGGGGTGACCAGGCCAGCAGGGGAGGGCAGGCCAGCAGGGGAGGGCAGTTAGGGGTGACCAGACTGGCAGGGGAAGGATGTTAGGGATGACCAGACCAGCAGGGGAGGGCAGTTAGGGGCAATCAGGCTGGCTGGGGAGCAGTTTGGAGTCAATCAGGCTGGCATGGGAGTGGTTAGAGGTTATCAGTCTGGCAGGCAGAAGCAGTTAGGGGCAATCAGGCAGAGGTAGGTGAGCAGTTGGGAGACCGCAGTCCTGGATTGTGAGAGGGATGTCCAACAGCCCATTTAGGCCCGATCCCACCTTAATAATTGGGGAGACCAGGTCATCAAGGGAGAGAAGTTGGGGGTGAGGGGAACAGGACTGCAGGGGAGGGCAGTTGGGGGGACCCAGGCCTGCAGGGAGGGCAGTTGTGATCTCCCACTGCCATTATTTTCTAAGATCCCACCGGGATTGGGCCTAAACAGGCAGTTGGACATCCCTCAAGGAGTGCCAGATTGGAGAGGGTGCAGGCTTGCCTGAGGGACACCCAACCCATGCACGAATTTCATGCACTGGGCCTCTAGTCATTTAATAAAGTCATTATCTTTTTACTTTTTCCTTTGTTATTTTCTGCCATGGGTTATTTTGTTGCCCTTTTTTATAAAGTTAAATGATTAGTTTATGCATTTTTATTATTTCTGCACTTACTATTGATAATGATATTTATATCTTGTTTAGATTCAATGTTGGTTGCATTCCATGAAGCTTGACATGTGTTTTTTTAAAGCTTGACATGTTTTCACTGCCATTATTTTCTAAGTAATCTGCAACTATTACTGTGAATCATATCTAACCAGCAAAGCAAATAAATAGAAGATAGAGTTGTTGATTTCCTCTTCTGGGACTCTGAGTTTTTCATAATTTGTATTAGTGTGATTTATTTAATACATTATTCTTATCATTTTACCTAATAATAGACAAACATGTAAATTGACTGTACCTTCGCTACACCCATAGCCAATCAGAGTGAGTATGCAAATTAACCCAAAAAAAGATGGTGGTTAATTTGCATACATAGGCACCCAGTGCCTGTGTCCTGGGGACATCCTGGCACTTAGGTCACTGTGAGGTAAGGTCGCGTGAGCCGAGAGCAGCCTGGGAAGGGCCTGAGCCAGGGGGCTCCTGGGCAGGGCCAAGCCTGCAATCAGAATGAGGGGACAGGGCCAGAGCCTGTGATCACAGGGAGCTGGGGGTCCCCAGCCCAAGGCTTTGGGGAAGGAGCAGAGCCTGCGATTGATCGCAGGGAGCTGGGGGTCCCCTGCCCAAGGCCGAAAGCCTCGGCCAGAGGCAGAGGTTTTTGGCCTGGGTAGGCAAGCCTCAGCCACAGGCTTTCAGCCTGGGCAGGCCTGGGCAGGGGCGGAGCCTCCGATCGCAGGGAGCCTGGGGTCCCCTGCCCAAGGCTGAAAGCCTCCGCCAGAAGCTTTTGGCCTGGGCAGGGCTCAGCCTGTGATTGGTGTGAACTATAGAGGAAACACCTTTTCTGACGGCACATTGGCTAAGCTTCCTGTATGCCACTGGTAATATTCTTAGTAACTTGGGTAATAAGAATCCAAAAAGGTGATCTAGGGTTTTTCCACCACACTTCTGGAGAAAAAAATGAAGGTCCGCTGCTGGAGGGCTAAGAAATGTCATATCCTGCCCTAGCAGGTTGGCTCAGTGGATAGAGCCTCGGCCTGCACACAGCAGGGTCTGAGTTCGATTCTGATCAAGGGCATGTACCTAGGTTGCAGGCTACTCCCTGGCCGGGGCCCAGATCAGGGATCATGCAGGAGGCAACCAATCAAAGTGTTCCTCTCACTTTGATGTTTCTCTCTGTCTTTCTCTTTCTCTTCCACATTCCCTAAAAGTCAATGGAAACATATCCTTAGGTGAGGAAAAAGAAAGAAAGAAAGAAAAGAAAGAAAGAAAGAAATGCATATCCTATGAAAGACACATCTTGAAAATGCCTAAAGAAAGTTGTCATTTTTTCTTGGTGAAGGGACTGGAGTCCGTGTTGATGAAAACACCTTGGTGGCTGCGGTGACTGGCAGTGGCTGAAGCAGCGGGGTGATGGGGCAGGTGCCTTCCCTTGATCAGCCTGGTTGCCTCCCACAAAGGGAGGCCAGACTGCGGCTTAGGCCCACTCCCCAGGGGAAGCGGGCCTAAGCCATCAGTAGGACATCCCCCGAGGGCTCCCAGTATGTGAGAGGGGGTAGGCTGGGCTGAGGGACCCCCCCACCCCCAGTGCATGAATTTTGTGCACCGGGCCCCTAGTGTTACTATAATTTTTAAGATCCTGATTTGACTAACAAATTAGTCACATCCAGAGTATGTTAAAATCTCCCGCTATAATTGAAATAATTGTATTGTCTTATCATATTGCTTTTGTATATTCAAGAGTTTTAGCTTCAAATATTCTGATGCACTGTTATTTGGCACATAACTTTTTTTTGGGGGGGGAAGGGGTAATTATAATTTTATTAGTATTAAATGATTCAATTTGTCATTTAATTTTTTGCATTGAAAGACATTTATCAGATTAAAAGATTCATATTGCCATTCTGATTTCTTTGTGTTAAGTTAAACAAGGCATATGAATATATATTTAATCTTCTAGGCCATGTATTTTAGAACTATGTCTTTTAAAAATATCAGGTAACTGGGTTTTAATATTTGATTCAACCTCAGCATTTATCTTTTAATAATAATTTGTTTAATTTACTTTTTTCTTCAGAAAGCATTCAACTAGTATTTTATTAGTAATTACCTTTACATTTTAAAAAATTATTTGAGCTTTTTTCTTCACTTAGATCATAAACTGAGGCAATGTTTACTGGCTCCTTCCTAAGTAAAATAAGGAAAATAACATGATAACTCTCTCTACTCCTGTAAAATAATTTCCAGTGTGAGATTATATCATTCAGAATTCTTGACCAACATTGTATTAGTAGTTTTATCATCTCTTTCAGGAATTATATTTATATTTTCATTGCCTTTGCATAAGCAGATTCACAATGATGATTTAGACCAGTGATTTCCAACCTTTTTCGATGCATGGCACACATAAACTAATTACTAAAATTTGTAGCACACTGAAAAATATATTATATTTTTTGCCGATCTGACAAAAAAATAGGTATAATTTTGATTTGTTCACTCTGGATGTCTGTTGTTGTGTTGGCTGTTGTTAGTTTTTAATTTGACAGCCTAGGGGAAGAGGTCAGTGCCTCTGACTACACATCGGGTAGTGCAGGTTGTAAAATGCCTGAGGCCAGCGCATTGAAATTCACTCCCTAGGCCATGCTCACTGCCAGGCCTCTGTACCACCACTGCCCAGGACTCAGCTCCCTGGGTTTGTTGTCTCGTGCCTCTCCCGAGGAGCTCAGGTACCTCCAAGCTGGAAAACGGGATGTGTATGGAATTTTCTTCATCCTTAAAATTCAAGAAATTCACTAGGCTGTGGATTTCTGCCCTTAGTGATTTCAACGGCTTTCATAACTCTACTCACCAAGTTGTGCTTCAATTGTATTGTTTATTGGATATGTTATTTTAGGGATTCTTCCTTCATGTCCAACATTTTCTGCTAAGAAATCATACATGAAATTGCATTAAAATCACATACAATACATCCCCAATTACTTTAATGTGATAATAGAATTAAAAAACTTGCAGACCCTCGAAAAACATTTGTCAAGAAAAATCAGAACTCATGCTGTGACAAAGTGTCACTCTATAAATGCATATTTTTAAACCAAAAATAATTGAATTGCTAAGGAAAAAACCTAAAAGCTGGCCTACCAAGAGAGTTTGCTTTGCCATTATCCTATCTAATAAAGAGGAAATATGCTAATTGATCCTCACACCCTCACAAAGATGGTGGCGCCCACAGCCAATAAGGAGGGAATATGCTAATTGACTGCCACACCCTCAAATATGGCAGCGCCCACAGCCACAAGATGGAGGTGCACGGCCAGGCCTGCCCCCAGGCAGTCCGGCCATGCTGTGTGCCTGCCTGCAGAGTTCCCTAGTCCCCTCAGCCCCCCAACCACCCAGGGCTGGCCCGAGGCGCAGGCAAGCCTTGAATGGTGGCTGCCAAGCCACCCAGGGCCGGCCCGAGGTGCAGGCAAGCCTCAAATGGTGGCTGCCTGGCTGCCCAGGGCTTCCCAAGGTTCAGGTAACCAGGGCCGGCCAAGGCTTGTGCTGCCGGCAGTGGCAGCAGCAGAGGTGTGATGGGAGAGTGTCACCTTCCCCTGATTTCCAGGTCGCCTCCTGCCCCTGAGGGCTCCCGAACTGTGAGAGGGGGCAGGCCAGGCTGAGGGATCCCCCCTCCAGAATTTTCATGCACCAGGCCTCTAGTATCCTATATAATAAAAGGCTAATATGCAAATTTCCCCCTCGACTGGGAGTTTGACCAGGGGGCGGGGCCAGCTGGCCAACCTCCCGCATCCCCTCCCCCAAGCCAGCCCGGCCCGATTGGCTCTGATCAGGGCAGGCTGGCCAGACCCCACCCATGCACAAATTCATGCACCGGGCCTCTAGTATTTACATATTTGGTATAAATATAAACTGATGAAATCTATATATATAAAACCCTAATATGCAAATAGACTGAACAGTGGAACAACCAAACAACTGAACAACTGGTCACTGTGACATGCGCTAACCACTAAGGGGTATGCATGGAACATGACGGGTGTCAGCTGTGGCAGGATGGTGGAGCAGGTGAGCAGGAGCACCAGACCAAGGCGGGGCACTGGTCGCTGTCATCCGGGCAAGCCTCTGGTGGTTTCTGAAAATTCTTTACTACCACATGCCCCAGTCCTGCCCAGTGCTCGCACCTGCTGCAGGTGCAGGTCCCACTCGCACTCAGTGCCGGCACCGGACACTGGTCCTGATCACTCGGCACTGTCAGCAGGTGTGAGCGCCAGATGCTGGCCTCAATTGTCCCTGAGGGCTTTTCTACATCCCCCTGCTCCTGAGAGGCAATCGGGGCAGCAGCCGCCACTCACACCTGCTGACAGCACAAGCCCCGCTCACACCCGCTGCTGGCGCTGGCCCCAATCTCTCCACACTTTTAGCGGGTGCAAGCAGGGCCTGCACCATCAGCACATGGGAGCAGCAGCAACAGGAGCAGGGTTGCCAACAGATGGGACCAGGGGCATGGTGGGAGGGGACAGGCCGGGGCACAGAAGATGGGCTGAGACCTGCCCCTGTGCCCACTGCAGCCTCACAGCCCACAGTTCCTTTCAAGGTGCACAAATTCGTTCACTGAGCCCCTAGTCTTATCTAATAAAAGAGCAATATGCAAATTAACCATCACTCCGCTACACCCACAAGCCACGCCCACCAGCCAATCAGGAGCAAGTATGCAAATTAATCCAACCAAGATGGCTGCGGCCACAGAGAGAGCAGAAGGGAGGCTTGGGTTTCCCCGGTGATGGAGGAAGCCAAGCTTTCCGCACACCCTGGCCGGCCTAGGCCTCTGCTTAAGGCTACAAAGTTTCAATTATAGAAGATACATAAATCCCAACAGAAATGGCAGCAGCCACAGAGCTAGAGAGAGCAGGAGGCTTGGGTTGCCCCCGGCAATGGAGGAAGACAAGCTTTCCACCTGCCCTGGTGGCCTGCCTTGGCCTCCGTTTAAGGCTACAAAGTTTCAATTGTTGAAGATAAATAAATCCCAGATACCAGGGCCTCCGCTTGGGTCGTTGGGGGGCGTGGGTGGCCTGCAAACTGCCACAGGCCCCTTGCCCAGGCCACCCCATGCCCCAAGGGAACCTCCACCCTGATCCGGGACACCCTTCAGGGTAAACCAGCTGGCCCCCACCCATGCACCAGGCCTCTATCCTATCTAATAAAAGAGTAATATGCAGATTGACCATCACTCCAACACACAAGATGGCTGCCCCCATTGGTCAAAGATCCTGCCCCCTTGTGGACACAAGATGGCCACCACAAGATGGCCAGCAGGGGAGGGCAGTTGGGAGGGACCAGGCCTGCAAGGGAGGGCAGTTGGGGGTGATCAAGCCTGAAGGGCAGGGCAGTTAGGGGTGATCAGGCTGGCAGAGGAGGGAAGTTGGGGGCAAACAGGCTGGCAGGGGAGCAGTTAGACATCAATCAGGCTGTCAGGGGAGTGGTTAGGGGGTGTTCAGGCTGGCAGGCAAAAGCGTTGAGGGGCAATCAGGAAGGCAGGCAGGCGAGCAGTTGGGAGCCAGCAGTCCTGGATTGTGAAAGGGATGTCCGACTGGGCAGTGGGACATCCCTCGAGGGGTCCCAGATTGGAGAGGGTGCAGGCTGGGCTGAGGGACATCCCCACCCCCGTGCACAAATTTCGTGCACTGGGCCTCTAGTTATGTAATAAAAATCTCTGCTAATCTAAATATACCCTAAAGCATTGGCTAATATTAAAGCTCTGGCCTAGGTCCTAGATAAAGAGAAAGAATGACCCTAATGTTTAGTCTTTAGTCCCATTCCTCCATCCCCCAATCCTGCTTTTTCATGTTCTTTCTGTCCTTTCCCTCCTGCTTTTCTTTAGCTCTTTCATTCCTGCACCCCACTTTATAATTGCTTACCTTATAACACATGGACCCCCTCACCCTTTCGTCTTTCTGTACTTCTTCCCTTCCTCATTTGTCCACCAAAATTTAACTCTCTTAGTCTCATATTCTTCCTATCCATTTGGTGGGATGTGGAAAGTTATAAAAAAGGAAACTAGGAAAATGCAAAAACATGCATCCTTTATGATGGCAATAATATTTGCACCTTCTAAAACTATTCAAATTCAGTACATCCCAAACAAAAGTCATCACCAGCTAGATAATGTGCCGCCTTCCACATGACCACACACATCTAAAATCTGAAAGTCATTCTAGGCAAGAGCTTTTCCTTTACCTTCTTCAAGTGACCAGTCATCAAGTCAAACTAATTTTACCTCTTAACACTTCTCAATCTGTGACTATTTACTCCTAAACCCTCTATTTTCTGCTCTCTACTCTTTCCCTGGGCACGCTCATCATCCAGCTCTTCAATTACCATCTCAAGGCCAGTGACCTTGTAAGCTGTACTTTCTCCAGTTCTTTCTCTAAGATCCAGACCTACATAGGCCACAGCCTACTCAATGTCTCCACTTGAGCATCTCAGAAGCACGAAGTACTCACTTTATCTGTGTACTCACATTATCCATGTACTCACTTTATCCATGTACTCACGTTACCCATGCACTCACGTTATCCATGTACTCACTTTATTCATGTACTCACGTTATCCACATGTTATCCATGAACTCACTTTATCTGTGTACTCATGTTATCCAGGTACTCACTTTATTCTTGTACTCACATTATCCATGTACTCACATTATCCATGTACTCACTTTATCCATGTACTCATGTTATCTGTGTATTCACTTTACCCATGTACTCACTTTATCCATGTACTTACTTTATCCATGTACTTACTTTATCTGTGCACTCACTTTATCCATGTACTCACTTTATCTGTGTACTCATGTTATCCGTGTATTCACTTCATCCATGTACTCACTTTACCCATGTACTCACTTTATCCATGACCAAACTCATGATCACATTCCTCACCCCAGTTTTCCTCTAAAGTTACCTTATTTCATTGAATAATACCATCATCCAATCACTTATGTATGCCCAAAAGCCTAGCTTTCTTGGTCATGCCACATCCCTCACTTCACATTCAATCCAACACTAAGACCTGTGGATTTTACCTCCTAACATGCCTCTAACCCATCTCATCACATCCCTCCATCTTCAGGGCCATCATGCTGCCTGTACCTACTTGACCTCTCACTTGCATTTCTTCACCTGCCTACTAACCGCCACTCCTGTTTCTGTAGGGATCACCCTGTGCACAGCAGCCACAGTGAGCTTTCAGCAATGTGAGTCCCATCAGCTAGCCTGCTCTCAACCTCTCTGCCATTGCTCTTAGGATAAATCCATGCTCCCCGCTTTAGAGTGCCTATTCCCACCGAATCTTGGCTCCTGACTATTTCTCCAACTTTATAACCCACCATGATTTCCCTCACTCGCCATACCTCCAGCCAACCTGTCTGCTTTCCACACTTCAGACATGCCACTGTCTGTCTTGTTATAGGGCCTTCACTTGGCTGCACCCTCAGTCTCAAAAAAGCTCGCCCATTCCATCACTCAGTGAGTGCTCCTGACCATCGCATCACTACTATCAGGAAGCTTTCCTTGACTTTTCAACAGGTCCTTGTCTGTTTGATCTATCTTCCTTTCCTTCATTGCATTCATCGCCTTGGTTATCATCATTAGTACACTATCTGATAAATGTCTCCCTCCCGCCCTGCTCAGGCTTCAAAGCCCTATCAGAACAGTGGTCCTGGCTGTTTCCCTCACCATCATGTTCTCGCTGCTTAGCACAGGACCTGGCCTTGTTAGGAACTGAGCGAAGAGTCGCTGAATGACTGCCTGAGAAGAAGCACTACCACTTCCATCCAAGTCTAGATGATCAACACTCTTCTGGACATCGAAGAAGCATTCTAAATGGTCCAGGCCTCCAGACCCTCTTCAACTCCTGCCCAAACCATCTCAAAACGTTCACCATCACAAACACAGCCTTGTCGCTCTGTACTTGCACCCAACCCAGGGCTCTTCAGAAGCAACATGATATATCCTGCATGTAACCGGTCCCCTTGACCTTGCCCATTTGACTCTATGGCCTCCTCACCTGTACTTACATTTGCTCTAACAAGATTAGTTTTACATCCAACATAATCTACAATGGCAGGCACTGTATGCTTTGTCTTATACTCTCTCTGCCCCTCCTCACTCTTCTTTATTTCCACAAACCCTACTCATCCTTCACAGTTCAGCTCAGATGATGTTTCCTTTCTGAAGCCTTCCCGGCCATTTACTAGCCCCCATGGGGCAACCTCTGAGTCTTTCCCTGCTCCCTCAGACACTGTCTATAACTCTGTCCTCACTACAGAATGAGAAATGCTCTCTAGCTCTGCTACCACTCGGCTGAGAGCTTCTCAACAGAAAAAACAAAGTGTAGTTTTTAAAATTTTTTGTTTATCAAATTTTAACAATTTGGGGTATACAATAGATCAAAAATAAATGTTTACTTCAATTACATAAAATTAGACTCTTGGACTCAGTGACCTCTGACTTATTCTTCAGATGCCTTTGAAATTTTGCCTTTCAAAGAGTTTCCTCTGCTACAGATAAAACTAAAGTATAGGAGCAGTCAATCATTCAGTTCGGACATAGGTCTGCGTCTGACGTGGGCCAGGCACTGGGTTCAGTGTTAGGGCTTCAACTGTGACCAACACAAAGTGCCTCCTTTCAGAGTTGTATCACTTAGCATAAAACCCAAAGCATAACAATCATAACAACGAATGCAATTAATTTTCATAATTAAGGGGCTCCAGGTGGGAAGCAGGAAGCCACTCAGGCTGGACACACCTCCGCAGACAGCCACACCATCAAGAAATCTCTAAGCATCCCCAGGACATGAAGGCTGACAGAAATCAGGGACAAACATGAAGAGGCAAGGCAAAGACAAACATACAGACATGTGCTACATGGAATTGTTTGCCTGCAGTTTACATAATGTTATTAACCAATGTTACCCAATAAATTTAGTGTTAAAATAAAGATGGATTAGCCTTCAGTTCTTCCCATTTAGCGGAGTAAATATAGAAAACAACTTTCTCCTGGGAAAAAACCAAGGCAGCGAGCAGAAGCCCCTGCTGAGTGTTAGAGGGACCCGCTGCCCGGCCCCGTGGCCTGGATTCGGGCCTGGGCCACCACTAACTGCTTTGTAAGGGCGGGAGGCCATTCTCCTCCCGGACCTCTGCAAACTTAATGGCTCGAGCGACATTGTTAGTTTGGGTTTCTTCTACCCCAAAGATTCAGCTTTAAAATTTTCCAGGCATGTGTTTAAGAAATCCAGTACTCTGGGCTGGGAACTAAGACCTCATGGGCATGAGGCATCTGGAACCAATTCCAGAGACCACGGCTGGCATGGCCACCGAAAGAGTCACACCAGCGAGAGCTCAGGGAAAGAGAGTACTTTTCACAATATCCACCACTCACTACATCCCTATTCTTGGCCAGGCATCCCAGTAGCCACTCTACATACAGGATGTGTGTGTGTTTCAATTACGGTGGACCGGGGGTTTTGAGTATGCTGTTTTCTCAGATGAGGAAATTAAACTGCTCATGCCTCATTCTTTCTACCCTCTGATTCTAATAGTGACATGTGAGAGCCTGCTAACCTTCAGGAGAATCAATCACGCGTCTCAAAGGCAGAGCACCATCTCCCACAGAGCTGCGGGCTCAGGCAGCGGCCATGAGCATACTTACTGACATTCACAGCAATTCTCCGGGACACGGTGAACTGCCTCCCTGCGTGTGTCAGGCTGGCTTCGCAGGCATAGCTCCCCCTGTCTTCTGCCGAGACATTGTTCACTGACAGCTTTATTCCCCAATAAGTAAACCGCTCTCCTTTAATCTCTTTACAGTCCTAAATATAAAAAAAAGAAAATTCAACTCAAAGAACATTCCCAGTTGGCAGCATTCTATAAACTGTGGGGAGATACAAGAAACTGTGTGGCCCCTAGACGTTAGGTAGTTTACAACATACTGAAGACTGTATAACCCTCCCCAGGAAGAGTTGACAGAGAACGTTCAACAGGCTGAAATGAGTGTTACAACATTCAGTCTAATGAGAGTCGATGGACAGAGGCCTATGCAGGCTGGAGGAAGACTCCATGGAAGAAGACAGGCTGGGCCATAAATGCATTCAGTGGGAGGATGTGGACAGGCAGAGTCCTCCACCCTCAGGGCCTTCTCTCCCAATGGGCCACCATCTGATGGCACCATGCCCCTTGGCCAAGGACTGCTTCACTGTGTTACAGGCCCTATTGTACCTGCACTTATCAAGGGTTGGCCTTTACAGAGGTCAAAAATAACTCATTACCAACATTCTATTTGGAAGCCTGAACCATAGTCAATGTATGCTGACAAGGTTTATGAACAGCAGACGCCATGCCACTTCTCACACCCCCTGCTCCCACTGCATCCACAAAAACACCCTCACCCACCCCAAACCCACTGAAGGCTGGTTAGTCTCAGGACGCCTTTCTCACCTGTCATCCTCAGCAGCTACCCAGAGGGCAAGTCTCGCACCCATCTGTCCTCTCAGAAGCTCACATTCTACGCTAATTACTACTTCTCCATCTCTCAGACCCACTTCTGAACCTTCAGATATTCCCCATCTTCAGGAAGCTCCACTCCCCAAAGTGACTTCTTGGACAAGGGAGCCCGTTTTAGTCATTCAGCATTTAAGTTCCTGCTCTTGGCTAGCACTGTGAGAGGCAGGGGGAAGTCGCAGCCCTGCTGCAGAGAGCACACACTCCTGATGACAGAGAAGACAGACATTCAAACCCTTAACTTACAGATAAAGATTTCATTGCCCAAGTTTTAGACCTCATTCTCTGCCTTCGGAGCAGCGTTAACAAATCTATCTCAGAAAGTGAAATGCAATAATGCCAGGACAAGCATTCGCTTACTTACCATGTAAACTACAACTTCCTAGAAGTCTTCCATTATTGCTCTATAAACATCT